>NC_136741.1:9667500-10037500 GCF_936440315.1 Barbus barbus
GTTGCCTTTGAGATAGCCTTCCTTTTTGGCCAGTATGTTTTGTATGGTTTTGAAGTGATGCCATCCTACATTTGCACCCGAAGCCCATGCCCACACACCGTGGACTGCTTTGTCTCGCGTCCCACGGAAAAGACCATCTTCCTGGTCATCATGTATGTTGTCAGTATACTCTGCCTGGCGCTGACTGTGCTGGAAATCCTTCACCTGGGAATTGGTGGTGTGAGGGACACTCTTCGTAGTCGATCGGCTCGGAGGCTCCCCATACACAGGGCATCCACATCCACTATTTGTCACCGACTTGCCAGTGCACCCCCAGGATATCAGGCTGTCCTGAAAAAGGACTCCACTGTCAAGCTTAAGGCTGAGTTCCTGGGACACTCGGGACGGGAGTCATTGGGTGACGCCAACACTGGTCTACAGAGACACCTAAAAATGCGACATCTGGACCAGGCCTACCACCATGAGGATGTAGGGGCTTCTCACAGCAGTGGTCCAGACTCTAACAGAATTGCTGTTGAGCAAAACCGACTCAACCTAGCTCAGGAGGGCTATGTCAGCTCCAAGGAAAAAGGTTTGCTTTGGGCTACACTTCTCTCACATCACGTTTGTATAAGTACGATTTGAAATTAACACCCACCAAAAGCGAGTGGAAATCAACTATTGCGGGTTACGCTATTAATTCATTAAGGAAAAGTGTAGTCACATTTACCATTGCTCTGCAAAATTTTGTGGGCGAAATCCAGTCATTTCAATTGGAATTTTGTGCCAGGGAAAAAAGTTTCCCACATAGATTTCACTCGTGTTAGATATACGAAAATTGCAAAAAGAAAAATAGATGAACAGCTGCTTCGTTTGAAATTGACAGATCTTTTTTTCCCCATGAAATTTGCTGAAATATCGCTAATGTATCCACACAGTTAGCCTATCACTTTGCATATCATCATCAGCCTGCGAAATTAGCAAAATAATGCACTAAGGAACACACGGGAAGAGACCAGAGACCACTTTTTCACCGTGTTCTTACTCACTAGGCATTTAATAAATGCTGAATATCCAAGACTTTTTTGTGTGTCCTTATGCAGACACCAAAAGCACCCTCTAGCATCTTTATTGCAACTCGTAGCTTTAAGTAAGGAACATTTGCCGTAAATATACTGATGCAAAGTTCATAGGAATTTTATCATCATGAAATCATATGCTTGCATACATGATATATTGCAGCATGATTTCATCATTATCGAATGCCTTGGGAGTGAGAATTACTTTGAGGAAATAATATATTTAAATCTATGCTTTGATAAACAGGTTTATTTCTGATATTTTTGTTATGGATATAATTTAAAAAGTTTAGTAGCCAAATTGGGTGGTAAATAAGTTCTATTCAAACTCTGTTCATAAGATATAAATCATTAATTCCAGTCAGATCTGAAGTGCATCTTGTCGTACAGTAAATTGCCATGTTTTAATGTGATTTTTGTGTACTTTTGATATTTGATGTTATTTGATATTTATTAATATATATTTTCCTTTTCTGTTTTTAAAGAGGGTCATGCTTGAAGAGACTAACAGCTTTCCAACTCCAGGCTGAGATGTACATTTTGGTGGGCAGTCGTTGACCAGATTTCCTGTTCATCTGGCATTGAATAGATCAACTCAAGGCTGAGATACAAATAATGGAGAGCAGTTATTGACAAGATTTTGTGTGCTCCTCTAAATGCATATCAGAAGAAGTATTACTTACAGTATTAAAACCAAAAGCTGCCAAATGTAAAGACTAGAGAAACACCAGCTGTTATAATCCACATTACTTTACCTTTCTCTACCAAGCAGTTATATTTGTTCATAGTGTATTGTAACAACAGCATGAGAACAAAGACACATTCCCCTTGTTGGTGAAGATATTTATAAATACTGTTCATTATTATCAGTTTTATCAAATCAGTATTAATTGAAGCCTTTAACCAAAATTCGCAGATCATCCTGTTCAGATTATTACAATGAATTGAAAGATGTATGTGTCTTCGTCTGAAAAACAGAAGTGTTTGTGTTTTATGTTATGTTGCTTTTTGATAGGCGTACAGTCCTTTGGGGTCTAATATTTTTGGAACATTGTCCTGTATGTAAATATCGTAGGTTGAGGGAAGACGTTTTTCAAACAGTAGCAAGGGCACAATAAATGTCGTCTGTTTGTCTTGTTGATATGCATTTTGAGGATTTTGTATTTAGAAATTATGAATAAAATTATCGCAGTACACGTGCATATGCTCAGATTTAAAAATATATAAAGAACCTGGAAAATTCTTGAATTGTTTATTAAAAGGTGTCATGCTTTGTATTACTGTTAAAAAACATCTATGCAACATGCTATTGCATTACTTCGTATGTAACACATCTGTGGTTTACATGGGATTTATGGGAAACTGGAATTTTTGCAATGGCATTATATAGATGCACACTATTTGTGTATTTGGTAAAGTATACATTATTGGTGACCCATGTAACATGTAACACAAAGTTCTACATCTTAGCAAAGGAATAGTACTTTGACAAATATGTTTGAAATGTCATCATGACTCATTTGAGATGAAGACTATTATTGTTTGAGAAATTATTTTTTTATAACCTCATTCATTAGTCACTTTGCATGCAACCATCTGCTAAATGAATAAATGTATTTAAATGACTCCAGTCAGGCCTAGAAATACCTGTCAATGCCTGTATTTAATGAATACCTTCTTATAGTGGCTGCCATGTTGATATTAGACATAAAAATCAAAATCCATGGTTGTATCGATGGCCTTGTTTGATGCCTTTTTAAAAAATAAATGTGTCCTTTGTTTCTTACCTTCATTGTTTGACCCTATATATTATAAAAAGAATATTACAGTCTTATAAGGGTGTGATAGTACAACTGCTAAAAACCTGACTTCGTAAGCCAAAAGTCCTGTGTTTAAATCATAATATAGATATTCCTTTTCACAATGCCCATGTGCAAACCCAACATGCTTTTTGAGGCTAATAATTTAGTTTGTAGCTTGTTTTAAAGGATCTGCTAAATAGTCAACTGCATTTAACACATTATGCTTTAATGTATTCCTCTGAACATAATTTTGAGATTAATTATCAATCAGTAACACCAAATGATGGCCTAGATTAAAAACCAAAAGTGTTTTGATGTAGGGAAGATTATATATACTTTTTTCTGCAGTGTCTCATTTAGCTACCTGGGTGAACAATTGTTGTTAGGGTAAAAGTGGATAAATATTATATAATAATAACATCTTTATTTTCATAGATATCTGGGTAATGTGCAATTTAAGTATTTTAAAATAATTTTTCAAGGAGCTTAGTGTACAAGGTTAAGATGCTTTTCTCTGTAAATGGCTGTTTAATTTAGTACAAATTGTCTTATTTGCATAAAGAATTAAACTGCAAAAAGTTCTCATTTGATGCTCTATATGTTTGATAAACTTTACTGAGCAACGTTTTACAGAAAACTGGTGTTTGTGTATTAACAAAATTGTAAGGTTATTGAAGTTAAGCATTTGATAAAGTTAAATTTACAGTCAGAGAATATATCTTTCACACAGTTTTAATGCACACATTATTTGCTTTGATCATTCATTTAAAATAGCTGATTTGTGTTTAAAAAAAACCATACGCGCACTCTACAGATAATCTTAAAACTAAGCCACAGCAGAGTGTTAGATGCAGTTGCACTCTTCTGGTATGATGTTAGGCAGGGTCTCGTACTTGAATGAGTATCCCCCATCTGAGGTGGTGGTGAAACGGAGAGACTTCATGCTCTCTGGAACAGGAGCACAGCACTGGTTGATGCCAAGTAGGGTAGTAGTGCGCTCAGCGCTTGAGCAGTTGCCATGGCAGTAGTAGAAGGTGAAGGCTTTAGGATGAACCAGCCAAGGTCCTCGAATGAGATTTCTATTTGTTCTCTTTTGCAATCTGTGTCATCAGAAGCAGGTCTCCTAAGTTTTTCAATAGCAGCTGGTGACCAAGGAATTTTGGGCGCCCTCCGTGAGCGGTCGGGGCCGCTTGAACGGGTGTGGAGATGCAAAAAGGGTGTTTTATCTTCTGAATCATAGCAACTGCAGGATGGGCAACGGACCTGCAGCATGAAAGGGCCTATAGCCATGGCAACGTAGAGATGGAGAACTAACTTATAGGTCGTCCAGCCATCAGTGCAGCGTTTGACAGGACTTACAGATGCCTGGAGCAGCTCATGGTAAGGGGTGAGGATGAAAAGAGGCGCTGAAATGTTGCTAGAAGCAATTGCTTCTCCAGCATAGAACCAGAAGTGGGCAGAGGTGATGATGGAGACCTGGCTGTCCAGAGAGGGCTGAAAGTAGTAAGTAAAGTGACCAGATGCAGCCTCAGAGGAGTTATCAGGCATGTCTTTGCATGTAGACTCTAAAAGTTAATAAGAAAGTTCAGAATGTAAAGCAATTGAAGCTATGTTCATTTGTCAAAATAGCCTCTTTGTTTAAAAAAAAAATATATATATTTAGTGATTTCAGCCTTAGATGGGTCAATGACAAGTGTCCATTTTGAATAAATAAATACATATATAAACAAATAAATAAATAAAATCTTTTAAAACATTTAGTTTAAGATGTGGCAAGTTCTTAGAAGTGTACTTTTTCAATTCATGTTGGTGTCGTGTGGTTTTGAAAAACATACAATTTTCAACAGCAATGACTCTAAAAATGCCATGCGGCATCACTATCACTATCAAAAATAATACCATATTTAGGTTTTTGGAAAGTCACGCCATATGACATTTTATGATACGCTTTCCTGTAGCTCAAATAGTAGAGCATGGCGCTAGCAACGCTAAGGTCATGGGTTTGATTCCCAGGGAAAGCAAGAGCTGATAAAATGTAAAAACTGTAACTTGAATGAAATGTAAGTCGCTTTGGATAAAAGCGTCTGCTAAATGCATAAATGTAAATGTACGATCTAACCTTTCCCTGACACAAAAATGTCAAATTATCCAACATTTTAACAGAGTTTTTTTTTCTGCATGTAAGTAGCTGTTTCCCCCCCTTGTCTGTGTTGCCTCACACATGACTTCAATTTTACTTATAAATGTTTTAAAACATTTATAAGCAGCACAGTAGAAAGAAATAACAATAATCAATAATTATGCCAAACTACTACCATCCCTCCACCCAAATCAAATCACAGAGTTAATTCAGAAATTGAAAGCATGCTTTTAGAATATGTTTATTAGAATATGTGTATTAAAGCTATTGTATGTATGAATTCCACTTCAAAAATATTACGACTAAATTAATACATAATCATACAAGGAGCCGATAATCTTACCAAATATCATGATGTGAGACATTACTGTTTTTCCTATAGCTAATGGACATGAAACAAGCTCACCTGAGCTTGGGAACAGAATGACCTGTGAGGACTCCTGATGGTGTCTTCTTTCCACTCTTTTCTCCCTAGTCATTCGCGAAGCTACATGATGCACAACTTTGTTCACCGCTTGCTGTGTTGGCAGTTGAAGCACTGGCAGAGGAGACTCATCCATCCCCAAACTGTCAAGGATCCGTCATTTCAGCCAGCCATGCACCATGTCACGCGGTAATTCGTCTCCTTGGCAGGCCTGGACTAGTGGAGGTGGCAACAAAGCCCACAACATAAGGGCACAAGCGAATGAAGGCAAAGAGCTGGTCGAGGTAAACATCCTCAAAACTCAGGTTAAAATCAGACACTTTAAACTGCAGGCTCAAAAACAAAAAGTGACATGTATAGAAGGTTTTCAAAGATAAATACAGCAAGTTCTCAAAGAAATCTCTGAACACTTTTTGATTCACTGTTTCATGAGAGAGCTGGAATTAAACTCTCTCGCAGATCTGTCTGGTAGAAAAAGTATGTGACTGTTTTTTGTTACACTCCAACAAATGGCAACCATTGTTTGGGTTCATGCTATCACAGTGTGGACAGGACAAAACAGCTTTTGAGATTACAATCCTTCGATACGGTTTCTTTCCCCATTCCCTTGTCCTTGAAGGGAACTGACACAGTATAACAGAATATTTTTCAAATGGATTTTTGGTCAAAGTAGATTTACACAAAAGCTGATCATGCTTTTATTCCTCCGGCCTGCTTGAAGTGTTTAACTTATCTTGAATTCAGAAGACCATAATATTTATTATGTGAATGTGATGTTACTGCACTTTGCCTTATAAGTCAAAGGTGACCCCTGAACTGAATTAGGTCTGAAAACATCCTATGACTCTGTTTACACCTGGTCTTAAAGGGATAGTTGATTAAAAAAAAGACAATTATGTCATCATTTACTCACCTTCATGTTGTTCCATGATCCATTATTTAATTTGTTTGTATGACTTACTGTGAAACACAAAAAAAATATTAAAAATGCTTTTTTCACACAGTGGAGGTCAGAAGACACCAACATGTTTTATCAGCATTATTTTGTGGGCCACAGAAGAAAAAAAAAATCATACAGGTTTAGAACTGTAATGGGGCGAACGAGACGTGAGGAGCTAAGTGCAAGCTTTTATTATGAAACATGGTCAAAACACAGGCAGGGTCGAACAACAGCAAACAGGTATGGCACAGGCAAGACAGAGGAGTAATTCTAGGGCAAACGTGGGTCTTTGATCGGCGAACAATATCCAGAGGGCTTGACATTGGCTACCTGTTAGATATTGGATCGATTTTAAGGCCTTAGTAATAATCTTCAAAATTTTAAACGGTCTCGCACATTTGTATTTGTCAGATCTTGTTACCTTGCATAAACCTGTTAAGAACTTGAGATCTGCTGACAAGCAATTACTCCAGGTACCGCGGTACAGACTTAAGCGAAAAGGGGATCAGGCCTTTTCAATTGCCGGTCCTCAGCTATGGAATAATCTGCCTCTAGCCATTCGTGCTGCCCCCTCTGTGTTCGCTTTTAAAACAGCTTTGAAGAAACATTTTTATTTTATGGCGTTTTAATCTGATTTAGGAGAGACGTAATGAATGTTTTCCTTTTTAAGATGTTGTGTGTGTGTGTCATTGTTTGTGTTTTTTTTTTTTTGGAATGCATTGTACAGCACTTTGGGCTGCTCTGAATGCAGTAGAAATGTGCTTTACAAGAAAATAAACTAAACTAAATACGACGGATAATCCGATAACGTAAGCAAAAGTCCAGGCGAGGAGCAAACACAGTCCAAAACAGCAATCAAAGGGTTAATCCAAAATACATGGGCAAGAATCAGGAACTAGTAAATCAGGAAACACAACGAGACTAGACTAAGACTAGAACTAGAAACGAAAACAGGAAAAGGCTCCGTAAAGCAGCTATCACTTGGAGAGATGATAACCGCAGAACAATACTAGAGACTAGACAGGAAACAAACTTGGAATGGTTTGGTACAGTAGCTAACACAAGGAGAGTGCTAATCGCTAGACAATACTCGGCGATCTGACTGAGGAAGCCCATGGCTTAAGTAAGGCGTGTGATGGGAATCAGCTGTGTAATCAGTGCAATCAGCTGTGTGTGTGTGTGTGTGTCATCAGTGCAATGGATGATGGGAACAAAAAAAAAAATGGCGCCGCTGTGTTCAGACGCCGTTCAGGCCGCTCCGCTTACTTTTACTTTCTCTTTTTACACATTCCACGTCGGCACTGATCACCTACAACATAGAAACACATTTGGACATTGGAAACCGCTACACTAACCTGTTCCAGGACACTTTATCCAGGAATCCTTCAATAAACCCCCGAGGCGACGGATCAAGAAACACAGCGGGAAATGCGCTGGGATTCGAGACAGACTCAGGAAAAGGGCTCACATTCCTCCTCTCCCGAGCATTCTGCTCGCAAATGTCCAATCCTTGGAAAATAAGATGGACGATCTTAGAGCCAGGATTAGTTTCCAACGGGACATAAGGGACTGCAACATCCTTTGTTTGTCAGAAACGTGGCTTTTGTCCATGGTCCCGGACACTGCTGTAATGCCAAGTGATAACTTCTCTGTTTTTCGGACGGACAGAACAGCAGAGGCCGGTAAATCCAGGGGTGGAGGAGTGTGTTTCATGATTAACAAGAAATGGTGTGATCCCAGGAATATCTCCATTCTGTCGTTCCTGCTCGCCTCATCTGGAACATCTTTCCATTATTTGCCACCCATTTTATCTGCCCCGGGAGTTTTCATCGATCATTGTTACTGCTGTGTACATTCCACCACAGGCTGACACCGGCTTGGCTTTGTCTAAGCTTCACAATGTGCTCAGCGGCTACATCAATAAACAACCTGACGCTGCCTTTATCATCGCGGGGGACTTTAACAAAGCCAATCTCAAGCAGGTCATGCTGAACTTTTATCAACATGTATCCTGTCCAACTAGAGGACCAAACACACTGGATCATTGCTACACTCAGTTCAAGAATGCCTACAAAGCCCGCTCACTACCGGCTTTTGGCAAATTGGACCATGCCGCCATTTTTCTAACACCGGAATACAAACAAAGGCTCGTTCAGGAACCTCCGGTGCAGAGAGTAGTGACGCGCTGGTCCTCCCACTCAGAGGCTATGCTGCAGGCGGCTCTTGATAACGTCGACTGGGACATGTTCCGGGCGAGTTCTTCTGATGTCAGCGAGTTCACGGATGTAGCATTAAGCTTTGTAAACACGCTAACCGAGCAAGCTACAGAAACAATAACTATAAGGACATTCTCCAACCAGAAACCGTGGGTGGACAGAACTATCCGTGCTGCGGTTAAAACACGCACTGCCGCTTACAATGAGGCTCTTCTGACCGGGAATATGAGCGAGTACAAAGCATCGTGCTATGCTCTCCGACGCGCAGTAAGAGCCGCTAAACACAGATACAGAGAGAGAATTGAGTCTCATTTCCAGCTCAATGACTCTCGACGGATGTGGCAGGGACCATCTGTGCCTTTGGAAACAAATCCTCCGCGGAGATGAGAGCAGATCTTTTGCTGGCCGACGAGTTAAACACCTTCTACGGCCGCTTCGATTGCAATGGCGGCGGCACGTCTCTGCCGACCAGCGCGTCAGGAAGCAGCAGGCAGAGCAACGATGATCCTGTAATCACCGTGTCGGAGGATGAGGTTCAGAGGGCGCTAAAGAAAGTGAACGTCAGGAAAGCAGCCGGACCTGATGGGATAACCGGCCGTGTTCTGAGGTCCTGCGCCGATCAGCTCGCTGGTTTGTTCACTTCCATCTTTAATGAGTCCCTTGCTACCTCCGTGGTTCCCACCGCATTTAAAAAATCTGTCATTGTCCCTGTGCCTAAGAACAATAAACCCTCTTGCCTGAATGACTATCGCCCAGTTGCCCTCACATCAATAGTCATAAAGGTTTTTGAGAGACTTGTAAAGAGCTACATCTGCTCCTCCATCCCTGATACTTTGGACCCTCTTCAGTTTCGCCCAAATAGATCCACTGACGATGCCATCTCTCACGTCCTCCACTCTTCCCTCACACACTTGGACAGCAACAATGGGAATTATGTAAGGCTGCTATTCATTGACTATAGCTCAGCTTTCAACACTATAGTCCCCATCAAGCTGGCTTCTAAACTCACTGACCTCAGCCTAAACCCCTCACTCTGTGACTGGATTCAAGACTTCCTCACCGGCAGACCTCAAGTGGTGAAAGTTGGCCAGTTCACCTCAAACTCCATCACCCTCAACGTAAGAGCCCCACAGGGCTGTGTCCTGAGTCCCCTGCTCTACTCTCTCTACACGCATGACTGCGTATCCTCTCACAGCTCCACATCTATTGTCAAATTCGCTGATGATACTGTGGTTCTGGGACTCATCTCCAACAACGATGAGACCGCATACTTAGATGAGGTAGAGAGACTCACATCATGGTGCCAGGACTACTGTCTCTCTGAATGTGAGCAAAACTAAAGAGCTGATCATGGACTTTAGGAAGAGACAGCAGCAGCCCTACACTCCTCTTATGATCAGTGGGACCCCTGTGGAGAGGGTGAGTAACTTCAAGTACCTCGGTGTAAACATCTCCGAGAACCTGACTTGGACTACACACATCCAAACACAGGTTAAGAAAGCCAGGCAAAGACTGTACCATCTGCGACAGCTGAGGAAATTCACGGTCTCACCAGCAATCCTGAAAACTTTCTATTCAGGGACCATAGAAAGTGTATTGACAGTGCATCTCAGTGTGGTATGGAAACAGCTCCAATCAGGACTCCAAAGCACTACAGAGAGTTGTGCGCTTAGCTGAGCGCATCTCAGGGTCTGCTCTCCCCTCTCTGCAGGACATCTACCTCAAACGCTGCAAAAGTAGAGCTGTTAAAATCATCAAGGACTCAAATCACCCTGGTAACCATCTATTCACTTTGCTTCCATCTGGTAAGCGCTTCCGTAGCCTGATGGCAAAGACTGAGAGACTTAGAAGGAGCTTCTTCCCCCAGGCCATCAGGCTCCTAAACTCTAACTCTGTGTCATAACATCACATGACTCCATGTAAATATCACCATATCAATAAGCTATTCAGAATTTTTTTCTACCTCATATTGCAGCTATTTAAATACCCTGTACAACTTTTTGCACATTCTTTTTGCACATTCCTCTTATTACTAAGTCAACAACATACTGACCTGCACATTTATATTTATATTTATATTTTTTTTATCTTTTATTTTGTTTTATTATTTTATTTTTTTCTACTTTTCTTTTTCTTAATATTTGTATACTTTATAATTGCACTGTCCTTTGAGCGGACCTGACCTACATTTTACTGCTGGTTATACTCTGTATAATTGTGTATGTATCTTGAACTGTAGTCCAGTGTGATGTGTGGTGTGAGTCAATATGATGGAGAGGTGACCTCTTGTGGCAGTCGGACGGAAGGCCACGAACCAGTTTCGTGACAAGAACAACATGTGCATGAGCAATAATTACAGAGTTTTCTGGTTTGGGTGAACCATCCCTTAAAGAAATTCACAAGTACTCAGTGCTAATAAAGTGTACATGTTATCCAAAACATTTTATGATCTAATCAGTTATGTAAATCACATATGGAAGCAGCCACAGACACATTTTTCCCAATCACACTCGTAGTGTAAATGTTAAATTTTCCTTCTGCATCCTGGAAAGCAGAATGACAGCTGCTTACCTGCCAATCATTAAAACAAGGTTTTTAGATTTTAACTATATCATTTTGTGGCTGTTTAGTGGCTCTATATTGGCTGTAATGATGATATATTCTTGATAATTTTATTGTTGCCTCTTATTAAAGCTCTTTATATTGGCCAAATATGTAAGATTTATCTGACAGTTTGGATACTATGACACCTGCTTTCCCACAGTATGAAATGTGAGCTTGAAAAGAACAAACAAGATAATACATTATCAAATGTTTGGCCTTGGTTGTGCAAATACCTCTGTCGTGTGCTTTGCCAGGGTCTTGGCAGGGCTATTCTTAAATATAGAAGATCAGTTCAGCCACTTTCCACCTCACATACACCACCAGAATGTATAAACACACTAAAAAAAGATGGTTCTTTAAAGATTCTTTACATGCAGTAATGGTTTTATTTAGCATTCTGAAGAACGCTTTAATGCTGAAACGGTTCTTTGTGTCAAAGCACCTTGTAACTGATTTTCTGGAATTCAGTGATCCAACTGCATAGACTGTCAACACACTCTCAACAGGTAAATGATTTCATTCTTAAATTGAAATACAAATTTAAGTTTAAAATTGTAACTGGTTTACAATCAAACATGTTCTTATCTTTTAGTTTTTTAAAAGAATTTCAAATCACATGAGCCAATATTTTATTCATAATAGAACATAGATAACAAATGTTTAAACTGAGAAATTTTACAATTTTATGCACAAAATGAGCTCAAACAAATACAGGTCTCAAAGTAGTTGGGACGGGGCATGTTCACCTCCTCTTCTTTTCAAAACAGTTTGAAGATGTCTGGACATCGAGGCTATGAGTTTCTGGAGTTTTGGTGTTGGAATTTGATCCCATTCTTGCCTGATATAGGTTTCCAGCTGCTGAAGAGTTCGTGGTCGTCTTTGACATATTTTATGTTTAATGATGTGCCAAATGTTCTCTATAGGTGAAAGATCTGGACTGCAGGGAGGCCATTTCAGCACCCGGACTCTTCTACTACGAAGCCATGCTGTTGCAATAGCTGCAGTATGTGGTTTTGCATTGTTCTTTTTTTTTTTTTTTTCAGCATTTGCATTGTTCTGATGAAATACACAAGGCCTTCCCTGAAAAAGACGTCATCTGGAGGGGAGCATATGTTGCTCTAAAACCTTACCATTCAGCATTCATAGTGCCATCCAAAACATGCAAGCTGCCCATACCGTATGCACTTATGCACCCCCATACCATCAGAGATGCAGGCTTTTGAACTGAACGCTGATAACATACTGGAAGGTCTCCCTCCTCTTTAGCCCGGAGGACAAGTCATCTGTGATTTGCAACAAGAATGTCAAATTTAGACTCGTCTGACCATAGAACACTTTTCCACTTTGAAACAGTCCATTTTAAATGAGCCTTGGCCCACAGGACAAGACAGCGCTTCTGGACCATGTTCACATATGGCTTCCTTTTTTCATGATAGAGATTTAGTTCGCATCTGCAGATGGCATGGTGGATTGTGTTTACCGACAGTGGTTTTTGGAAGTATTCCTGGGCCCATTTAGTAATGTCAATGACAGAATCATGGCGATGAGTGATGCAGTGTCGTCTGAGGGCCTGAAGACCACGGGCATCCAACAAAGGTCTTCGGCCATGTCCCTAACGCACGGAAATTTCTCCAGTTTCTCTGAATCTTTTGATGATGTTATGCACTGTAGATGATGATATTTGCAAAGACTTTGCAATTAGACGTTGAACATTGTTGAACATTGTTTTTAAAGTATTCCACAATCATTTTACGCACTCTTTCACAGATTGGAGAGCCTCTGCTCATCTTTACTTCAGAGAGACTCTGCCTCTATAAGACATACCTTTTATAGCTAATCATGTTACAAACCTGATGTCAATACCCAGCTATCCCATGACTTTCTTCCTTTTAACATTATGAAGTGCTCACGTACTACTTTTGACCTTCATAAACAGCTGTTTTCACATAAACTAATGAAAGGAGACACATACCTAAACTCAAGTGTCCATTTCAGATGCTGTCACATCCTACAACCTCATAATCTGCAGAGAGAAACTGCCATTCATTCACAGCAAAATACAGATGATGATTAACTTAAGGGCACCATAGAGGATTGTGAAGATATTTCACTGGAGCTTGGTCTTCAATACACTATTTTATGTTATATTTTGTTTTACTTCTTTAAGCATTTATGTTCAATGTCCATAGTCATTCATTAATGTATTCTGCTAATAACTGTTGTTAGAACACTGTCATTTTTGCTACAATTTCACGTCATTAAAAAAAAACAAAAAAAACCTAATTGACACGTTGTTGTTGTTGTTGATGATTTTATGTAAAACTCTAATAGACACTTCATGATATTATAAAACTTGGCAGATAGAGGGGTAAAAAAACAATATTAATACATAATAAATACAAATAATACTAATATTAATTATATTAATATACTAATATTAGTGAAAAACTATCATTAAAAGGTTATTTATAACACCTTTTTATAGCATGGTTCTATATGGAACCCTTTTAAAAAGGTTCTGTTTAGAACTAGAAAGGGTTCTTTGTGGGTTCTGCAAGCCGAAGAACCCTTTTCTGGTACTGTTCAGAAACATTTTTCTTAAGAGTGAATGGTGACGATCAGATCTTGTGTTTGATATCAAATATAGCAAATATATAATGGATTCTCTGAGCTAATATTAGCTGAGTCACCATTTTAAATGTCAACAGTGTTTTTTTTTTTAGTCTTTGGCAAACACTTTAACACCCAGTTTTCTAAGTCACATGTGTCTGGTTTAGATTTAGACCATTGTACTAATGGGTGCGGTACATATGGATTTCTTCTCATTTTAATAGTCAAAATAGCAGAATAAGCATCATAAGAATAGCAGGATACATGTAGAAGATGTCTAAGCTTCCGCACTGTTCCAGCAGGTGGGGTAAACCTACAAGGAGTGCAGTTAGCAGGCTTAGCATTATTATACATTATTTTTCAGGATGAGATCAGTTTGCAGTCTGCATACTGTATGAAATGTCATGCATCATGTTATTTGTATGATTTGAACTTTATGTGAGACTCAGTAGAAGAAAAACTCATACTGATATTTTTTCTGGAGTAGAAGCACTCATGTGCTAGCCCTTGCTATCTTTAACCAATGAATCAGTCAACATTAATTCAATGTCTTCACACACACAAAAAAAAAACAATGGTTGGTTGGTTACAAAATCTCTGGTATGTTTCAGAGCAGTGGGCAGGAGTGTCGTATTTGTATCACAGAGTATAGAAATGTATTTATACTTGCATGTACTGTTCCTTTAAGACCAAGGGATCAGGGTTTGGCGAGGAGTCTACTTGGGTTTGGCTGGTTAGTGTCAACAGTTAGTCCCTGCTGGTAGATTCTATAACTACACCATCATGCATGCAAAAGTATTTTTCTCAAATGATTGCCACTGAAAATTAATGTATTCTGCTCAAGTTAAATTTAGGAATCAATAAATACATTATAAATACACAATTATCTTACAGTAGATGTTTTATTGATGGACTCAAAGGAGTCTGAAATGTGACATTGATTGTTCCACTGGGCTGCAAATGTAGACTAATTAAAAAAAATAAATAAATAAGGACATAAAAGGGTCTTTCTCAAAATAAATACATTTATGGAGCAACATCTGTTTTTGACTTGCTCACAAATCTTATAAACCCGGCTTGTATTAAACACTCAGATCTCATAGTAAAAGCATTACATGAGGCTTTGGGATTTCCTAATAAAATGTCCAACTACCCTTGAAAGCTGGTGGTAGTCGCCTGCCACCTCTACAGGGAGTCAGTGTAGTATAAAGGGCATGGAAGGAAAGATAAAGCGGGATCAAAGAAAGAATGGAACGTGTTAGATCTTTAAATGACTTGAGCTACCCTACCATTTAGTCAGCAAGAGGCCGTGTGACGTGCTGGTAGATTTCTGGTAGAGAGGGTCACAATCCAAAAGAGGGAAGGAACACTCTATTACCCTCTCTTGTATAAACAGACCCTGGCACTGGACTAATACTACATGATCCTGAGAAGGCTTAAAGATTAAGCTGCAGTTAATGACGATATTCAGAGGCATAGTGCTGGGGTAAAACATTTCTCTTTCTTATTGTTTTTTGTTGTAGTTGTTGTTGTTTTTACTGTTAATTGGATTTTGGTACAAGGAGGTATGATGTAGGGCTTAATTTGCTTTGTCATTTACAGTTCCATATTTTAATGTACATGAAATTTAAAATGATATTTCTTTCAATATATACTGCATATTATTATTATTATTATATACAATTTTTTTATTAAATTTAGATGTATTTTAATGTTATGTGCAAATTATTATTTTGTATTTGCTTATTTAAGTTTCTGATCAGACAGTCTGCAATTAAATATTTTTAATAATTGCTAAATTTCAAAATACCATTGCTTTGAATTATTTTTGCAGATTAAAGACAAGTTTCATCATGACAGCCTATAACAAATTGGGAAACATAATATCTCAACAAGTCAGTGGCCACCAAAGGATTTGTCTCAGTGCAAAAGATTAAGTTTTAACAGTATTGGTCAATATAATAATCACAATGAAAAAAGCTGAGTTGGTGAAGAGAAACTCAAGTTCCATGATTTCCCCGACCCAAGAAACATTGACGGAGCAGTCCACTGTCGAAAGTCCACCCGTGTACCTCCGAAAGCTGAAGTGGGCTGCTGTTGCTGTAGGATGTGATGTCCGTCTGAGGGTATCTGTGGGAGGCAACCCGAGACCCACACTGCACTGGTACCATAATGACGACCCTTTGATAAATGATCATGAGGATTACGACGGATTGTGGATACGAGATTGTAAGCAAGATGATGGAGGTCTCTACACCTGTGTGGCTGTTAATCACCTGGGTGAAGCTAGGACCAGTGCTATCCTTGCTGTGCTGGACCTTGGAGAAGGTAAGATGCACTGTATAGTGTGCCTGAGAGTAAATACAAAACCTTGCAGAAGAAAACAAAAAAGATTTCCCAAGTCTGCTTTAAGCCAGCTTGACTATGTGGTCTGAATGTTAATGAAAGATAAATTTCCCTTAATGTGATGGGGGAGGAATTACCCTTTCTTGACTCTCTTGGTATGATGTACAGCATATAATGGCTTTATTGCTTTCAGTGGTTCTGAACACTGTCAGAAAAAAACTGTACCTTTAGGAGTACAACAGCTTAAAGGGAAAACATTGTACCTTATCTACTTTGTCTAAATTGAGCATATTAGTACCTTAGAGTAGCAACATGTGCCATTAAGGTACTGATATGTACCTTTAAATAAGGTACAAAGATGGCCCTTTTAGGGATAGTTCTCCCAAAAAATTAAAATTCTATCATTAATTACCCAACCTCATGTTGTTCTAAAACCCATAAGACCTTCATTCATGAATGAAGATCTTACGGGTTTGGAACGGCATGAGGGTGAGTAATTAATGAAAGATTTGTCATTTTTTGCGTGAAATATCCCTTTAAGGGTACTGGCCCAGTGACAAGCTGTTGTCTCCCTAAAAGTACAATTTGAAACATTTTTGTCTAAGACTGTATAACAATATGTTTCCATTGTTTAAACAATGTACATTGGTCAATATGAATTATCATTCTTAATAAATTATTTAAACATTTACTAATTATAGTTTTAAAATCAGAAGTAGATGCGTTAATAATATTAGTAAATGCACTGTGAACCACATGAACAAAAAAGGAATAATTATATTATTATACACATGATAACATTTAAAAATAATAAATACATTGAAAAAAAAATACTGCTCATTGTTAGTTTGTTATCTATAAAACTAATGCTAATGTATGGGACTTTATTGTAAAGTGTTACACCAGAAAGGGTTATTTTATTCTTTTTGAATAACAGGGGTACACTGTGTAAACTTCAATGCTTCCAAAACAATTTAAGTCCCACTTCTGCGAGTTATTGCTGTTCTGAATCTAAAATACTCAAGAGCCACACCAACTACAACACAGTCAATGGCTATGACTACGCAGGGTCATCAGCTGTCAGAACACTCAGCACCTCTCACTCTTTCTCTTTTAGGCACTGTGTATCTCGTATTTACAGCCTGGAATGTGCCAGAGCTCCAGTTACAGATTTACTGTTACTCTGTCAAACATCATTCTCAATTATAGATGTGGCTGTGTTGGACTGATGCCTGTGTTTTTATTTAGACCCACAATGACAACAAATCTGAACAAGAGTTAAGGAATTACAAAGCATCATTGATCCACTCAGAAATTTATTTCCCATTTAGTGAATGAAATGTTGCTAAATGAAAATCACAGTGAATAATTTCCTGGCTTAACTAACAAAATAATTATTGACTTTATATGACAACTAATAAAGGGGATCAAAGAATGTCTTAAAGTAGCTGGAGAAGCCCACCTGAAGGAGAATAAATAGGATAAACATATGAATATGAGATTATTATTTTTTTCCATAATTTTGTTGTGAATTTTATAGATAGAGCGAAGAGCTATGCTTTAGAGCTGTGCCAAAAACTGAATATGCCTTCATGGTAATCTGATGGTATTAGTGAAAGGCAGAGTGTGAGAGAGGTTCTCGCAGGGTTTATAATACCACTCAAAATAGACCACTGGACTCTCCCAACAACATCAGTGAGTTCTGAGTTTAGTAAGAGAAACTTACCCAGACAAAAGGGAGAAATTTACCCACTTTATGGGAAAAATATAAGCTTAATTTTTGTGGTCTAGGGATAATGAGAGCATCATACTGGAAGCCATGATAAGTCAAAAGTTGACTGATCAGAGGAATGCTCCGAGTAATGTGAGGAGGGGAACTGTTGGTCCTTGGAAGGAGAAAGAACAAGGTGAGTTAGGTTTGTACAAGATTCTGAATCTGTGGCAGTAGTAATTTAGATGTGGTATATATCAGGAGTTCGCTCTGATTAGGTTTGTAAAACCAAAGTATGTTGATCAAGCTCGAAAACTGGATATATCACACAACATTTATGGAAAAAAAGCATGGTTTTGGCATATTTGACACTTTTTTTTGACGGTGTGGGTTGAGGGGTCAGTGGGGCACACAAGACTGATGTGTAAGTCTCCATTTGCCTCCCTACTTGATCCCAAATCCAGCTTGTGACATTTAATTTGATAGCTTCATCCTTGCATCTGCCTCTGTCAGTTCCAGTATTCTATAAGTCAGTGGATAAATCCATGGAACAGTAACTAATATTAAAGTTTACATGAATTGATGTGACAAGCTCAGTTTTCGGTAGCACTTTACAATAAGGTTCATTAGTTAACATTAGTTTACAACATTAGTAAACATGAACTAAGAATGAACAATACTTCTACAGCGTTTATTAATCTTAGTTAATGTTAATTTCAGCATTTACTAATGCATTATTAAAATCACAAATTGTGTTTGTTAACATTAGTTAAGGCACTGTGAACAACTGCATTTTCATTAACTAACATTAACAAAGATTAATAACTAGTGTAATAAATGCATTGTTCATGGTTTGTTCATGTTAGTTAATACATTAACTAATGTTAACAAATGACAATTTATTGTAAAGTGTTACCCAGTTTTCTTCAATGTGCAGACATATTTAGATTAAACAGGAAGTTAGGATGAGATTTATCAAAGAGCTCATGCTTTTTTTAGTTTGTCACAACCCAACAAAGCGGGACTTGACAGTTTGTTATAGATACAGTTGTGATAAAAAAAAAATAAGCCTAATCCCCTTTTAGATTTAATATGAAACAATAACATTTCTGTAGAGGGCCCTCACATATAATACCAAAGTATGTTTTGAGTTTGAGTTGTGGAAAAATTTATTTAAATACAAAATACTGCCTGCAAAAATGTATTTAAATACAAACGAAGAGTTCAGATGCAAAAGCCATCTGAAATTATCCTCAAAAATTAGCATTTTTATCAGGCTTCTATGTTTAGGTTCAGTAATTTTACTCTAATGTCAATGTATAGGTCCTTTTCTATACAATTAAAATGAAATAACTGAACATAAATATAGGAGCTTGATAAAAATGCTCATTTTAGAAGAAAAGTTCAGATGGCAACTTAGAGGCTTTTGCATCTGAACTATACAGTATTTTGCATTTTGAAAATGCCTAAAATACATGTGAAAACTGGCCATCCAGCGAAGTACCACTATTAAGGCTTGTTCGCACCAAGAATGATATAAAGATAACTTTATTAGTGTATCCTAAGCATGTGCTGCAGTTATCCCTGTAAATGTTCAAGCTTTATAACACAGGATTGATTTTAATTGGCTGTCAATGTTTTTATCATTCATCAGTAGGATAAAATTGCTCTGAAAGTGATTTGAACAATATCATGTTTTTGTGCCATTATTGTTATAGTTGTGGTGTGAACTCTGCTATTTGTTTAGATTTAAAACTGTTTTTTAGAACTATATCTGGTCCCACTTTATATTAGGTTGCCTTAACTACTATGCACTTCAGAAAATAAATACAGTTTACTTATTGTGTTTATATTGTATTGTAAAACACTTCTGCTGCTATTGAGGTGGGATACGGGTATGTTTAGGGACAGGTTTGGTAGGTTTAAGGGTGGGTTAAGGTGTAAAGCTGATGATACATGAGGCAAATTTTTGAGCAATTTTGCTGGCAATGTTTTTTGAGCAATGTTGCTTGGGCACTTTCCCATTGAGAATAGGTAACAAATTTCAATCTGGATACTTTAGATCAGTCATGGGCCCTGTGTCTCACCTTGTTGCCTGTTGATTGCAACATTGCCCCAAACTTTGCCCATGTATCATCAGCTTTACACTTTATCCCACCCTTAAATCATCTGTATCATCAGCCTAAGCGATGTGTCAACAGTGTAATTATAAATGTAATTACAGAAATTAGTTACAGATGCAATTGCATTAAGGTATTTTTTAAATATAAGTACAATGTAAAAACACGCATGTACACAATAAGTTCATTGTATCTTATGATTAATTTAAATGTAAGTACATAGTAATTAAGGCCACTTAGTGTAAGGTGCCCTATAAACCTGCCCTATAGTAAACCCTTTAGCTTTATTATTATCGTTATATAGTTTGTATCGAGGCGCGTGCAAAGAAAACACATCTCTCACTTTGTTACTCATTTATCCGTTTTTTAAACTCTCCAACGGGCCAACAAGTCCTATCAACTAAAACCTGCATTGATATATTTGCATACTACAATATATAAACGATATAGAAAATGCTCAGTGTCACGTTCCCTCTCGGGATACAAGGAGCGCGGAGACGTGGAGGTATAAATAATCCCTTTTATTGAACACACACAATGAAACGAGGAGCTTGGGGAGAGACGAACATCAATGACGTTAAGACCGGACACAGGGGCTAGGAAACACAGGGCTTATAAACACAGGGAAATTAACGAGGAAGAACAGAAACAGGTGAGGGCTAATCAAACGCAGGGCTGGGGACGCATGAACTACTAATTAACTAATCAACAGGAACGAGGATGGCCAAATAGAGACACGAGAGGAGGGGAAACACAAGACAAGGACTGACATTACTCCCCCCTCCGGAAGGCATGTCCTCACGCCTAACACCATCCAATATGGAGGGGGGGTGGGCGCTCTGGAGGCCATGGCGGTTCAGGGGACTCGGGAGGCCAGGGCGGGTCAGGGGACTCGGGAAGCCACGGCGGGTCAGGGGACTCGGGAAGCCACGGCGGGTCAGGGGACTCGGGAGGCCAGGGCGGGTCAGGGGACTCGGGAGGCCAGGGCGGGTCAGGGGACTCGGGAAGCCACGGCCTATTTTTTTCGGGCCCGAGGGGTTCTGTGGCCTTGGCCCTTGGCCCGGCCACACAGGCTGTGACCCTCTTACCCCCCCCAAAAATTTTCTTGGGAAGCTCCCCCCTGGGAGCCACAGAGGAGCGGGCTCTGTCGGGCGCTCTTGCAGCGCGGACTCTGTCGGGCGCTCGGGAGGCGCGGAGCTGGACGGAACCAGCGCGGACTCTGTCGGGCGCTCGGGAGGCGCGGAGCTGGACGGAACCAGCGGGGACGAAGGAGAGCTGGGCGGAACCAGCGGAGACGAAGGTGGGCTGGACGGAGCCAGCGGGACCTCAGGAGGGCTGGACGGAGCCAGCGGGAACTCAGGAGGGCTGGACGGAGCCAGCGGGAACTCAGGAGGGCTGGACGGAGCCAGCGGGAACTCAGGAGGGCTGGACGGAGCCAGCGGGAACTCAGGAGGGCTGGACGGAGTCAGCGGGAACTCAGGAGGGCACCTGCGAGGAGCAGGCACTGGAGGGCACCTGCGAGGAGCAGGCACTGGAGGGCACTTGCGAGGAGCAGGCACTGGAGTCCAAGACATTCCTTCATAAATTACCAGAGTTCCCACCGGTACCTGAGCTTCCTCCCTCGGCGGCTTGGGATGAGCCGAAGTCGGCGGCGGAACCATCTTCGCCGTGTACGGCGGCTTCCACTTCCCCGTGGGCGGAACGTTCATCGCCTTCTTCGGCGATCTCCTCTTCCTCATGGGCTGTGGGTTTGGGCGAGCGGCGAATGGCGAATGGCGACCCGTTCTCCCCAATACTACAGGCCAGGAAAAGCAGCGAAAGGCAGCCCAACACCCCACGCACAACGGGAAGGGGCGAGCCGCGAACGGCGGCGTGATCCCCCGCGAACGACGGGAACAAGCTCTATCATCGCGGAGGGAGCGGGGGAAAAAGGCGCAAACAAAAACTTTTCAAAACGGAAAATAAAACGGGAGAAAAGGAGCACCGCTTACTTTGTGAGGTCCGGTCTTCTGTCACGTTCCCTCTCGGGATACAAGGAGCGCGGAGACGTGGAGGTATCAATAATCCTTTTTATTGAACACACACACAATGAGACGAGGAGCTTGGGGAGAGACGAACATCAATGACGTTAAGACCGGACACAGGGGCTAGGAAACACAGGGCTTATAAACACAGGGAAATTAACGAGGAAGAACAGAAACAGGTGAGGGCTAATCAAACGCAGGGCTGGGGACACATGAACTACTAATTAACTAATCAACAGGAACGAGGATGGCCAAATAGAGACACGAGAGGAGGGGAAACACAAGACAAGGGCTGCTTCTCAATTCTTATTTGTGCATCCTCATTTCCTTTCCTTGCGTCCTTTCCTCGCATCTTAGCTCCACCCCTTCAGGATACGAGGGAAGAATGCACATAAAAGACGCGAGGATGGAGGAATTGAATCAAGTGAAATGATATATCCTCGCTCCCTTTAGCATCACTTTAGAGCGTCATCAGCTGCGCAAAATGGATCTGCCCTTATGTTGTTAAAGTTTGTTTTTTAAGACTTTCAAAATAAACATTAATAAAGCAAGATGCCCTGTTGAAATATATGACATGTATGGTTTATTTAAATTGCAAAGGTAAAATATAAATTAAAAATTATTACAACAGATGAGAAGGGGGAGGAGAATTTACACGTGCGTCAGGTTTTTCGATGAAAAAGACTTCCGCATAGGATACACCTGTGTATCCTCGCTCATAGCTCCTTTGGAAGGCTCCTCACTCCTCGTTCCTCGCCTCCTCACGGTGCAATTAGAGAATTGAGATGTCCTTCAAGATGGCTAAGCTCGATCGGTTTCCGGGTCATAGGATGGAGGACGGAGGAGTGAGGAAGCGAGGAGGGATATTGAGAAGCACCCAAGGACTGACACTCAGTTGTTCACACTTTATATAATTACCAACATATAGCTATATTGTCATATCACCCAGCCATAGCAAGCAGTGATGGTTAAAGTTTAATAAATACAACTGACTAGCCAGTTGATAAATCAAAATCTGACCAAAATAAAATAAAAAAACTATCAAGTCTGACTAGCTAGCTCTAATGCCCAGTGCTAATGATAATGTTATTTTCCCTTTTCTAGGAAATAGATAATTTTGATACCCAACATTTCTGAGTTGTGCAGGCCATTTCCCCTTTCTAGAAATAGATCATTTTGATACCCTACATTTCTGAGCTGTGCAGGCCATAAACTTTAAACACGGAGAAAGCAGTTGCTGCTTTTAGGGAGGAAAGGGAAGTGGTGTGTGGCCAAGTATAGTGACCCATACTCGGAATTTGTATTCTGCATTTAACCCATCCAAGTGTACACACAGTAGTGAACTTACACCTGGAGCAGTGGGCAGCCAATACTGCGGCGCCCGGGGAGCAGTTGGGGGTTCGGTGCCTTGCTCAAGGGTCTCACCTCAGTCGTGGTATTGAGGGTAGAGAGATATTCACTCCTACAGTCCACCTACAGTCCCTGCCGGACCTGAGACTCGAACCCACGACCTTCGGGTTACAAGTCCAACTCTCTATCAATTAGGCCACGACTGCCCTAATTGATAGAGAGCACTGGAGAGAACTGCATATAGAACTGCAATAACTATTTCAAACATCTTGTATGTTTTATGCAAAGTAGCATGTATTTAAAAGAAAATAAAGAATTGTCAAGCTGACTATATAAATAGCTCTGTGAATGTTTATATGATTGTCAATGAATTGGACATTTTACTCAAAATTAGTTATCATCAAGATTTTGGCTTTAATAAAATTTCCCCAAGAAACGTGGGGTCATCCATGATTCTTTCCAACTGCAAAGCACCTGAATGTGTATCCATTATTATTAATGCGCAAACAAACCGTTTCTCGACACTGTTCAGTTTATTCATGTAGTTGTCAAAATGAATGTACAGTGAGTGTTTTATAATGGATTCTCACTGAAAACGTGTTTTTGTTTGTGAGGATCAGTGGTGTTTATGTACATATTTGCATCAGACGCTCCAAACACAGACATGATTGCTTGTTCTGACAGGGTAACTCTTCACTGATTACGTCAACTGATTACTTCAGATCACGGAGTACGTTTTTGATTTGTATTTTGGTGTGTTTAATGATTCTGAATGTATATATATAGTAGTTTATATGCAGTCCTTTGGCATCTCCCTGTGGTCTTGTTTGGCATGGCAAGTTGACTTGTGCGGTGAGTTACAGTATAATTGAGCTTTACATACTTTTTAGTAAAGAATATCTGCAGTGACATTTTTGCAAAGTATGTTTGCAAGAAAAAAAAAAAGAACGCTGAATGTTTAAATCTGTCTTGAATTGGTTTTATTAAAAAAATAATTACATGGAACTGAAAAATGATAAATGTCACGTTG
This sequence comes from Barbus barbus, assembly GCF_936440315.1. Classification (NCBI taxonomy): domain Eukaryota; kingdom Metazoa; phylum Chordata; class Actinopteri; order Cypriniformes; family Cyprinidae; genus Barbus; species Barbus barbus. Next base: position 9,691,876 of record NC_136741.1, read on the forward strand.
ACTGGAGCACGGAAACAAGGAGATTCAGGAGATAATATTCACAAAGTCTTTAATGGAAATCAAAAGCCATGGAACACAGGAACAAGGAGACATCGAATGACATCTATATAACAGCTGACACCAGACTCAGGGAAACACAGGGCTTATAATAGGATAATTAAAGACACAAGGCTGGGGACTAATATACTAATATCCAAAACGGGGACGGGAACAGGAACTAACCAAAAATGGGCACAAGAGGGAGGGAAACACACAGAACACATGGACACAAGTCTGACACTAACCCTGCGTCCCAATGTGCATACTATCCACACTATCTGTCCTAACTAGTATTGAAAATTACTAATGTCACATAGAATTTTGGATGGATAGTATGCAGATTGGGACGCAGGCTAACACTATTATACAAAGGTTTTTGTGATTAGAAAAGTGTGGGGGCCCTTACAGTATTGATTTGGAGAGGAGTGTGACCAAAAAATGTTGAGAACCATTGCTCTAGACAAGTGGTTCTCAAACTTGTCCTGGAGTACTCCCAGCCCTGCACATTTTGTATGTCTCCCTCATCTATCACACCTGATTCAACTCATCAGCTCATTAGTGGAGACTGCAAGACCTGAAGTGGGTATGTCAGATTTAGGGAGACATACAAAGGCTACATCCGAAAACTTAGGCAGCTGACTTGCTGCCTCGCTGCCTTATGAGGCACTAGGCTTGTTCGAGATGAACTGTACTAGCCTGCCACCGGCTGGTGAGAGTAGCCGCTTGCAGTCAGGGTGGAGACGTCAAGTCGGACACTTTCTGCTCCCGTTAGTGACGCTCGCACGGTGTTTGCATACTCTTATCACATATAAAGTGAATTAAATGCAATATATGTGAAATACACAGAAACGTTTTTTATGAGCAACAGAAACACTTTTTATTTATTGCTTAATACAGTGCAATCTGTTCAAGAATAAAGTTCAGCATAAACATATAGGCTACTAAATAGGCTACCAATAAAGTGTGGGTATATATGCTTTTATCAGTGTTTTTGATAAAAAATGACTCAAGATAACAGTGTAACAGACTACACTAAAAAAGCTTTACTATTATAAAAACAGATTGGTGAGCATTATTGGAAATTAATTGTTTTATTGGAAATTAAACGAACCAGCAGTTTGTTTCAACTGCATAAAAGTCAGATTGTAAGGGCTCATCTAGGTGTCCTGGTCTCCGCTGACTTTCAGGGCTGTAGAGGTCGTCTCTGGGTGCTGATCCACCATCTGATCTGTATACGAACTGGATCTGGTGACTGCAGTGACCATCTGGGCTGGATACGGACCGGATCGGGTGGCTACGGTGATCTCGGAATAAGAAAGACTAATATTAGCGTAGATGTCAATCTTCTTACAATGTAACAAGTACATTGTGTGTTATGGGAAGTGTTCCCGGTTCCGGTTGACCCAATTAATGCAGCCTAACAATCCTTTAACAGATTTGAGTATTAGAAGTGTATTAGTGTATTTGTTACGGGAAGCAGACTCACACAAGGGATTAATATAATCAAATAAGCATTTATTGAACAACAGAGTAAAGAATGACTGGTGAGGATGAGTCTAAAGTTCAAGGGACTGATTATAGTGGAGATGAGAACGTGAGAGAATGTCTTTGCCTTGCCAGGAACTCGTGGAAGCAGGGAGAAGTGGGGAAGTTGTGGCCTAATGGTTAGAGAGTCGGACTCGTAATCCAAAGGTTGCGGGTTTAAGTCTCGGCCCGGCAGGGATTGTAGGTGGGGGGAGTGAATGTGCAGCGCTCTCCACCCTCAATACCATTGCCCTTGAGCAAGGCACCGAACCCCCAACGAACCCCCAACTACTCCCCAGGCGCCGCAGCATAAATGGCTGCCCACTGCTCCAGGTGTGTGTTCATGGTGTGTGTGTGTTCACTGCTGTGTGTGTGCACGTTGGATGGGTTAAATGCAGAGCACGAATTCCGAGTATGGGTCACCATACTTCAGTTCAGAAGCACACACCTCACTGGATGACTTGGGATCCAGGCTGGCGATCGCTGGAGGAAACTGACGCAGGAGATAGCATGACAAGACGCTGGAGAGGACACAGGCAGTAGGTAAGTAGCAGGTAAGTCGCTGGGATAATTTAAGGAGCCCACTTCGTTGAAATGAAACAAGCATAAGCAAAACGAGATGTGAGGTGTGTGACTTTGTAGTGGATGGTGATGAGGATCCAATGACGTGCAGGTGTGCACAATCAATGATTAGGTGAAACCAGGTGAGGGCGTGCGTTGTGATTGGAGAGGGAGAAGGACAGCCAGTATTCTCGTGTCTGCCTCCCGAACAGTGTTAGGTAGATTGTTCCAGAGTTTGGCGCTAAATAGATAAAGGATCTGCTGCCCGCAGTTTATTTTGATATTCTAGGTATTATCAGATAGCCAGAGTTTTGAGATCGCAGTGGACGTGGAGGTCTATAATGCTATAAGAGCTCGCTCAAGTACTGAGGAGCTAAACCATTCAGGGCTTTATTGTGATGATTTAGGCTCACATTTAACAAAAACCCACCAATTCACTATCTCAACAAATTAGAATACTTCATAAGACCAATAAAAAAACATTTTTAGTGAATTGTTGGCCTTCTGGAAAGTATGTTCATTTACTGTATATGTACTCAATACTTGGTAGGGGCTCCTTTTGCTTTAATTACTGCCTCAATTCGGAGTGGCATGGAGGTGATCAGTTTGTGGCACTGCTGAGGTGGTATGGAGGTTGCTTTGATAGCGGCCTTCAGGTCATCTACATTGTTGGGTCTGGTGTCTCTCATCTTCCTCTTAACAATACCAATCAAGCACAGTAACACCATGGTCATTGAACCAGCTTTTGGTACCTTTGGCAGTGTGGGCAGGTGCCAAGTCCTGTTGGAAAATGAAATCAGCATCTCCATAAAGCTTGTCAGCAGAAGGAAGCATGAAGTGCTCTAAAATTTCCTGGTAGATGGCTGCGTTGACTGTGGACTTCAGAAAACACAGTGGACCAACACCAGCAGATGACATGGCACCCCAAATCATCACAGACTGTGGAAACTTCACACTGGACTTCAAGCAACATGGATTCTGTGCCTCTTCACTCTTCCTCCAGACTCTGGGACCTTGATTTCCAAATTAAATGCAAAATTTACTTTCATCTGAAAAGAGGACAATTAATTATGATTAATTACAATTATTTATATTGGCTGACAGTAATAAATGTTGCAGAATGTAATTGCCATCAACTGATCTGTTTGTCCAGCGAATATTCAGTGTAAGTTCATATCAACTCTAAGAAAGGATATTTCAGAGTCACGCGACGTGCTCATGAACCTAGTCGCACTTGAGTAGAGCTCCGTACATTTGGCCTCTTTTTGCAGATTTTTTTCATTTTGTTTTAAGTTTTATTCATTGGTGGTGCTTTACCTGATGGCATACAGTCATAAACAGCAGGAGATGTCTCCGTCGGCTTCTCCGATTAAGAAGAAATTCAAGTCACCGAACTCAAGCGATATGATGGACAAGATGGCGAACACTGTTACACTCTTTGAGGAACGAGTTCGCTTCTCACATGTCAGTTGTTCAGCCACTATGCTCTAAACTGGATCTTCTTACAGGGGAGATGAGAGAACAAAAGAAAGATCATGATAGACGCGTTGCGGCACTCGAGCAACAGGTTGTGGATTTACAGGATCGCAATAGGCACAGCAATCTGCGTCTGGTTGGATTGCCTGAAGGTTCCGAAAAGGACGACCCTATGGGCTTTTTGAAAAGATCGCTACTGACGTGGCTCCCGTCTCTGGCGGGCAAAGAGATTGAAGTGGAGGCGAGCGCATCGCGTGTACACAAGGCTCTCCTCAGATCGTGCTAAACCATGGGTTTTCGTCTTTAAACTGCTGCGGTACACGGACAAGGAGCTCATTCTGTGGGCCGCCAGACTTCATGTGAAAACTTCCGACAGAGCAACGCTGTCTTTCTTTACAGATTTTTCTCCGGTCACCGCAAAAAGAAGAAGTGCATTTGCGCCAATTAGGAAGGAGATGAGAGACGCTGGTATCCAGAATTTTCTCCTTTATCCTGCAACACTGAAGGTCATTCTCAATCAAGGTGAACCTAAAATGCTACACTCCCCAGAAGAAGCAAGAGTTTTTCTCAGATCCCTTTCATCCACCAACTCTCAGTGAACTCCAGCTGGACATTTGCTGTCTAATCGGAGAAGAGATGCTCTAAATGGTTAGGTGACTGTCTGTTTCACTGTTCACTGCTCATCTTCGGATACTAAAACCAAGGGTGACCTAATATTGGTCCGGAGGACTTTAAATATTACTATTTTAGATAAAAGTTGTGATACAGATGGTAGAATAAAAACAATAGTGGAGAATAGGAATATTGTATTTCTCTCAGTTATGCCCCTTGTACTCCTGACCCTACTTTTCTCTATGTTTTGTCAACCTATCTCTTAAAGTTTTCAGATTTTGAAATTGTATTGGGTGCAGATATGAATTCTGTAATGTCGAATATCCTAGATAGATCTGGACCAAAGGAATCACACTCTCAAGCTTTGTGTTCTGACAAACTTCGGCAATGTGTAACCTTATCCTCGTTGGTGGATATGATTCATATGCCTCTTTCCTTCAGAAAAACCGACACAAAAATATAGTTGAACTAGAATCACAGCTCCAGAATCTGACTAGAGCTAATCAGCGTTTCTCAGACAATACACTCAGTAAAATCATGGCGGTTAGGTCCGAACTCAATTCATTACAGAGATCCAGGGCAGAATTCCTGATCCAAAGATCCAGGCAGAATTATTATTTTCAAGGGAATAGACCAAGCCACCTTTTAGCCCTAAGATTACGCAACAGTGAAGTTTGCTAATATTTCAGCAGTGAAATCCCAATCTGGGCTCATTATGACAGACCCAAAAGACATTAATATCACCTTTCACTCTTTTTACTCTAACCTATACTTCTTCTGCTGATGGTGACCCTGACTCTTTTGCATCGTTTCTGTCCAACCTTGATTTACCTAGGCTATCAGATTCAGATTTGGAATACCTGGCTGAACCGATCACTCTTCAGGAGCTGGAGACAGCAATTCGATCTATGAACAAGGAGAAATCCCCAGGCATAGATGGCATTCCAATCAAATTGTATACTACTTTTTGGTCGGATTTAGGTCCCCTCATGTTAGACATGATCAATGTTTCAGTTACTCAAGGCTCATTTCACCCATCTATTAATATAGCTGTTATTTCTCTTTTGTTAAAAAAAGATAAAGATCCAACTTCCTGTTCTTGTTACCGGCCACTTTCTTTGATAGGGACTGATGTTAAATTATATGCTAAAGTACTATCTCGTCATCTAGAGAAATTTACCTATCATATTTGGATCATATTTGTTGGGTACTGAGATATATTCGACTCCGCCATTTTTTCATGAATGACTTTTGGGACTTCACCTTGTCCATCCAACAAAGATCTTTACTGTTAACTGATCTCACAGGAGCAAAAAAATTGCTAGTCAACCATTGGAATCCTCCTCACACAATGGACAGACGAACCTGGACCGTGTATTTGTTGGACATTATCTCAATGGAACTCTCTACTTCTCGTATACATGGATCTAACGTGAAAACTGTAAATTCATGGCATTCAACTTTTAATGTTGTTTCTTTTCTAAAATCTTTGTAAAAATTATTTTATTGTCATTTATCTATTAATATTAATTAATGTGTTAATTTATTTTTTTAGTCTACCAATGGAAGGGATGGGTTTTAAATTTGTACAGCTGCTTTTTTTTGTACTACTGTTCCACAAAATAAAACTCAAACGGTTTTTAACAAAAAAAAAAAAAAAAAAGAAGGGATACTTCCTTGGCCACAGAAATACTTTCCTATTAATGTAGCAAAGGTCAAAATCGTAAGGAGACATTTAATTTGCAAGGCAGAACCAGAAACTCATGTAATTTGTGCACAACTTTTATTAACTAAACACTAACACACATAACTAATCTAAACAAATAAACATACACTCACACGTACATACAAAGGGGAGCTAAAGTGGATGAATGAAGCCATTAGAGAAACCAGAGAATGCAGTAATGGAAAGAGTCATTTAACCACCTGAGTAAAACCATCAGCGTCGTTTATAACGGGGTCTATAACTTATACTAAACCTCTGTTTCGTTTAGTTAAATGTACGATACTTGCATTGCCTTGGTTGAGATGAATGTCCGGAATGCAGTCTCGGATAAAAGTCTTAATGGTTTCAAGGTTTTGGACTCCCGATCACGTTCTTCCGGGTTGACAGAGTTGGGTAGTAACGAGTTACATTTACTTCGTTACATTTACTTGAGTACATTTTTTGGGTAACTAATACTTTTAGAGTATATTTTAAAATGGGTACTTTTACTCTTACTCAAGTATATTTTTAGAGAAAAAACGGTACTTTTACTTCGTTACTGTGGGCGACTCTCCTCTCGTTACTTAATGCAATACAAGTTAAAAATGCTTCGGTTTATTCCAAACGCGTCGTCTACTTTTCTCTGGACAATGAACGATGCCCATTCGCGAATGATTAATTCTTTTGAGTCGATTCTGTTTAAAGGCTTTATCAAACCAGTTGGCAAACCAGTGAATCGGTTCGAGAATCAGTTTGAATGATTCGTTCAGTTCCCTGCCGCACGCGCTGAGTCTCTGAAGCGGTTCTCACTCAGATAACAGAGAGTTTAAGAACATCAAGAGCGCTGAAGACGTGGCTTTGGATCTACAGTCAGTTGAAAGCAAATCTGCAAAGGCTTGTTTGCTAGAGCTATATGAAGATCTTTTATTAGATGAACACTGCGTGTGCTGTCTACTGTTCCACAGGTTTAGGCCACGATACCACTATGACATTACCAGTTTGTTGTTCATGTACCTTACATTAAATACAATGTATAATTTATACATTAAATAAGCTGTCACAGAGTATGAAATGAACACCCGCGGAACCCGTGTTAGCTCTGCGCAGCAGAGACACAATTAATATTCATATTTTTACAATATTTACGCTTGCAAAAATATAGGCTACATTTGTTTACATTTTGCAGAACAGAAGATCCGTCAATATGCATTTGTTTCGTTATGTTCAGAGCAGTCATGTGAGGCGTTTTCAGAGGTTATAGGATAATACATAATTAATTTACTTTAAAATATAATTCAGTGATGCAAATCAGAATTTTCATCAGCTGTTACTCCAGTTTTCGGAGTCATATGATCCTTCAGAAATCATTATAATATATCGATTTATTACCAGTGTTGGAAACAGTTTTGCTGCTTAATATTTTTTGGAACCTGTGACATTTTGTTCAGGATTCTTTGATGAATAGAAAGCTAAAAAGAGTAGCACTGATAATAAATCAACATGATTTCTGAAGGATTATGTGACTCTGAAGACTGGGGTAAAGGCTGATGAAAATTCTGATTTGCATCACTGAAATAAATTACATTCAAATATATATATATATATATATATATATTATATATATATTTTGAACGGCAGTGTGTGTGTGTGTGTGTGTGTGTGTGTATACACATACACATTACATAAATGTAATCTATATATCTAAATAAAAATAGACTATATTCAGTACCTATATGATCCAAAGTAACTAGTAACAAACTACTTGAGTAGTTTTTTTATCCGATACTTTTTTACTCTTACTCAAGTAACTATTCAGACTATTACTTTTACTTTTACTTGAGTAAATATTTCTAGAAGTACTTTTACTTTTACTTGAGTACAGTTTTTGGGTACTCTACCCACCTCTGCGGGTTGACGAGTGATGAATTTCAAAGATGTTCTGAGGTAGAAATGTTCTTCCCAGGTAGAAAGTGAAAAAGAGATTGGCTGAGGTCCGAGGAGCTTTGGTTGAATGGAAAGTCTAGGCCGCAAGGCCTGGCGCAAAGCTTAAAGGTCCAGAAGAGCTCACATCCTCATCTTCTAATAAACTAAAAGACTGGGGGGGATGTCACTGATGTGAGAGCTTTATCTGCTATAGAGGTCACACCTCTAGGGTGTCAAAGAGCCAATGGTGTCCTGACTTTTTGGAGGGAAAGTTTTGATAACACTTTATTTCGATAGTCCACTTTAGACATTCTACTAACTGTAAGTAACTTTGCAACTACATGTCAACTAGCAGTCATTAGAGTATTAGTAGACTGTCTACTTAATATCTTCTAACACTTTATTTTGATGGTTACACAACATACAACATACTGACTATTAGAAACTTTGCAAGTATATGTCAACTTATTCTACTAAGCCTAAACCTACCCTACTGAGAGTTAGTAGACATGTAGTTGCAAATTAATGAGAATTAGTTGACATGTAGTTGACATGTAGTTATAAAGTTACTTATTGCTAGTAGAATGTCTAAAGTGGACTATCGAAATAAAGTGTAACCAAAGTTTTACGACTCTTTGTCTCTGAACATGGTAATTTGCATAGGTAATTCGCCTGGGCTAATGCACAAACTACTAAAGATTCTTAGGACACTCATATGTTGCATAGGTATCAACATGTTATGTTCACTCTCAATTAGATCAACCGAAGACGAGTTGATAGAGACCAAACATGGTACAGTTAAAGTGATATTAACTAGTGATCTATCATCTATCATGATCATATCATGCATAAAACAGTATACAATACACAAAAACATATACAAGAACAATAATAATATACACAATGAGGCCTGTTCTGCCTTTCTTATGGCGCTTTTCCACTGCATTGTACGACTCGGCTTGGCACAGTTCAGAATGGCACGGAACGGCTCAGTTCGGCTCGGTTTGCGTTTCCACAGCAGTTTAGTACCGCTTTAGAGTGGGCGCGATTATTCATGTGCCGTTATAGTTGCGTCGCCTCTACTGCCGTGACTCCTGAAAAATGTTTTAATTCCGCGTCGCTCCATCACGCTCTCACTGGATCTGCTCCTTGGCTATCACGAGAGGACAGTCTGTACTTCCTCAACCGACAATGAAACAGCCATTTTTTGGTTGTTAAAAGAAAGGTGCGCTCATTCAAAACAGTTGCGTTCGATCCTTCGATGGCTGTGCTGATTTAAATCTAGCGGGTCTATTGTGTCTCGTGCCGCAAGTTCAAATGAAGAAAAAAAATAATAATTCAAATGACGCAGGCAGTGACGATTTTCTCCAGCCAATCAGTGATCAGCAGGGTTTACACGTCACGCTTCTGTTAACGGTACGGCTCGCTTGGAACCTCGGTCGAGGTGGTACTAAAACAGTACCAGGTACCAGGTACTGTACCCAGTGGAAAACCCCCCAAAAGTGAGCTGTACAGAACCGTACCGTGCTGTACCATGCAGTGGAAAAGCGCCATTTGTTGCACAAAAATGCAACAACCATACATTTGGCAGTGATGGAAAAAGTTTAAACTGACTTGCATTCATTTGCTGAATTTTTGTGAAGTGTTGTACTACAGATAACTGCCACATGAGAATACTTATTTCTCTGAATATGAATTTCTCTGGTATTAAATGGGTGTGCTGTAGTTTATATAAATTTTAAGGTTTCCAAACATACAGTAGTTATGAATGTATTTGGTTGGAATTGTGTGGCTTTTCTTTGTGTCAGCCACAGCTGCTGCATTCAGAGGTCCTAAGGAATTTTTATGGTGGTCACAGGCCAAATCAAAATTTGTTTGTTTTAGTCCATCAAGATCTAATCAAAAGGTAGCAAACACTACTCGACTGTTGCAGCAATAAATCTGGGCACTGAAATGTGCTGTTCTCTACAGTGTGAATGGGATGTTTTACAACATTTGCTACTATTAGGCCACTGAGTTAGCCAAACTTTAAAGTATAACAAACAAATAGCTGTAGTCCACTACTTTTTACAAATGCTAGAAATGTGGTTTTTGAATGAAAGATTCTGCACCCAGCAAGGATCCTGACCAGATGGTATGCATTCCGGAGGTCTAGTTTGGTGAAGAGATGTCTGTCCAAGGTCCTTCTGAACCAGGCCCTCCCCAGTTGCATAAGGTCCTCAGAACTCCTCATCAGTGGGGGAAATTCAATCAAAATAGTGGAGGTGTGCAGCTCAGGCAGTCAAATATCATGATGGTGCTTGCCCTGGTGATCTTGAATCCGGTTGCCCACTTTGATACCACATCAGTCAACTCTAAATCATGAGCTGGATTTCTAAAGACCAGCTTATCTTTTAACTCAGGTGATAAGATGCGATGTAGAGCTGCACTCAGGGCTCACTGTTAGGCTGCAACCATAAAGCAAAGTTACACTGGGTAATGAAACCTGGACACCTCTCCAGATTGCCATCATACCTTTCTGGAGTAGGGAGTTTAGACTTGGATAGAAGTCCTGCTGGTGGTCTCAGCTGAGGGAGATCTTGAGGCTGGAAGGACAGGGGAGGCTTATGGACTGCTGTAGAATCATATTAAATTCTGTCTACAAAAAATTAGGCCAAATGGCAACACACAACATTTAACCTTCCTGAACTCAGGTAGTCTCTACAAGGCAGGCTCAAGACTGAACACAGCACAAAAACAGGTGGTAAAAATGAGCTTAATGAACAGTTTTAACTAAAGAGTGCACAGCCAAGTTGTGCTACCTAGTGGCGGTGAGACTAACTGCAGGAGGGAATCTTATACATCCATCAAGAGTCAGAATGTATTCTAGGTTATTGCCATGTCTGTTGTTTGGTTCTTGTGTATTATGTTTTCATGTCTTTATTCCCCATTAAGTGATCCTGTCTTGTGCTGTGGGAAGTCGTGGCCTAATGTTTAAAGAGTCGGCCTCGTAATCCAAAGGTTGTGAGTTCGAGTCTCAGGCCGGCAGGAATTGTAGGTGGGCAGAGTGAATAACCAGCACTCTCTCCACCCTCAATACCACGACTGAGGTGCCCTTGAACAAAGCACCGAACCCCAACTGTTCCCGGGCACCGCAGCATAAAAAAATGTCTGCCCACCGCTCTGGGTGTGTGTTCACGGTGTGGGGATGGGTTAAATGCAGAGCACGAATTCTGAGTATGGGTCACCGTATGTCACTTTCACTTTTGCTTCCCTAGTTCATGTGTTTTGTTCTAGTTGGTTCCTTTGTTGCATGTGTCATGTTTTCATTGTTTGGTTTATGTCATGTGATCCAGAGCATTACCAATTTACAAGCTGTAATTATGAGTTCTACTAGCATGTGAACTTTTTGGCGTTGATAGTGTTGCCATATGAACACATCATTCCCGAAGCTCTGTGTAGAAAATCACGTGTTGTCATCTTGAAATGATGGTAATTACAACATGGTGTGACCACAACTAATAATACCAGATGCTGACTGAATGTCCATGTTGAGTTTAAATGCAGTGCGTGATTGCAGCTAACATGGACCAGGTGTGGATAATTAATAGTCTGGGGAGAGTGAACACTGTGTTGGTGGCGGGAGAGAGCTTGGTGTTGATGTGACATAACTAGTCATCCTGTATTTAATTTCATTTATGCATTCAATTAGTTGAGCATTTGGGTAGGTTTTGTTGGGCCTTGAAGCACTAGGTATGCCTTGCCACAAGGTAATAAAGGTCAGATAATTACAATTGAAACCCATCCATTCTCTTTTGTCCTCTCCTCCATTTTCCAAACCCTCTGAAGAGCCTATGCATATTGATCTTCATCTTTCAAAATGGAAAGAATGGCATGTTCCAATTTCCTAAAGGCTGAAAGCCTCACAGCTACCACAGAAGTCTTCTTGAGACTGTGCCACCGACATTCTGCCGGGTGCAGTACTACCCCGCAATTGATTTCTTGAATGAGCTATGGTGGAATACATTGAAGAGACACTCAAGCAGGGCTACATCCACCCTTCAATTTCTCCATCTACATCCAGCTTTTTCTTTGTGGCCAAAAAATATGGTGGACTAAAACCCTGCATTCATTGTCATGCCCTCAATAATATGACTTTCACGAGTTCACACTTACATATATTTAGCATGAGTAAGGTAATGTGTATTTGGTGAGTATAGTAATGCGTAGTTGGCGTGCTGTCCTGAGGAAGGGCTCCGGGCACAGGAATGGCCCGAACCCAGAGTACCCCCCATAGTGTGGTGAGAACTCTAGTGATACCTCTTGAGAGGAGAAGGGGTGGTGGAGGGTTGCTGATTATCCGTCAAATGAATAGAGGTATGCCAGCTGTATTTATATCCGTGCATTGATTAACTTGAGTGCGGACCTCCTGTGTTAATTAGTTAAGTATCTGACGCGCTCCTCCCGAACTTTGTTAATAAAACATAATTTCACGACTTCACACTTGCATATATTTAGCACTAGTAAGGTAATGCGTATTTGGCGAGAATAGTAATGCAAACCCAGAGTACCCCCCAAAAAGCAATTGAGACAGCCGCCAGACTAAGAACCCCCCAAATACACACTGAGATCTGGTGGGAGCTGGTTTTGAGAAGTCGCTTTTATGGTAGGCCGAAGCTTGCATGCACCATGGGATGCATGCAAGGCTAGGCGTAGGATGGGTAGGCCCGACCGGCCGTTGGTGGACTGCGTGGTTGTGCGCCTGTTCGGGAGGGCTCGAACCAATGCTCAACAATGTGCTCACTGCATTGGAACGAGTGAGCCCTACCGGCAGATGGAGGAGGAGCAGTGTAATTTTGGCCCTGACCAGGGGGGCCCGAGTTGCCTTGAGTGGAGCAGCTCACGGAGTCGGCGTACGGGTCCTGCTGGCCGTTAGCCCCTACTAATCAGAGGACAGAGGGCAGGTAGCTGACCAAGAGGGCCCATGAAGCCTCCGACTGGAGATCATGACTCCGGACGTCGGACGAGTGGGTCCTATCGGCATGACCGATAAAAAGAATTTGGGACGTCCGACAAGGAGGACTCTCGCGACATCCGACGGGAGATCAAGACTCACGGCATCGGATGGACGAGCCTCGCTTGCGGGCGGCAAGTATAGGAGCCCAGCCGGGAGAACTCTCGCCGACGTCTGACGTGAGATCAAGACTCATTGCATCAGACGGGTAAGTCTCGCCGGGCGGGTAGGGAAAAAAGGAAAACCGGACTGGGAGGGCTCTCGCAGCATCCGATGGGAGATCAAGACTCAGGACATCGAACGGGTAAGCCTCACCAGGCGGGGGAAAAAAGATGTGAGGTTTGGCTGAGAGGTTTCGGACAGCGGGGGTGGGGGGGGACCCATGACGTCAAATGGCTGGGCCTCGCTGACCGTCGGAAGAAAGGTAAGGTTGGGTGGCCGGGAGACCAAGACTTGCTGTGTCGGACGGGTAAGTCTCGGTGACCGTAAAATATATAGGGTAGTTTAGTCTAGCTGGGAGGCTCTCGCCGACGTCTGATGGGAGATCAAGACTCGCTGTGTCGGACGGGTAAGCCTCGCCAAGTGTGGGACTTGAATAGGTAAGGTTGTCTGGCCGGTAGGCTCTCGCCGACGTCCAATGGGGAATGAAGACTCGGACAGGTAAGACAGAAAGGTAAAGATGAGTGGTCAGGAGGCTCTCGCCGACATCCGACTGGAGATCGATGCTCACAGCATTGGATGAGTAAGCCTCGCCGGCCGTACGATGGAAAAGGTAAGGTTGTCTGGCAGGGAGGCTCTCGCGGCATCCGATGGGAGATCAATACTCACTGCATCGGATGGTTAAGCCTCGCAGACTGAAAGCCAAGATTGCTTGACCGGATGGCTGCTTTAGCGTTCGACGGTGGTTCGATACTCGCGGCGTGAGCGGGTAAGCATCACCGGTAGTTGAAAGAGAAACGCATTCTGAAGGCTCTTGTCACATTTGACGGGAGATCAAGACTCGCAGCGTCGGTCGGAAATGTGTCGCCGAGCAAAGGGCGGAAGGGCAAAGTTATGTGGTCGGGAGGCTCTCGCCGACATCCGGTTGGAGGTCAATACTCGCTGCATCAGATGGTTAAGCCTCACCGGTAGGCAGACTGAAAAGCCAAGATTGCTTGACCGGACAGCTGTTGAAGCGTTCGACGGGGGTTCGATACTCGCGGCACCGGACAGGTTTGCTCGACCGGGAGGCTCTCGCCAGCATCCGACGGGAGGTCAATACTCACGGCGTCGGACAGGTAAGCCTCGCCGGTAGTTGAAAGAAAAACATCTTTGGAAGGTTCTTGCCATGTTCAACAGGAGTTCAATACTCATGGCATCGGACGGATACGGTTAGCTGGTAGTCAGCCGGAGAAGCAAGGTTGCTCGACCGGGTGGCTCTCGCCAGCATTCGACTGGAGGTCAATACTCACGGCGTCGGACGGGTAAGCCTCGCTGACTGTGGGATGGAAAAGGTAGGGGTTGTCTGGCTGGGAGGTTCTTGCGGCATCCGACGGGAGATCAATACTCACTGCGTCGGATGGTTGAGCCTTGCCGGTAGACAGACTAAAGGGCCAAGTTTGCTTGACCGAGAGGCTGTTGTAGCGTTTGACGGGAGTTCCATACTCATGGCACGAGCGGGTAGGCATCACCGGTTGTTGAAAGAAAAACATATTCGGAAGGTTCTTGCCACGTTCGACGGGAGTTCAAAAGGTGAGGTTTGCTCGGCCGGGAAGCTCTTGCCGGCATCCGACGGGTAGGACTGGTAGGACTCGCCGGTAGACGGACTGAAAGGCCAAGATTGCTTGACCGGAAGGTTCTTGCCACGTTCGACGGGAGTTCAATACTCGTAGCATCGGACGGATAAACGTCGTTGGTAGTCGGACAGGGGACTTGAATAGGTAAGATTTGCTCGACCGGGAGGCTCTCGCAGCATCTGACGGGAGTTCAATACTCGCTGCATCGGATGGTTAAGCCTCGCCAGTAGATGGACTGAAAAGGCCAAGATTTGCTTCACCGGAGGCTGTTGTCGCGTTCGAAGGGTGTTCAATACTCGTAGCATCGGACGGATAAACGTCGCTGGTAGTCGGACAGTGTTCGAAAGTTAAGCATATGACAAAATAGGATTTCCTGTGCTAGCGTAGCCCAAATAAATGCCATGAATCTGGATGGATAGGCATGTTTTTAGAAGCAGAGGTGATGTCGACTTTTGACAGCCAGGTGCTGAGACCCATGATTTTATCAAATGGATTGCCTAATCAATGTCCTACTATTGTGAGAGAATTCGTCGAGAGGAAATCGAGGCGTTTATGCTTGAAACGAGGAGTTATGCAGAGCTGATAGATCGATTATAAGGCATTTCTTACCCCGGAAATTTTCCTAGCAGCCACTCCAATGGGCTAATGCTGAGAAGGCGGTCATTGAAAATGCTGATCCTGAACCCTCGTTTAATAGGGGAAAAACTGAACAGATTATAACAGTGAAATGGCTGAACGTAATGAAAAACTCAGAAAAATGGCAACTTTTGATGTCCACGTTCAATGTAATGCGTATATATGTTATATTGTTTTATACATTTTATTAAGTTTGTTTGTTCAATGGAACCAACCACAGAACCAAGTTATTTACTTTTGATACTTCATTCGAAACGATTATTATGGCCTATTGTGGCCTGCAATGCATCTGTTACCCAATTGCTCATTAGTGAATTAGGTGCCTTGGATGAGGGGTCTATGTTTGCACCTGCCGGGATCCATGCTCGGATGTTGTAAGCCACTAGCGGTGGCTCCGAGGCAACATCATTTGGTGGGACAGGCAGTGATGTTGCTATAAAAGAGGATATTGTGACTTTAAATGAAGTAGAGAGCTGAGAGGGAGAGGAGCAGGGGCCAAAATTTCCATCAGAGGCAGCCTCACGTGTAATATCGGCCTCTGGGGCTTGAGGTGGGAAACTGATGAAAGCAAAAGAGAAAAGGGAGTAAAAGAAAGATGTGTGGGTCTGTTATGTGTGGGTCTCGCGCTTGCTTCGCCTGCTGTAGCTGTAGGCCACAGGAAGGGAGTCCTGAATAATTTGAGCTCTTCTAGCGGAGGTAGCCTCGCACTAGTGTCTGCTATGGGAGTTGGAGGCCACTGAAAACGAAAAAAGGGGGTTATTAGTAGCGGGAGAAAAAAGACTGAGATGTGTGGGCCTGTGTTGCAAGCGGAGGCAGCCTTGTGCTTGCTTCTGCTGCTGTAGGCCACGGGAAAATGGTTTGTGACTTTTAACGCGACATGCTGGAATGTCCAGGTGGCCTGCAGTGCTGCCGACTTAGCCATTTTGCTGCTAGATTAGCCACTTCTCAGACTACCCTAGCAAACCCTTGTTTTTGTTTTTCAAGCAGCGAACGTACCGGCCCTTATTTTTTTTTTTGTGGCAACCTTGAAATAGTGGTAAGTGATGAAAGGCATGCGTTTTTCTTTTAACCACGCAAAGTCAAGTCACCTTTATTTATATAGCGCTTTTAACAATGTAAATTGTGTCAAAGCAACTGCACAGTATCAAAAAAGGAAAATAGTGTGCCAATAATGTAAAATGAAAAGATTAAACATTTTCAGTTAAAGGCATTTCATTATTGAATTCAGTGATGTCATCATCCAGCTCAGTTCAGTTTAAATAGTGTCTTTGCAATCAGGTCGATGATATCGCTGGAAATGAAGTGTCTCCAACTAAGCAAGCCAGAGGCGACAGCGGCAAGGAACCAAAACTCCATCAGTGACAGAATAGAGAAAAAAACCTTGGCAGAAACCAGGCTCAGTCGGGGGGCCAGTTCTCCTCTGGCCAAACGAACCAGCAGTTCAATTCCAACTGCAGCAAAGTCAGATTGTAAGGGCTCAACTGGGGATCTGTCTCTGGCGCTCATCTAGGTGTCCTGGTCTCCGACAGAATAGAAACAGACAAATATTAGCGTAGATGCCATTCTTCTTATGATGTAACGAGTACATCATGTGTTATGGGGAGTGTTCCCGGTTCAGGTTGATCTAATTAATGCAGCCTAACAAGCCTTTAACGGATTTGAATAATAGAAGTGTATTAGTGTGTTATGTGTAAACCAGGTTAAAGAAATGTGTCTTTAATCTAGATTGAAACTGACAGAGTGTGTCTGCCTCCCGAACAGTATTAGGTAGATTGTTCCAGAGTTTGGGTACTAAATAGGAAAAGGATCTGTCGTCCGCAGTCGATTTTGATATTCTAGGTAATATCAAATGGCCAGAGTTTTGAGAATGCAGCAGACGTGGAGGACTATAGTGTGATAAGAGCTCGCTCAAGTACTGAGGAGCTAAGCCATTCAGGGTTTTATAAGTAATTAACAAGATTTTAAAATCTATACGATGTTTGATGGGGAGCCAATGCAGTGTTGACAGAACTGGGCTAATATGGTCGTACTTCCTGGTTCTAGTAAGGACTCTAGCTGCTGCATTTTGGACCAACTGTAATTTGTTGATCAAGCGTGCAGAACAACCACCCGATAAAGCATTACAATAGTCTAACCTAGAGGTCATAAACGCATGAATTAGTATTTCTGCATTTGACGTTGAAAGCATAGGTCGCAATTTAGATATGTTTTTGAGATGGAAAAAAGCAGTTTTACAGATAACATAGAAACATGGCTTTCAAATGAAAGATTGCTATCAAACAGCACACCTAGGTTCCTAACTGATGAAGAAGAATTGACAGAGCAGAGTATCATCAGCATAACAGTGAAAGCTAACACCATGTCTCCTGATAATATCTCCCAAGGGTAACATGTAAAGCGTGAAAAGTAACGGCCCTAGTACTGAGCCTTGAGGTACTCCATACTGCACTTGTGATCGATATGTTACCTCTTCGTTCACTGCTACGAACTGATGCCGTTCAGATAAGTACGATTTGAACCATGCTAATGCACTTCCACTAATGCCAATAAAGTGTTCTAGTCTATTTAAAAGAATGTTGTGGTCGATAGTGTCGAACTCAGTGCTAAGATCCAGTAGAACTAATAAAGAGATACAACCACGATCAGATGATAGAAGCAGGTCATTTGTAACTCTAATGAGAGCAGTCTCAGTACTATGATACGGTCTAACTCCTGACTGGAATTCCTCACAAATACTATTTTTCTCTAAGAAGGAATATAATTGCGAGGATACAACCTTTTCTAGTATCTTTGACAGAAAAGGGAGATTTGAGATCGGTCTGTAATTAACTAAATCTGTGGGGTCAAGATGTGTTTTTTTAATGAGAGGCTTAATAACAGCCAATTTGAAGGTTTTGGGGACATATCCTAATGACAGTGATGAATTAATAATAGCCAAAAGAGGATCTATGACTTCTGGAAGCAGCTCTTTTAGTAGTTTAGATGGAATAGGTTCTAACATACATGTTGTTGGTTTAGATGATTTAACAAATTTATACAATTCTTCCTCTCCTATAGTAGAGAATGAGTGAAATTGTTCCTCAGGGGATCTATAGTGCACTATCTGATTCAATATTGTAGCTGATGGCTGCATGGTTACAATTTTATCTCTGATAGAATCGATCTTGGAAGTAAAGTAGTTCATAAAGTCATTACTGCTGTGCTTTTGGGAAATGCCAACACCTGTTGATGCTTTATTTTTCGTTAATTTAGTGACTGTATTGAATAAATACCGGGGGTTATGTTTGTTTTCTTCTAGAAGAGACAAAATGTAATCAGATTCTGTAGGATAGGGTATTTTCCCGCCAGGCTATACGAAATACCTCTAGTTTTGTTTTCCTCCATCTGTGCTCCATTTTCTGGGCTGCTCTCTTTAAGGTGCGAGTGTGCTCATTATACCACGGAGTCGGATTGTTTTCTTTGTTCTTCCTTAAGCGTAAAGGAGCAACTGTATCTAAAGTGCTAGAAAGAGAGAGTCCATAGTTTCTGTTACATCATCAAGTTTTTCTGCGCTGTTGGATATGCTGAGGAATTGAGATAAATCAGGAAGATTTCTCACAAAGCAGTCTTTTGTGGTAGAGGTGATGGTTCTACCATACTTGTAACAAGGAGTAGAATTTACAGTTTTAGCTATATGGAGTTTACACAAGACTAGATAATGAGCTGAGATTTCATCGCTTTGCTTGCTTTTTCAACACCACTAACATCAATTCCATGTGACAGTATTAAATCTAGAGTATGATTTCCACAATGAGTAGGTCCGGAAATGGGTTGTCTAACCCCAATAGAGTTCAGAATGTCTATGAATGCTGATCCTAATGCATCTTTTTCATTATCGACATGGATATTAAAATCACCAACAATTGAGACTTTATCTGCAGCCAGTACTAACTCAGATAGAAAATCAGCAAATTCTTTAATAAAGTCTGTGTGGTGCCCTGGTGGCTTGTATACAGTAGCCAGTACAAACATCACAGGGGATTTATTACTAGCACGTGTTTCTCTAGATAATGTTATACGCAGCACCATAACTGCAAACGAGTTATACTTAAAGCCTGCCCTCCGAGAAATACTGAGAATACTGCTATAAATTGTAGCAACACCTCCCCCTTTACCTTTCGGACGTGGCTCATTTTAACAGCAGTAATCTTGGGGGGTAGACTCATTTAAAGTAATGTATTCATCTGGTTTTAGCCATATTTCTGTCAAACAGAGCAAATCTAGATTATTATCATTGATCAAATCATTTACAAAAAGTGCTTTTGTAGAAAGGGACCTGATATTCAGTAAGCCAAGCTTTATCAATTGTTTCTATGTATTGTAAAAAAAAAATATTTGTTGAACATCAATTGAATTGTTAATTTTAATTTGTTTTGAACGTTTTCTGTATTTTCTAGTTTGGGGAACAGACACAGTCTCTATAGTGTGATATCTGGGTGAAAGACAAAGGCAAGAAAAGTATTGAAACAGCTAGCCAGCCAAGTGCACATCGGCTGGTAATGTTAGACACTTTGGTAGAGGTGCCTAGTAGTACGCGCTTCACGTATGTATTAAGTTGCACTTGTTAAATAATTGTTTATTTATGATGCGCCTTATTTATTTATTTCTTTTTAATTTTTTTTAAAGTTTGTACCCATGATTGTAATCTGTTGGTCCACTGTGACCACCAGCGAAACTTCCCCTTCCACTGTTGATCTTATTCATAAAACAAATTAATCTTATCCATCTTATCTATCCATTTATCGCAATGCAATGTGTAGATTCAATACGGGTAAAAATGCTGGTGACAAATGCAGAAAGTTCGAGTAATTCCAGTGTGTATTCTAGCTCTTTGCGTTATGGTAACATAAGACGTTAACATCCAGTGATATCGCGACACCCTTTAACAACTTTTAGCAATGAATTATCTGCCATTAACATTTTTTACCTGAAAATTATTTGGCAACATTGGTGGTCTGCACCGCTAGCGGGAGCCACCTCGCGCTAGCATCTGGAAACAGAAGAAAGAGGTCCTGCAGCATACGGCGCTGCGGTTGGGAGACCCGCGGTGCAGGCTGAGCCGAAGCGGGATGCGAGTGAGGCTTTGCTGCGAGGCTTTGCTCGTTGAAGGCCTGCTGCTGCGACCCGACGCTCGCGGTGACGACGGTGGTGTTGAGCGAGGAGAGTTCAGAGCTTTTCTCGATCTATTGGCCGCCTTGGCGGCTGGAGTGGATTTAGGAGTGAGGTTGGCTGTTTTGCGTGGTGAAGAATAGAACGTGCAAATCCGCTTTGTTTATCCTCCGTGAGGACGTTGCGTCTGAATTATTCAGCGTTTGCCTCAGGCTTAAATGCGAACCACTTTCCGATTGGAGGGATTGTTGGCACGGATGATATTTGCGTCCGAATGATAGGAGGATGGAAGTGACGCCAGTGCATGCGAGGTAGCCTCGGCAGAGAGAAGCGGCCGCGGCGAAGCCTGGAGCTCGGCGGCCGTGTCTGGTGGAGAAAGACCGATCATGGGGCCGGCGGATCCGAAAAATCCTCAGTATAGGTCTCGTTGTTTGGACGGGATGCGTTGAGTCTGTAATGTAATGGTAAAAGGTGCAAACCGAATGCTGATTATCCGTCAAATGAATAGAGGTATGTCAGCTGTATTTATATCCGTGCATTGATTAACTTGAGTGCGAACCTCCTGTGTTAATTAGGCCAAGTATCTGACGCGCTCCTCCCGAACTTTGTTAATAAAACATCATGTCAATGTACCCATGGTTCCAGTGGCCCTTTAGATGGTGCTCACATCTGCAACAAGCTTGATGTCAAGAACAACTAATATGCTTTCCTCACTCTAGGGAACTATGAATACTTGATGATTCTGTATAGGCTCTCCAACTCACCTTCCATCTTTAAGAGGTTAACTGATTAAATCTTCTGGTACTAACTTCATTGATTCCTCATGATCTACATAGACAATATCCTGATTTACCCCTACTCATTCTCCAATCATGTTAATCTGCCTAGTCCTCCTTCGCCTACAAGAGCATCACTTCCATGATGGATAATCCATGGTTTTCAACTGCACTGTCTGACCTTATTCATGAGCGGCATGGGCTAAGGCCAGACAAACCAACTTAAATCCTGATTGGTTGTATTTTAAACAGCTTCGTAACAGATGTACAGTTATGATCAGAAAGGCAAAAGCAGAGCAGAGTATTTTCTTGATAAAACTAAAAAAATCAGCAAAAGCAAGTAAGTTCTGGAAAACTAAGTTTTTGACTGGTTATAGATCTGTTTCAGGTCTTCTCAATTGCATAACAAAGGATGGTATTAAAATAGTGGATAAATTACAAATGCTCAATTGTTTTAATAGCCACTTTACCGAATCAGGGTCATTGTTTCAGACTAATAATTATACCATTGTAAATTCTGAATTTTTTAATGCAGAGCGGCATCTATGGACAACAGAGTTCGTTTTTATTTTAATATTATTTCACAACCATTGACATATCTGTTAATTCTTTCCCTAACAACCAAGGAAATTCCACAGATCTGGAAGTCTGCTTTTGTTGTTCCTCTGTTGAAAGGGGGCGACCCTACTTTATTAGATAACTTTAGACCTATTTCAAAGCTATGTATCTTGTCAAAACTTTTGGAAAGTTTTATCAGTGAACAACTGACACAGTATTTACACTGTCATAAACTTTTGTGTATCAACCAATCAGGATTTCGTAAAAAACACGGCACCATTACGGCTGTCTTAAAAGTTTTAAATTACCTTGTGGGGTCCCTAGATGAAAGACACCACTGTGCATGTCTTTTTTATTGATTTAACTAAAGCATTTGATACAGTGGACAATAAGATTTTGTTAGATAGGCTTAGAAGTTTTGGTCTATCAGAGAATGTAATAATGTTTAATGCTTATTTAAAGGGAAGAACTCAATGTGTGCAAGTGGAAGGTATCAAATCAGACTTAATGGAAGAGGGTACGGGAGTCCCCCAAGGATCTGTATTGGGGCCATCATTATTTAATGATTAACATTGATAATGCAAGGTTCCACTTTTATGCAGATGACACTGTCATCTATTGTTCTGCTCCTACAAAACAACAAGCTCTGGGTGACTTACAATCAGCATTTGATATTATTCAAGCAAGGTCTTTTACTTTATAGTTGGTCTTAAATGTTGAGAAAACTAAATTTATGTGGTTATCAAATTCTAGAAATTATTTGGATAGTTCTGTTGTTCTCCGAACTCTGCAAGGGAGACTGATTGCATAAGTGTCAGAGTATAAGTACCTGGGCATCATAATTGATGACACACTACGTTTTAATGCATATATTAATTATTTGTGATTAAAGTTGAAGAAGCGGCTAGGATTTTATTTCAGAAATAAGCCTTGCTTTTCATTTAATGCAAGAAAGAAGCTTGTGTCTGGAACTTTTTTTACCGATTCATGACTATGGGGATGTGATGTATCAGCATGCCTCTTCTTAACTTCTTGCCTCCTTGGAAGCTGTGTATCATGGTGCTTTAAGATTTATTACGGATTGTAAATTTTCTACACATCATTGTATACTATATAATAATTAATTCATTCATTCATATAATAGAGTTGCCTGGTCTTCACTTGCTGTTCGAAGGAAAATGCATTGGTACTTATTGATTTACAAAGCTATTCTGTTTTTTTTGCCATCCTATCTCTGTTGTGTGATTCAACAAAAAGTAGTTGTTAACTATTCATTGCGTTCCCAGTCTTTTTATAATGTACCTTCAGCTCAAACTAATTTAGGTAAAACTGAATTTGAATATGCTGTACCGTTCAGACTGGAACTCTCTTCAAATGAAACTGCGGCTAAATCAGTTGGTGTCTCTTAGTAGTTTTAAAACACTTTTGTGTGCAATAGAAAATGATAGAATGATTTGCAAATGCTTCTAATGCTGTAATATTTTATTGTTATGATGTACTGTTCTTTGTCGTACATGTATTTGTATAACTGGGCCGCCTATCTTGGCCAGGACACTTCTGGAAAAGAGATTTTTAATCTCAGTGAGGTTCTCTCCTGGTTAAATAAAGGCAATATAAAGTTAGATGCACTGAACTACCACCACCCACTTCCTGGGATACATTATGGCATTTTATATAGTCCCTGAAGAAGTGCAAGCTATTACATCCTGGTCTGCTCCAATCATCCTTAAATAACTTCAACACATTCTTCAGATTCCTTAAATAACTCCAACACATTCTTCAGATTCTCAGACTTTTTACAGACTATTCATCCTGAATGTCAACTCCCCTCACCAACAAAAACTTTGCCCTGGTCTACTGAAGCTGTTCAAGCCTTCCAGCAGCTAAAAAAAACACGCATCACCTCAGAACTTTTCCATGAACACAATCCAGAACTCCTGTTCAGTGTGGATAATGCTTCTACATAATGCTTCAACATCCAGAGTGAGGCACCTGGCAGAGCTTTATCCATGCACAACCCCCCTCAAGCTGGCAATCAAGGAGTCACTCCACTGGCTTGAGGGTTCTCACCATATGTTTCAGATCTTCACAGATCACCTTAGTGTGGAATATCTTTGGGATGTCAAGTGGACATCTGGGGATAACCCCCCAAATTTTGCTTATCCTCACTTGTTACTGGTGGCCCTAGCTTTAGTGCAATGGCCACAATGTCAAGGTGACCGTTGACTTACTGGAAAACTTAGCGTCTGATCATGGTCTGCAATTCATATCCCAAGTCTGGAGTGCTTCAAGTTACTGGGTATCACTGTTAGACCACTGTTAGACCACTGTTAGGGGATCACTTTCTTCAGGCTATCATCCTCAGTCCAACAGCCAGTCCAAGTCTTGTGGGGCCGGTTGCATAAACTGCTTAGACTAGTCTAAAAAAGTAATCTGTTTTTTCTTCGAGACTGGTCATAACTTTTTAAATTCAGTTACATAAAGGTAGATTGGTCTAATTTGGTCTAAGATTTGGCCTAAGTTCTTAAGACACAATCTTAACATAACTGCTATGTTTATTTAACTGGCTCCTGGTTCCTCTGAAATTACTGCCATCAACTCCAGCAGGATTCTCACCTCACACTTGCCTCTGTTTTCTAGTCTTGTACTCTCCAGCTGCAGTGTTCTCTTTATGACTCCCCTGGTGATCCTCTTCATCTTCATTGTCATTGTGAAATATATCCTTATCATCAATTTATCTGCTTTATCAATGTGCCATCTTCTACATCTATGTTAGTCTTTTTTTTTTTTACTGCTACTCTGGCATCATATGCTCTGTATACCCAAATATCCCAACACTTGGGTTAACACAGTCATCTGGCTCAGTCTCTTTTGTTAGATTTATTGAAAAATCTAATAAAATTAGCAAACAAATTTAAACTTAAAGCTACTGAATTCGTTTACAAAATTAAATAAAAATAGGAATTAACCACAGCTAAATTTAAAATAATAAGGTCAGTGCTTCAACTATAAATTGTTCTGTTTTGAGGCCAGCCTAAGTAAAAAAAAAAAAAAAAAAAAAAAATATATATATATATATATATATATATATATATATATATATATATTCTATTGTCTTTGTGGCTTCATTGACACATGTCTACCGGGTAAAGATTGAATGTCATTCTCCATGCAGTACACATAATTATATGTAAACAGAGAAAATAAAGCATATACTATTATCATTGTGTACACCGGATGAAAGAATGCTATGAGCTCATTATAGCAAAAGAAAAAAAAAAGTTAATGCTCTGTCTCAGTTTTCCTTCTTTCCCATTCCAGCAGCAGCACCATTGACATGGGAATAGTGTGACGTCACCACAGCCTGACAGAATATATAATTAATGCTTTGCGCTGAGACCAATAGTCTCTCTCTCTCTTCACACCAGCACCACAGACAAAGGAAGAGATGAGAAGGAAAGAGAGATAGCACACTCAGGCAGCTGAAAATGTTGTTTTTGCTTTGACTGCACTAAGATCTGCATCTTTTATTAGCTGCCGCTTGTTATTTGTTTCTCTTTTTAGTCTTTTTAGTCCTCTATCCCTCCCCCTTTCTTTATTTCTTTATCTCCAAAGGGGATTGAAAGAATGCAAGTGGGTGTCTGTAAAAGACAGATTTTTCATCCCTTCTGTTGTGACTAGGACTGAGCTGACCTCCACATCCTGCTGTGCCTTGGAATATCTTATCACTTGGATTTCTGTTTGTCATTTAAGAGCATCTGGAGGGGATCCAAAACAGCTTGGATATTGTTGTTTACTTGAGGAGATTTTTTATTTTTCCCCTGAATTATCTTTTGTCACATGAGGATCATGATTGGATGTTTGTACTGTTTCTATTGCTTTCTGTATAATTGTGGATTTTGGTACATTCTTTCTGAGGTAAAAGCTCTGACAGCGACATAACTGAGACTATTAGGAGTGTACACAGGAGTCGATAATAACCAGGATTCAGATTAGAAATAGATAGTGGTATTCTCCGCAGAAACACGGGCAGGTGGCTCTGTTGTTTAGTCTGAAAGATAGATTAAGTTCATTTGAGGCCATGAAGAAAATCTGGTCAAAGAAAAGATTCCAGGTGAGTCGAATCATTCTATCCAGAGTCATACACTTCACAAATGACAAAATTTGACTTTTTCTTGGATTGTATTGGATTTTTCTTGGATTGGCAAATCACATTTTCAATGTAGCAATGTAAAATAATTGATGTAGTTGTAGTTCTTTTTTTAAGGTATTCTATCAGCTACCTCATGCCCAACAGTTTATGTACAGTACAACCAATACAATGACTTTGAAACAAACAGACCTGATGTCAGTTAATTGCCTTTAAAATGGGCAATAAACAATTTCTTAGGTACTGTGACAACTAAATTACCCAGTTGCCTTGGTAGCAACGTAGGAGTACTTTTGAAATGCTGCAAGCCTGCAAACATGAGAATTGACAAAGGAGGGAAAAAACATAAGTCTTCATATAGGCTTTGTGTTTAATTTCTGCCCTGTGTCATCATGAAATATTGTATATATTGTACATTGTTGAATGAAAACCAAGTTATTTACACCACTAGCATAACCCTATGAATGCAACAAAAAAGCTAGAAAAATCAACAACCTATTTTACACTTCCCAAAATTAACAGACAGCCTTTTGTGTATTTTTTGTCTTTCCAGAGAGCTGGGCATTCTAGCTGGACGTTTGGGAGATTCACTCATGGTGTGTTTTGCTTACGACAAAACTGTAAAAAGTCCAAAACCACAAACCTATTTGTAGACAAAAATACAACAATGGAAGTGTGCGCACAACTTTACAGAATGGACATGTTTTGCAGAATAATCATGACGTAGATGGTTAAACAGGTTTAAAAATAGCTGCCAAGATAATACATTTCTATCCATAGGTTTTTAAATGTTGACATCAGAAATTGTTGGGTATCCGTAAGGAATGCAACGCTGATTGAAGCTGTACAATAATACAATTTTTTAAATGTAGCCTGTAAATGTGGATATGTGCGTATGTTTGTGTGTCATGTATATGCTCCCACACAAGTGCATGTCTGCAGACATTTGTTTCTATAGTAACAGTCTTCTCTTGTCCACCTCTGCTTGCTGCCGTTATGGAAGTGAAGTTTTACGCTTGTGCAGGAAGCAAAGCAATGGTAATTGTTATCCATTTCTGTGATCCTTGCCTTTCATTACTGGGTTTTTGAATTGATTTGGGTTTGCAACCATGCATTATTATATACATAACAGTAAAGTACACTGTAGGTTTTCATTCGGAGCTCTATTAATTTCATAAACTTAAATTCTACACTATTTGTTATGGGAAAAGTAAGCCTTGCTCACATCATGGCTTTCTTTCTTTCTTTCTTTCTTTCTTTCTTTCTTTCTTTCTTTCTTTCTTTCTTTCTTTCTTTCTTTCTTTCCAGAAAAACACAGTACAGTCTGAAAGTACTTGTACTTTAAGTCAAACAATATAGGCCTAATTAACTTGACAAACCATACATCATTAAAAATATATTTTAAGCTTAAATTTTTTTACCTTTTTACTCTAAAAATCTTTTAGTGCCAGTATTTTATTAATATGTGCAATGAATTGTGAATATAAAAAACAGAATCTGTACCTTTAATATGACATACAGTATGAGCCTCCGCTGTATCCATGAGGGGGGAAAAAGTGTTTCATTAGACATCATCCCTCAGGGTTTTTAGTCCAAATGTCTGCACATCTGGATAAATATTGATGGATCTCTTATGTTTACTTAAAAAAAAAAAAAAATGTTGAGGTCTTTTTCTTTCTTTTTTTTTACTCCAAGCATTGCAGAGCGCTAAACATGTAATATCTGTTTCATTCATACTCGTAGCTGGAGGGCACCCTCCAGCAGAAAGTCCCCACAAGTGAGACTCTAGAAGTCATAAAACTTATTCCAGGAAATCTCTTACATGGACAAAGACATCCAACCATCGCTGTAGTGGTTAAATAAGAGAACCGTTTTAAATGATAAAACATGAAGTCGATATATAGTGTTCATGTTTGTTTTAGCAATCTCGGGTATTTAATAAAATATAATAAAGTAATACAAAATAATAAAGTTTTAATACAAAATAATAAAGTAAATTTATAATATCCTCCTGAGACCCAGCTCTGGAGTTTTTGCCTCTGTAGTGGACATTCTATTTCAGTGAATTTCTCTGAGACCTCACATGTCACAGTTGTAAGCCTGGATGTCCTGTAGAGCACATACAGGGCTTTATAGAGATACTAAATGATTGGAAGTTTCACCATGACCACACCCTCTCCTAGGTCTTTAAAGATGGCTAAATTTAATTTAGTGAAACATTTTACATCCTTATGGAATATGATTATTTTTGCAATTGTCATTTAAATCTGAATAATTTTCTAATTGTTTGTCATAAAGCAACATCTCAGGAAAATGTTATGGGTTTTCAAATTCAAATATGACTTCCTGTTATGAAACAGGACATCATTTCATACATGTTCACTGTAGAGGACACCGGGACTAAAAGGATGTTTATTGTTAATTTTGGGAGACATAACAATTGAATAGGAAAATAAATTATATATCTATTTTGTTATGAAATATTAGATATTATTATGAAAATCTGGCCAATTATTACTCCCATTATGACAATTATTTTTTCAACATGCTGTCCCAACAGCAACCGATTAATATGCAAATTTGATACAGTATAGATACACTGTGTTTAATGGGAAATCCAGTTTATGGAAATTTGTACAGACATATTGCATAAAACAAAATGGTATATCAAAGCATTTTGTTATATATTTTATAACATAGTTGAGAATCATCCTTAAACAAAGTTTAGAAGAAAAAAATCCTGAAACCTAAAAATATATTGGTGATTTAAACAAATCCCATTGTTTTTGCCTTTTTGATGTCTATTCATGCTATTTTATTTTTTAGAAAAACTTAGTCCTAGTGTCCTCTACAGAGGACATAGAATAAAACATGAATAAAATATAATTTTTCAAAAATGTTAATTTTCTATTTTTTTCTAATGCTCTAAACAATGTAATGACATGAAAAAATACAAAATTCACAAAGTTTTTTTTTTTTTTGGGAGGGGGGGGGGGGGGGGGGGGTCTCAGTGCTTTTTGGCATAGTCTTTATCACTGTATAGAATACTTTAAACTTTTGACTCATTCTCTGATAGAAAGCCAGATCAGATCACATAGGGAGGTCATTTCAAAGAAAACAAAATTCTATTTAGAGCAAAAACATGATATAAAATCTCATATAATGTAGTGTTTTGACGCCATGCTAAGCAAACGTGCTAGCCCTTGGGCAACTGTTGCTGATTATATTTTAAGACTAATTTTAAAAAGAAAGTATGTGTAAGATCATTGGAGTGTTTATTATTTTAAGAAGGATATTTGATACAAAGGTATAAAAACATGTTGTTTCTCCAGGTATTTCTTGCAGCTAGGTTCATTAATAAAAAAAAAATTTTTATTTTTTAAGATCATACCAATACATTTCAACATGCCTCGCCTACTCTCTTTAGACTCAAACAGTACAGAGGATGAAAGTGCAGAGCCTCAGGTCTCCATGGAGATGAAGGAACAGTTCATGCCCCCCCAGGGGGAAGCAATCAACAGTCAACCCACCGGTAAGAACGTACTGAGTTTGTAGCATCAATGACATTTCCACATTTGGCCACAAAGCATAAAAATGTGTTTTTCCCAATGACAGTATACTCAAACAATGGAAATGCCTTTCAGAATCATTCACTGCAAGACAAACTAAAATTGTGATTGGTAAACCCTCCAAGAAAGCTCAGAATTCATAAATGTATTCAAATGAATCCATCCATCAAATTAAACAGTTGAAAAAAACAACAACAACAAAAAACCTTTCACATAATATAAAAAGCTTAACATAATAATAATAATAATAATAATAATAATAAAAGCTATAACATAATATTCCATTAACAGATCATTATGTATTTTCAGGCAGGGGGAGAGCAGTGCTTTCCCATCTCCCAAGTGATGGTCCAGTAGTGGAGAGGGAGATGCAAACCCTGGGCTCTAGAGCTCCTGGTCTTCAGGATCCCTTGTCACCTAGCAGGCAAGCAAATGCTGGGTGTGTTGAGAGCCCTCCAGTCAGACACCTGGGGATTGAAGCTCTTGTGCGGGCCTCACAAATAAGTGTGTACTACGTGGCGTTGGGGTCAGAGGAGAGTATGTCCTTAGCCAGTGACTACTATGGCAGTGTTTTGAGCCTCTATCGAAGAAGGACCTTTTCCATTTACAGTGTTCAAGAATGAGTGCTGGCACACTGGATATGAAAAGGCATAAAGTAACTTAAATTAAGGTGGCACAAAATAAATGCATTAAATTTAGATTACAGGTCTACAGAATTACTAAAGATTACAGGTTTTGTTACCGTACTTTTCATTTATTGTGGACTTTTATGTCAACCATGTCATGTTCATTTTTTTTATTATTATTCCTACTATCCTTTGACTCCTCTTGCATCATTTTTTTTCTTACAAACTTTTTTGCATGCCTTTGTGTGTGACATTTGTATTCTTATGGCAGTCTAATTTAGATTTATTTATCTCCAACAATATTTTATATCTTTCAACACGATATGTTTTCCAGTGCATGTTTTATTGGATAACTATGTTTGACCATTTTGGTTTTGTTCACTCAAAAAATGCACTAGTAACAAAAAAATGACCCATTTTGGTGTTTTTATTTTTTGTCATAATGCAACATTTCCCACAATCACCCTCATTTCAGGGACCAGTTGGACTTTATAAAAAGGGAAACATCTCCATTTGTCCAAACCCAGCCGTTCCAAAATGCTCAAGGTCCCATTACCCTAAGTGATGTAGAGCCAACAACTGATACAAAAACTGCCCACGATGGCACCAAAACAGCCATAAATGGAGCTGAGCTAGCTGTTAAAATCTCAAGCTCAGCTCCATCTCAAAGCAGTGGTTCCCAAGATAAATCCTCCTTCCAAACTCCAAAAGTATCACAGGGAAGTTCCAAAGTCTTAGACAAAGTGAGAGCTTTTGAGGAACAAAGACACAGCAGTAACATACCAAAGGTGTCTTCATCGAGACTATCATGGGGCTTCAATCGAACATCATCTTGCAATCCTGAGGATAGTAGGAGTAAATCTGGAAAGCTCCAAGACAGTGCCAAGAGTGATGTGGCACACAAGAGGTCTTTCTTCAAGCAGAAAGCATCCTCTCTGGAGGAACCGTCAACCTATGTACAGAAACATTTTCAAAGTAAACTCTCAGAAGAGCTTCACAGAATAAAAAAACTTGTTGGAAAGTCCAGTATAAAGAAAGCCTTTTCAATGGATCAGCTCACCCAGACTGACGAGCAGTCCACTGGAAACACTGATTCAATTCCAGCCCAGGTAATTCAGAAGGTTGAAGAGACTACTTATTCAAAGGATTTACCAGAATCAAAAGAAAGATGGTCAGCCTTGCCAAAGGAGGAATCACCACAACTACAGAAAAAGAAACTGGCAGATGAATCCAAACAACCTGAAAGGATATCACCTCCTGATATTACAGAAAGCCAGTGGAGGAAACATTCTAAGCACAGGCAGCTGTTGGACAGGCAAGTCATCAATGAAAAGGTCACTTTCAGTAAAATACCAGGACAGTGTTCACCAATGGTGCCAAGGGCAAATATGTCCAGCAAACTACCAAAATCACCTGTAGAAATACCACCTGCTCAACCCATAATACAAGGGGATTTGGTGCAAACACCCCAAAAACCTCCAAGGTTGTTTGGTTCAATTTCTGTGCTCCCAAAGTCATTTAAGGAAAGAGAGGAGAAAAAAGACTCATCACTTATACCTAAAATGACCATACCTACAATTGTGGTTGAAAATAAGCCTGTGGAGGAAGAGGCACATAAAGCAGAGAAATGTAGAAAGGAAGTTAACAAACATGAAGGAAAAATAACCAGAAGAAACAGAGGTAAAACTTCTTCCAATAAGCCACTATTTCTTAAAACCCACAGGGTTAAATATAAAGTGTAATGCAAGCTTTTGCAAATCTTACAAGCAGAACTGTAGTTTATTAGATTCATGTTCATAAATAAAAATTTTAAATATTTGGGGTTCAATACACTTCAAGAGCAATCAATATAATTTGTGGCAAAGTGCTGATTTCCACAAAAATAACTTTGAATTTAGAAGCAAATGTGGCCAATTTTTTTGAGGATTCAAAAGTAGACCTGTGCAGCTTACAATTTTTACACAAGCACATACATTAATTATTCTGTTTACAACAAAGTTGTAAAATTCTATACAATTTAACAAAAAGGTTAGTAATTTCACACTGAAATTGTGTTAACATTCTTTTTCTTGTGGCTGTATTATTAAAACAGTGAATATTTTAATCATTGGGAAATGGTCTATTTATAGTCCATACAACTTCCATTGAAAATGACTCACTATAACCTTGGTTTGTGGTTGTTGTTTTTTAGATGAGGAGGGACTAATGGAATTGTTTTGTGGTAATCAGCATGCCACAAATGCTGTCTTAAAGGGGACCTAATATGCTCCTTTTTGTAAAATGTAAAATAAGTCTCTGATATCCCCAGAGTGTGTATGTGAAGTTTTAGCTCAAAATACCCGACAGATAATTTTTTTTTATAGCTTGTTAAAATGGCCACTTTTAGGGTATGAGCCAAAACGTGCTGATTTTTAGTATGTTGCTTTAATGCAAATGAGCTGTTGCTCCCAGAGAAGAGGGCGTAACTTCAAGAGCTCAAGCTCCTGCATTAGCAGTGCTAGTTTGCAAATAAACATTCCACTATTAGTACAAGCCTTTTATCTTTATAGAAAACATACTCTGTTTAAAAGTCAGTTATCTGATTGTACTGTGCATAATAAATTTGAGTTTGTGAATGACACAGACAGGGAGCACAGCACAATAAAAATAACAACATAGCTGGTCTCATGGTTCATGACATGCTATCACAAACATTATAAGTCCCACTCGTGAATATGAGCTCAACAAACTGAAGCAATCGACTCACATTGCTTTCATATGCAACTTTTAACTACCACATTCCTATTCACGATCATTCATGGGCAGCACCAGTGAAACAGGCAGAGACAATGGTAGCTTTAGCATCATTAGCCTTACAGAGTGCCAAGAAGCTCTTTCAGAAGGGCAATGTGGAAAACAAACGCATTATTCTTACTTTGTATGGAGCTGACGTTCGCGCACATAGCGTTGGTGTTGATACCTACACGTATTGGGGACTTTACCGATTTTTTCCGGGATATTTCCTTAGACAATGAAACTTAACCACAGTGTCCTCAGCGGCTTAGATGGAGGGAGTTTATGGAGACTCCTATGTTCATTAGTGCATCCCAAAACACAACACTTTAAATGCCTCTTTGGCGCTGACATCGTATATCTCCAGCAGCTACAGCAAATAATCAGTAATGGCGGATTCGGACTGCAGCCTCTCTCAGGGCTGTGTTTATGCTTATAGGGCAGCGTCACAAATGGGAGGGACTTTTTCCCCTCAGTGACGTGAACAGAGGGAGAATCTGAAACTGCTCGTTTTGAGAGACTGTTTATGATGTTTTTAGATTATAAATGAGTTGGTGGATTTTTACCATTATAGGCTGGTTGTTTTCACACACTGCGGCCACAACTGTATTCAAACATCTTATAAAAGTGATTTTTGCATAAAAGGTCCCCTTTAACTATTGATCCTAACTTGTACTGAACACAGAATACTCCTTTAAAACTCAAAGATCAGAAAAATCTTTGAAGCCTATTTTACTGCATTACTGCTATGTCTACCATAATAGAGCAACATATTAAAATTCTTTATTGTGTTTCCAGAATAATGTTTAAATTTAGATCAGTTATTTATAACCAGAAACAGATTACTATTGTGAGGTTGTAATTACGTCATGATACAGTATGTTACCTTATTGTCACTTGGTCAATCGTTTCCCGATCCTTCTAGAAGACCCATCAAATGATTCCTACATGTCTGTGGAAGAGGACCCAGCAGAGGCCCCCATGTCTGAACCTCCACTTAAGAATGAAGTGGTAGCTGCTGGATCAGTGGTGATGCTTCAGTGCGTCATCAAGGGAAAACCTGTTCCCAGAGGTAAGATATTCAGACCTAAGCTACAGTATTGTTTAAATGCTTGTAATGTGGCTCTTTAAAATTATCTTATGATTATTCTCATGATGGTATCTTCTCATGTAGGACTAAAGCCCTGTTCACACCAAGAACTATAACTATAAAGATAACGATAAAGTTAGTTATAGAACGTTATAGTTCTATATAGTTATAGTTCTAAAAATCGCTCTCAATATTAAAGAATAGCAGAGTCCACACCACAGCTATAACGATAAAGGCACAGATAAACGATATCGTTGGAATCACTTCCAGAAGGATTTTATTACAGCTGATAAATGATAAAAACAACACGTTCTCACTCACAACTCGTCACATATTGACGCTTGGTCAGGACCCCTTTGGCGTCGCTTTTTGACACTCAAGGTACCCCTTGAGCGTCACTTTTCGATGTGCAAGGTCCTCCGTTGTTTTAAGTTGTTTGTCTTAATTTAACTGTTTGCATGCATTTGTAAAAAATATAAATCATTTTATTTAAATTTATACTTTCATTGGAGCACCTAAACCCCCTTCTGAACAATATAAAACACGTAATGGGCAAATATAAGTGCGGTCACAGGTATTTATTGTAAAAACTGACCATAAACAAGCAGTATAAAAGCATTACAAACAAGTCGTGTTGCATTCCAAGTCCTTCTGAAGCCATACGATGTCTTTAGGTGAAGAAAAGAGTAAATCATAAGGTTTTAATCACTGAAAATGATCCCGCTCCGTTAACGTGCTCACATCTTATTCAAAAAAGTACTCCCATCCCGTCGCATGACGCAATCGGTCACGAGACATACAAGAGCCAGTGGCATTTCCAAGGCTGACGTAAGGCTTCTTCTGGCGGCATTTTTTAAATTTTCACCATAGACTGTAAAAAAATGTTATTGACAAATGGTAGGTTTAGGGGCAGGGCTTGGGTTACGTGTGTCAGGATGTCTCTGTCACCAGTCACCAGCTCTGGACTCCATGTCCCAGAATCCTCCCCGGCTCACACCTGTTCTCGGTCACGATCACCATCAACTGGAGATTTAATCACCCGCACCTGTTGTCTTCAATCAAGTCACCTTCAATAGCACGCTGCACTCAGTCTTTCACTGTCTGGTCTACCATTCACATCCATGAACTTACCAGAGTCTTTGCACTCCACTTATCTGTGTGTGTACTTACCCCTAGATTCTCTGACAATCCTCCTACCATACTCCTATATTGCTCTCCTCCGTTCCTAGTCCCCGATCTTCGACAAACCTGCAAAGACACCACATCTCAGTAGACAGCTAAGACTCATTGGACTGTTCATTGTGCTTGATTCTCACCTGCCATTGCTCCTCACCATCTGCTTCACCGATCTTGTTAATAAACCCATCTGATTATTCACTTACCTGTTGTCTCTGCCTTGATCTGTGACAACGTGCTCATAAATGTGTAAATAGTGTAATATAAATAAAACTGTTGTGACTGTTTACATTGAAAAATCACACCCCAACATATATGCAATAATGGCAATATTATTACCCAATATATAATTTAATCATGATGATAAAATTGCCAGTACTTTTTGCATTGGCATATTGACGCCAAGGGTTTCTTATCTAAAGCAATGGAGGACCCTGCACGTTGAAAAATGACGCTAAAGGGGTACCCTGTGCGTCAAAAAGTGACGCCAAGGGGTCCTGACCAAGCATCAATATGTGACGAGTTGGGAGTGAGAACGTGTAACAAACATTGACACCAATCAGAATCCATCCTGCTATAACGAGCTGGAGAATTTAAAGATGAGCGTGCACTTAGAAATAAATAGACAATATTGTCCGCTGGTGTGGAGACTGATATCTTTATCTTAGTTACCTTTATAGTTATCGTTCTTGGTGTGAACGGGGCTTAATACTATAACAAGTAACAGTGGAGACACTGGACCACAAAACCAGCCATAAGGGTCAAATGTTTAAATTGAGATTTATACATAATTTGAAAGCTGAATAAATAAGCTTTCCATTTATGTACTGTATGGTTTGTTAGGATATGACAATGTCCTGACAATATTTGGCTGAGATTCAGCTATTTGAACATCTGAAATCTGAAGGGGCAAAAAAATCTAAATATTGAGAAAATATTGAAGTCCAAATTAAGTTCTTAGTAATGCATATTACTAATCAAAAATTACGTTTTGATATATTAACGATAGGAAATTTACAAAATATCTTCTTGGAACATGATCTTTACTTATTATCCTAAAGATTTTTGGCATAAAAGAAAAATCAATAATTTTTACCCATACAATGTAGGCTATTGTTGGCTATTGCTACAATATACCCGTGCTACTTATAACTGGTTTTGTGGTCCAGGGTCACATATATCATAAAATGTTTTGAAATTAACTCCCACCAAATGTGGGTGAAAATCAATTGTGGTGGGTAATTTTGTCAACTCACTAACCAGTTTGATGGATTTAGATTCATTCAATTGTATAACTAGACAGACCATCTCTATGATATAGACAACATCACTGGCTTCAACTTATGAAACGCTTCCAGGAAAGTTAATGTAAAATCAATTTCCGGCGAACGCACGCTGCAGTGTCCGCCCCAAAGGCTTGCGGCCTGGTAGCGACAGTGTCCGCACACAGAAAATCGTTGCCGATCTTTTCCTGCTGGTATTCTGCCTCAGGGGATCGTAAACGATACTCGAAGAACACCCGAGGTCAGCTCTAGCACATTCGGAGCTCGGGGTTGAGACTCAACACGAAAAAGAGCGTGTTGTCACCCGCCCAGAGAACCACATTCCTGGGGGTGGTATGGGACTCGGTAACGATGCTCTTATAGAGTCCATCCTGGCGAAGGTTTCCAGGTTAAAGCTAAGCCACACTACCACTGTAAAGTAGTTCCAAAGACTGTTGGGGCTCATGGCAGCTGCGTCCAATGTAATACCTTTTGGCCTTCTATACATGAGACCCCTACTGTGGTGGTTGAAAACCAAGGGGTTTCGTATGATCAAGGTCACGCGCCGATGCCTTCGTGCCCTGTCCATATGGAAGAGACCTTGGTTTCTGTCCCAAGGCCCAGTATTGGGAGTGTCATGTCGCCGAAAAGTCATTTCGACAGACTCATACCTTACGGGTTGGGGCGCGGTCATGGACGGCCACATGCGAGAGGTCTGTGGCAGGCCCGGCATTCCCAGATCTTTCTCCCAGATCTCAGCGGTCACCATGTCCTAATACGAGCAGACAATATGTCTGTGGTCTCATATTTGAACCATCAGGGGGGTCTGAGGTCTCCTGTTGAGGCCCGGCGAATGGGAATGGAGCAAACGACATACACAGTGGACGTGGCGTCAGGCCTCGGAGAGGTTTTTATTAAACAATAAATCAACGAAAATAGTGTCCAAGGGGAACAAGTGTCCAAAATAAACAGGGGATCTGGTGTCCTCGTCGTGCTGCGGGGCTTGTGAAGGAGGGCAGTGTTCAGGAGGGAAGGGTCCAGGGAAGGGGCGGAGTCCGGTGGCCGCACGCGCTCCCCTCTCGGGTCCGGGAGCGAGTGGCGGTGGCTTCTTCCAGCGGCGACATCCTACTCCTAGGCCCCCGGAGCTTCTGGGGGACTCGACGGCCCGGCATCCTGGCCCGTCAGCCGTCTAACGGGTGCGGCAGTCCTCCTACTCGACGCGCCCTTCCTGGACCCACGAGGACACCAGCGTGCATGCACGGGGAAGAGACCGGTCTCCCGAGGAGAGGCACGCTCGGCATTTAAACGGCGGCGGTGATGAGGCTCTATTCACATCAGGTGCGCCTCATCACACGCCGTCAGCCCTGGCTGTTTCAGCGCCCCTCCTCTCTCACACACCCACTCCCGTCGGGAGCCTGGTGAA
This sequence comes from Barbus barbus, assembly GCF_936440315.1. Lineage (NCBI taxonomy): Eukaryota > Metazoa > Chordata > Actinopteri > Cypriniformes > Cyprinidae > Barbus > Barbus barbus. The sequence continues at coordinate 9,729,670 of NC_136741.1, forward strand.
GGGCGGCGAATACGGGACGGGGTGGTGATGATGATAAGGGGGGAGGCAGCCGACTCGTCACATTTCCCCCCCCAAGCGACATCCCCGTCCTAGGGTCGCCGCCCACGCAGGAGTGCTACCTTCCTCAACCAGGCTCCAGCGGTCGGAGTGGGCGGGGCAGGAATTCCTCTCCGGGCAACTCTCCCTCTCGCACCGTGCCGGAACCAGGACAGAGAAAGCAGGTTTTAGTTGACAGCCTCAACCAACCACGGGGTAATGATGACAAATAGACAGAACATCACTTACTCCACTGGTGGCTGGGAGGCTGTCCCCGTCGTTCCTCCGTCCCCGTGCGGGCTCCACGGCTTCATGCGAGCGAGAGGGGATGATTTCATCAGATGTTGCCCGACTGCGCTGTCTAGGCTCCACCTGCCCGCATTCTCCACCACTGTGGTGGGAGGAGCAAACGACAGACACAGTGGGCGTGGCGTCAGGCCTCGGAGAGGTTTTTATTAAACAATAAATCAACAAAAATAGTGTCCAAGGGGAACAAGTGTCCAAAATAAACAGGGGATCTGGTGTCCTCGTCGTGCTGCGGGGCTTGTGAAGGAGGGCAGTGTTCAGGAGGGAAGGGTCCAGGGAAGGGGCGGAGTCCGGTGGCCGCACGCGCTCCCCTCTCGGGTCTGGGAGCGAGTGGCGGTGGCTTCTTCCAGCGGCGACATCCTACTCCTAGGCCCCCGGAGCTTCTGGGGGACTCGACGGCCCGGCATCCTGGCCCGTCAGCCGTCTAACGGGTGCGGCAGTCCTCCTACTCGACGCGCCCTTCCTGGACCCACGAGGACACCAGCGTGCATGCACGGGGAAGAGACCGGTCTCCCAAGGAGAGGCACGCTCGGCATTTAAACGGCGGCGGTGATGAGGCTCTATTCACATCAGGTGCGCCTCATCACACGCCGTCAGCCCTGGCTGTTTCAGCGCCCCTCCTCTCTCACACACCCACTCCCGTCAGGAGCCTGGTGAAGGGCGGCGAATACGGGACGGGGTGGTGATGATGATAAGGGGGGAGGCAGCCGACTCGTCACATTTCCCCCCCCAAGCGACATCCCCGTCCTAGGGTCGCCGCCCACGCAGGAGTGCTACCTTCCTCAACCAGGCTCCAGCGGTCGGAGTGGGCGGGGCAGGAATTCCTCTCCGGGCAACTCTCCCTCTCGCACCTTGCCGGAACCGGGACAGAGAAAGCGGGTTTTAGTTGACAGCCTCAACCAACCACGGGGTAATGATGACAAATAGACAGAACATCACTTACTCCACTGGTGGCTGGGAGGCTGTCCCCATCGTTCCTCCGTCCCCGTGCGGGCTCCACGGCTTCATGCGAGCGAGAGGGGATGATTTCATCAGATGTTGCCCGACTGCGCTGTCTAGGCTCCACCTGCCCGCATTCTCCACCACTGTGGCGGGAGGAGCAAACGACAGACACAGTGGGCGTGGCGTCAGGCCTCGGAGAGGTTTTTATTAAACAATAAATCAACAAAAATAGTGTCCAAGGGGAACAAGTGTCCAAAATAAACAGGGGATCTGGTGTCCTCGTCGTGCTGCGGGGTACGTGAAGGAGGGCAGTGTTCAGAAAGGAAGGGTCCAGGGAAGGGGCAGAGTCCGGTGGCCTCACGCGCTCCCTTCTCGAGTCCGGGAGCAAGTGGTGGCGGCTTCTTCCAGCGGCGACATCCTACTCCTAGGCCCCCGGAGCTTCTGGGGGACTCGACGGCCCGGCATCCTGGCCCGTCAGCCGTCTAACGGGTGCGGCAGTCCTCCTACTCGACGCGCCCTTCCTGGACCCACGAGGACACCAGCGTGCATGCACGGGGAAGAGACCGGTCTCCCAAGGAGAGGCACGCTCGGCATTTAAACGGCGGCGGTGATGAGGCTCTATTCACATCAGGTGCGCCTCATCACACGCCGTCAGCCCTGGCTGTTTCAGCGCCCCTCCTCTCTCACACACCCACTCCCGTCAGGAGCCTGGTGAAGGGCGGCGAATACGGGACGGGGTGGTGATGATGATAAGGGGGGAGGCAGCCGACTCGTCACATTTCCCCCCCCAAGCGACATCCCCGTCCTAGGGTCGCCGCCCACGCAGGAGTGCTACCTTCCTCAACCAGGCTCCAGCGGTCGGAGTGGGCGGGGCAGGAATTCCTCTCCGGGCAACTCTCCCTCTCGCACCTTGCCGGAACCGGGACAGAGAAAGCGGGTTTTAGTTGACAGCCTCAACCAACCACGGGGTAATGATGACAAATAGACAGAACATCACTTACTCCACTGGTGGCTGGGAGGCTGTCCCCATCGTTCCTCCGTCCCCGTGCGGGCTCCACGGCTTCATGCGAGCGAGAGGGGATGATTTCATCAGATGTTGCCCGACTGCGCTGTCTAGGCTCCACCTGCCCGCATTCTCCACCACTGTGGCGGGAGGAGCAAACGACAGACACAGTGGGCGTGGCGTCAGGCCTCGGAGAGGTTTTTATTAAACAATAAATCAACAAAAATAGTGTCCAAGGGGAACAAGTGTCCAAAATAAACAGGGGATCTGGTGTCCTCGTCGTGCTGCGGGGTACGTGAAGGAGGGCAGTGTTCAGAAAGGAAGGGTCCAGGGAAGGGGCAGAGTCCGGTGGCCTCACGCGCTCCCTTCTCGAGTCCGGGAGCAAGTGGTGGCGGCTTCTTCCAGCGGCGACATCCTACTCCTAGGCCCCCGGAGCTTCTGGGGGACTCGACGGCCCGGCATCCCGGTGCTGTCTAACGGGTGCGGCAGTGCTCCTACTCGACGCGCCCTTCCTGGACCCACGAGGACACCAGCATGCATGCACGGGGAAGAGACCGGTCTCCCGAGGAGAGGCGCGCTTGACATTTAAACGGCGGCGGTGATGAGGCTCTATTCACATCAGGTGCGCCTCATCACACGCCGCCAGCCCTGGCTGTTTCAGCGCCCCTCCTCTCTCACACACCCACTCCCGTCGGGAGCCTGGTGAAGGGCGGCGAATACGGGACGGGGTGGTGATGATGATAAGGGGGGAGGCAGCCGACTCGTCACAGTACTTATGCTGTCTTTGGCTAGTGGAGAAGCCTAGTAAGTGTTGCCTTTCTCGGAGTGTCTATTTACAATAAGTGCAAATAGCCCTCCTGGTTGGCAAAGGCTATTTACACTAACTCCGCCCACTAACATGTGATTGGATTAGCCAAAACTAAAAATAGATGCTAATTCGGCATCAGTTTCAGTGGCTTAGATGGTACAACGCGTGCTTCTTCGATCGACCCGAGTATGAGTCTGCCTTTTGCCAAACTTTTTTCTCCCTTTTCAAATCTCATATCGTGTCAGAAAGGCATTTATTTTCAAATAAAAATTAAAGAAATAATAAAAAAGTTGAAAATAAAAGTATCGGGTAGGGTTAGGGTAGGTGTAGGGAGGGCTTTATTGCCCCAATAAAGTGGCATCCATTATCCATAATCTGAATTAAAACTATAATTTACACTCAATACGTTATTATTGCGTACTGTTTTAGAATGTATTACAATACTAATTGCCACTATTTGCAATAAGTAGTATAAACAGCAGAAAATCTTGCTATTTTAACATAGTGTAAATAGAATCTATAGCTATTTGCACTTAGTGTAAATAGTATATCGTTAAAAAATACTGCTATTTTCACTTGGTGTAAATAGAATCCATTGCTATTTGCACTAGGTGTAAATAGTATCTATCGCTAAAAAATATGCTATTTGCACTTAGTGTAAATAGCATCTCATTTCTATTTACACTGAGTGTAAATAGCATCTATTGCTATTTGCACTTAGTGTAAATACCATCTATCGCTATTTACACTTAGTGCAAATAGCCGCTGCCTTCCTTTTTAGGCCACAAAGTACACAGCACATTTATGGTGCCCCTTGTTCCTTCATGTAATGGCAGCCTTGTTATATTGCAAAATGTAAGATTATTGTTTTTAATTTACTTGAAAATTAACCACTGATGAAGATAAATCCCAGAATGTTTTTCTTCAGATCCTGTTTGATAACTAATTTATGCACCTTCCTCCATCTGGCCATCTGTGATTATGCATCTGTGTGTGATTGACAACCATATCATTTTGAATAAAACAGACTTTTAATAGATTAAAATTAATTAAAAAGCATTACTATGTATTTTTGAGATATTCTATGGACCAGCACCAATACATATAGTGTTTCTAATGAGGTTAAATGTTTATTGTACCATGTACTGGAAGGACAGTGTGTCCGATTTACTTCTGTGGGTGACAAAAAATTCAGATTTTGGCCATATACTTTGCTTAAATATTAACCACTGCAGCAAGTAACATAACTTGTACAGCAACATAATTATTGCAATCGCATTTTGGAACACAACATGTGAAATCAAGCTGGCATAGTGCTAGAAGTGTCTGTTCTCATACTTGCACTGAGCCAGTGAGAAAAACACCTCACTGGCTTTTCTCGTGTTCCACAAATAAATTAATCAGTGTCTTTTAGCTTGTCACTGAAAAAGCATTTTTATTTGGGTATTTTTAACTTTAGATATTACTTGTGAGAAGACATAAGAGAGCAACATCAAGCATATGAAGTTCATGTCATGGGAAACCAGATATAAACCACGATCACAGTTGCAATGTGGAGCTTCTGTCACTACAACAGATTCCTTGTAGGTGTAAACATACTTGGCCAATAAAGCTCATTCTGATTCTGATTCTGATTCTGATCAAAGTATCAGCAAATCTATAATGGTAGATTTTTATTTTTATTTTATTTGGGAACTGCCATGACAAGTTTAACCTAGCAGCAATTGTGTGACACATTTCAACAAAGGAATGTTCCTGGAATTTTCCATTAAGCCACAGTGTTTATTCTGTGCTGGGGCACTGCCTTTTATAAGTTGAAAAACTTTGATTGGATCAGAGACCACAAGGTAAATCTATTATCTCCCCAGCTGTGGTCACTTAGAAATCTCATTCAGAGCCATCTGTGTTTGTTCATTGGCCAAGATCCACTGCAGTTTGTCTCTTCTGTTGCCAAGCATTACACTGCCATAACAACATTAATGTTAGGAAATAAAACCCAAGTGCACTAATGAAGTGTGAAAGTCTGAGTGGGTGGAATCAAATTGCTGACATTCATTACCACAACGTGTTTTATTGTGCTGATGTTGATAGCAATTTTATGACATGGAATAATGGTCGCTCAAAGGAATTGTTTTTGTTAGTAAGGGAACAACTTGATGCAATCAGGCAGCCCTTCACAACAACAATTTCAATAAAAAGTTTAACTACACTACACATCTAACATTACGGTATACATAAAATGGTACAGTGGGGGATATTTGATCCCCTGCTGCTTTTCTACGTTTGCCTACTGACAAAGAAATGATCAGTCTATAATTTTAATGGTAGGATTATTTGAACAGTGAGAGACAGAATAACAACAACAGCAACAACAAAAATCCAGAAAAACGCATTTCAAAAAAGTTATAAATTGATTTGCATTTTAATGAATGAAATAATTATTTGACCCCTTCGCAAAACATGACTTAGTACTTGGTGGCAAAACCCTTGGTGGCAATCACAGAGGTCAGACGCTTCTTGTAGTTGGCCACCAGGTTTCCAGACATCTCAGGAGGGATTTTGTCCCACTCCTCTTTGCAGATCCTCTCCAAGTCATTAAGGTTTTGAGGCTGACGTTTGGCAACTCGAACCTTCAGCTCCCTCCACAGATTTTCTATGGGATTAAGGTCTGGAGACTGGCTAGGCCACTCCAGGACCTTAATGTGCTTCTTATTGAGCCACTCCTTTGTTGCCTTGGCCGTGTGTTTTGGGTCATTGTCATGCTGGAATACCCCTCTATGACCCATTTTCAATGCTCTGGCCTTGATGGTACATGGCCCCGTCCATCGTCCCTTTGATGCGGTGCAGTTGTCCTGTCCCCTAAGCATAAAAACACCCCCAAAGCATAATGTTCCCACCTCCATGTTTGATGATGGGGATGGTGTTATTGGGGTTATAGGCAGCATTCCTCCTCCTCTAAAAAAGGCGAGTTGAGTTGATGCCAAAGAGCTCAATTTTGTTCTCATCTGACTACAGTTCTCCTCTGAATCATTCAGATGTTTATTGTCAAACTTCAGACGGGCCTGCACATGTGCTTTTTTGAGCAGGGGGACCTTGTGGGCGCTGCAGAATTTCAGTCCTTCACGGCATAGTGTGTTACCAATTGTTTTCTTGGTGACTATGGTCCCAGCTGCCTTGAGATCATTGACAAGATCTTACCATGTAGTTCTGGGCTGATTCCTCACGTTCTCATGATCATTGAAACTCCACGAGGTGAGATCTTGCATGGAGCCCCAGACCGAGGGAGATTGACAGTTATTTTGTGTTTCTTCCATTTGTGAATAATCACACCAACTGTTGTCACCTTCTCACCAAGCTGCTTGGCGATGGTCTTGTAGCCCATTCCAGCCTTGCGTAGGTCTATAATCTTGTCCCTGACATCCTTCTACAGCTCTATGGTCTTGGCCATGGTGGAGAGATCTCGACTTTCAGCATCCCTCCGCCACCCCAACTCTGCACCTTTAGCCCGTTCCTACTCCAGCATGGGGAGGAGCACTCGGGGGGGGGGGGGGCTCTGAGGCCGGGACAGCACACCAAATATGCATAACTATATACACATAACTGTATATACACCAAATATAATCAACTATATATTATATGTAAGTGTGAACTCGTGAAACCTGGAGGGGGGGTGCTAGCTAACAATTACCATTACTTTAACCACTAGGTCCCACTATCAATTTGCATAATAACTAATTAATGGTTGATTAGTGAAGTAATGGTACAATAGAAAATTTAGCAAATCATAATCAAACTACATCATGGCATCTGTTGCTATATGAAAAATAGGCCTTTCCTTTCAAATACTCTATATGTCTAATTGTCTAGTTACATTGCGGAGGACCAACAAATTGAAAAATATTTATCAACATCTTATGTTGGTCACAATTGAAATAATAACTCAATTAAAATAGTGCTACTATTGATGATAATGATGATATTAATGATAATGATAATACCAAGAATATATAAAAGTGCACAGTATTAATAATGGCACTGAATTTTCCAGTGATGAATGTCATCAAACAACTCTCTCGCTCACTCATTATTAGAAGGGTTTGCAGTGATTACATTTATAGAAATAAATTATTAACAATTAATTTGCAGTTTAGAGACTTATTTTGAAAAAGCTATCATGGTCAAAATTTGCTAACATTTGATTAGTGGGTGGGGGGGTTTGTTTTTTGGTTTTATATTTATATATTATGTTTAAATGAAATCAGTGTCTCAGATCTTTTTTTTTTATATGTAAATAGCAAAACTGTATACTGCTAGTAATTCTATTTCAAACTAAGGCATGAACTTTGGATGGTACACATGACTTGTAACTGTTCTTTTCTGCAAAGCAGCTCCTGCTGAGTCATCTCTGACAATTACCAGACCAATGCAGGATGTGAAGGTCAAGGCAGGAGAGATAGCCTTATTTGAATGTTTCATAACTGGGCCACAGACTGTGGATGTTGATTGGCTGGCCAATGGGAAGCTGATACAGCCAGCATTATTTGATTGTAAGATGCAATTTGATGGACACCGATGCCGTCTTCTGTTCAAATCTGTGCATGAAGACGACAGTGGGAGCTATTCTTGCAAAATCAGTTCAACAAAAGGTAGGAGTCATAACTACAGTCCAAACTGAGCATAGATGAATATTGCATCATTTACACATCAACATTAGGCTGCCTTTTCTTTAATGCTATGTTAATCTTGTTTCCCAGTAATGCTTATTTGCTTCCATTTAATTAATATTAACTGTGGTCCTTGTTCTTGTTTGTATGGTACAGAAGAGCTAATTTGCACAGCTAATCTTCTGGTGATTCCAACTAAGGAGCCACTCTTTACACGGAAACTGGAGGCACTGGAGGCTACCGAGGGCCGTTCTGCACAATTTGATTGCAAAGTCAGTGGATCTCCCCCTCCTGAAGTCAACTGGACTCATTGTGGTAAGATAACAATAATAATAATAAATATTAAGTCTTTATTTCCCTAAAATAACATTGTTTTAACAATTTTTATGAAAAACAAGACATTTGTTAAGACTGATTGAACATACTTTTTTGTGTCCTAGAACAACCTGTGGAGGAGAGTGATAATATTCACATTCTCAAAGTAAATGGGCATCACTCTCTGTTCATCACTCACGTTAACAAGGAGAGCGAGGGACTGTACACAGTATTTGCTCGAAATGTTCATGGAGAAGTAGAAAGCTCAGCTGAACTCTATGTACAGGAACCACGACCAGCCATATCTACTCACATGTAAGAAGACAATGTCTAATTAAACAAAAACATTTTTTGTTACTTTACCCCTTTTCTGACTCATTTGTTTTTCTTTTTCACTCTTCAGGTCAAGGTTAGAGAAGATGCCATCAATCCCCGAGGAGCCTGAGGTATTTGAGGGAGAGGTGGAACACAGGACAATGCCAGACTTCATAAAACCTCTCAGTGACCTGGAAGTGGCAGAAGGGAAAGAAGCAGTATTGAAGTGCAGGGTGACAGGCCTTCCATATCCCCAAATCGTTTGGTACCACAATGGCATGAAGATAGAGAGCTCTGATGACAGAAGGATGATACAGTGTAAGTCCACAAAATATTGTCAGAGGCATTTTAAAGGACGTTTATGGCCCATCTTTGGTTTAATGAGACTATCTAGACTTCTAATTGTGAGGTTTTATAAGTTTTCTACATTTATTGTCTCCCGAATACATGTTGTCTTCAATTATATCCTACCATGTACCTCTTCTAGACAGGGATGTTCACAGTCTGGTCATTAATTCTGTGTGTCATGGCCACAGTGGTGTGTATAAATGTGTCATCTCCAATAAGGTGGGAAAGGCTGTCTGCTATGCTCATTTATATGTTGCAGGTAAGATGGAACTTTTTGTCATATATAGCCTATTATTATTGTGACATCCCATGTGTCACATCCCACTGACATTGTAGTTTCTTTACAGTTAGCCTTCCTGAGCCACCTGATGGTCCTCCAGTAATTGAATCTGTAACTGGGAGAACAGTTTCACTGAGCTGGAAAATACCAAAAAACCTAGACCCATCCATAGGTAAATTTGACTGTTTATTCTTTAACTGAACTGGTTTGATAGCTCCTTCTATCTGTGTTTTTCAGTCCTGGTCCTAGGGACCCACTGCCCTGGACATTTTGTATATCTCATTTATCTGAAAACAGCTGCTTTAGATTTTGCGTAAAGTTAGTTTATCATGTTCTATAATCTGTGATAATTAATTGACAACTAGGGAGAATGTGGTAGGACATGTCACTTGATTTTGTCCATCTGGAATTGAGTGTATCATGTTGTAGGCCAATTCAGAAGTTAGCATCACCCTTTTCCTGAAAGTCTGAGTGAGAATAGTTTGAAAGAGAATGATTATAAACAGTGAGGCTGTAAAAGTGAGTGGAAAGTTGTATAGTGGATGAGTTTTCTTGTTTGGTTTGATGACATTTAATGTCCCCGTTAACAACACAACGTATCCCTAAAATGGAGGAAGAAGTCACATCACAGATTTTTAGTATAAGTTTTACCTTTGTCTTGTTCATCTTTCCTTGCTCTTCCCTCTAGCATTTTCTATGTCTTTTGTTCATTTCAGATCCTGCTTCACTTATGTACATTGTTCAACAACAAGCTCTAGGCTCCACCCAGTGGACAACTATTGCCTCCAGCCTCAAAGACACCTCTTATACAGTCACCTCTCTTTCTAAAGGAGTGTGTTATTCCTTCAGAGTCCTTAGTACTACTGGAAAAGCATCCAGCAAACCCTCACAGCCCACTGACCTGGCCCAGCTCTATGACAGAGGTATTGAGAAGATTTGTGTTTGAATTATGTCTGTACTCACACACTAAAAAAAAAAAAGACTAATTGAAATTACTTTTTTTCTTTAAGGTAAGTGGTTGCAATCAATTTATTTTAGCTACATTTAAATAAACACATTTGGCTGAAGGTTACTCAACTAAATTTGTTTATTTAAATGTAGCTAAAATAAATTGACTGCAACCGCTTACCTTAAAAAAATTTTAGTACATATTTTTTTCAATGCAGCAGATGGATAGATGTGAAGATAATTACTACTTTCTGATGACATATGTTCATTCTGTCCTTGCTGATACATGTATCTTCTGCTATTCTGCACTTTTAATGAATGTATCTGACATAGCTATATCCTTACTTCACTGTAAATCATCTCAGCAAGCCAAAGCAAACCCACATAAACCTTTTTGCTTATGAAATGCTGGCTGTGTCATTGCCTGATGGATGCACATTGTATGTAGACTTGTTGAAATAATTTTTTATTTTTTATTTTTTTTCATATCACAGGACAGTATTTACAAAAAGCCCCAGTCATTCTGGACAAGCCTGATATTGTATATGTGGTTGAGGACCGGCCTGTCACCATCACAATAACCCTTAATCATGTCCAAGCAACAGGCACATGGAAAAGGTTTGTGTCAAATGTAAAACAAACATTCCAACTGCAATATAAATTGTGGTTATTAAGAAAGCTATTGTTTACCAGAAGGGGAGTGGTGCTTCTCAACAAGCCTGATGCATTAGAGATGACCATGCCTGATGATGACCAGCATGCCCTTCACATTGCCAAAGTGAAAAGCACGGATGTAGGTCAGCTGATCTTCATGGCAAACAACCAGTATGGCAGTGACCTTTGCACTCTGCAGCTGGCAATGGCAGGTGAATGCCTTTTTTTCTGGCCACTCATTTCTTCTAAACTCATAAATATTAGGTGCACATCAGCGATATTGCTTAGAAGAGCAGTAAAAGTAAGGTAAGTGGGGGAGAGGGATAAGGTCCATGGATTAGCCCACTCGGGTCTCCCAAAGTGCAACCACACTACCCACAATATTATTAGCTCTGACAAATTTACAATGTTTATGTACTATATGAAAATTAGGCTCCTTTTAAATGTTATTCTGAAGTCTGCAGACAATAATTAGAATGCAGTACTTTCCAGATGATGCACATACATCTTAGTATGTGTGATTATTGGGTGGTACTGTAGTTGCAAAAACCTTCCAGCACGTTCAACCAGGTGTCTTATTAAAGGAATAGTCAACAAATATATATATATATATATAATTATATTAAATTGCAGTATATATATATATATATATATATATATATATATATATATATATGTATGTGTATGTATGTGTATATATATATATATAAATTATCATTTACTCATCAAACTCCAAATTGTTATGATTTTCTTTCTTCTTTGAAACACACAAGATATTTACAGTAAAGAATCTGTTCTTGTTCAAACAATTAAAGTACAAGATCCAAAAAGGACATAAAAGTAGCATAAAAGTAATCCAAACAACCCCAGTAATTTAATTTGAAGCGATATAACCACTCAGTATACCAAGCAATAATCAAAACATTGATCAACAACATTGATGTATAATTCAATATCACAGTTCCAATAATATAACCTTTTGTGTGATGCCATTAGATTGTGAGATATAAAGGTAGGGTTAAGGTAATATAATAAACTCATTGGAGTAATGAAACATCAAAACATCAGTAACATCAAAACTCATATGTTCTTGGGTGTCATGTGACTTTAAACTCATGACATGACACAATAACTAATAAAATAAAATAAAAAAATCTTTATACTTGAGTATTAATTGTCTGCATTGATCCTGTTGGGTTTTTCCTGTACATTTCAGTGCCACCTTCATTTGAGACCATCATGGAGGACTTGGATGTGTGTGTGGGGGAAACATCTCGTTTTGCTGTAGTTGTAGATGGGAAACCTGACCCTGATATCCTTTGGTACAAGGTCAGTTTGCACTTTTGATTGCCATGCCAAATGAAATTTCACTGAACAGTTGTTATTCTATCCTTAGTGAATCCACTCATTTGTGCAATTTGACTTTCAGGATAATATCCTTCTGGCAGAAAGCTGTCATTTTACCTTTGTGTATGATGACAGAGAGTGCTCGCTTGTGGTTCTCAATGCTCAGCCTGAGGATGAAGGGGTCTACACTTGCACTGCAAAAAATCAGGCTGGGTCAGTGTCCTGTAAGGCTGAGTTTACTGTTCATACTGGTGAGTAATACAGATTAATTTGAATATGGCTTAGCTGGAAGCAGATGTAGAGAATAATTCAGCCAGAAGAATCTAGTTATGTATGTTTAAAGTTAATAGGGTAATGTTATTTACATGTCTATGGAACGTCCCTATTTAGATATCAAAGTAAATGTGTGTGGGTGTACTTACTATTTCACAGCCAAAAATGTGGAGGAGGAGGAAAAGCAAATGGAAGATGAAGGCACAATTCTATGGAGGATGCGTAGGCTGACTGATTACTATGACATACACAAAGAAATTGGCAGGTCAGACACCCACAAGGACACTCCTGTTTATACTTTCAATATTATTAAGAGAATGCTGTATATATTTGGATCTGACAAGTCTGTAATATTCCTGCTCACAGAGGGGCTTTTTCATATATCAAGCGAGTGACACAGACAAATGGGCAAATATTTGCAGCAAAATTCATTTCGTTACGGGCACAGAAAAAAGCTTGTGCTCTGAGAGAGATGACCCTCCTGTCAGAGTTAGACCATGAGAAGATCATCCACTTCTATGATGCATTTGAAAAGAGGCGTGTAGTGGTCATCATTACTGAGCTGTATCCTTTCCCTCTGATGAATTATCCCTACTAAATCATCAATTTTTTTTTTTTTATATTTGCTTGCGTTATTATCTTTAAATGATTATAAAGGTGCCACGAAGAGCTTTTGGAAAGAATAGCAAAAAGAACAACCATATTAGAATCTGAGGTTGGTGTTTTAACTGTGTATTCTGTAACTATTATTTACTGCTGCATGATGTTAAACAAAATCAGTGAATTACTGACAGATTAATATAATCCACAGAATTAATGTTCATGTTCTGTTTTGCAGGTTCGGTCTATCATATGGCAGCTACTTGAGGGTATCGACTATCTTCACCAGAATGACATAATTCACCTTGATATAAAGGTTAACAAATAAAAGTGTACCACGAAATGCTTTTACCGTTTTTAACATTTCAGAGTCGAGTGACTATACAGTATGTGTGTCTTTCAGCCTGAAAACATCCTCATGGCAGACCAAAAAAGTGATCACATTCGTATTTGTGATTTTGGCAATGCTTTGAAAGTCAAACCAAATGAAGAATTGTACTGCAAATACGGCACACCAGAATTTATTGCTCCTGAGATCGTAAACCAGTCACCCATCTCCAAATCTACAGATATTTGGTAAAAGACCATCGCTACACCTACCTTTTTGACTGATGGTTAAATTTTATTCTCTATATTTTCTAAAACTATCTTTCTCGCCACAGGCCAGTTGGTGTCATAACTTACTTATGGTATGTATCTTTGTAGGTTACACTTCATTTCGATAGTCCACTTTATACATTCTTCTAACTATGCTTTTTCAATAACATGTCAATTAACTCTCATTAAAGTATTAGTAGACTGTTTGGTTAGGGTTAGTAGACCTGCAAAGTTAAACTTAATGTCAGTATAGCAGACAGTCTACAATTACTCTAATGACTGGTAGTTGACAAAGTAAGTGTAATTGCAAAGTTACTTATAGTTGGTAGAATGTCTAAAGTGGATTATCAAAAAAATTAAGTTTTTTTTTTTTTAATTTTTAACCACTTTTGCATTTAATGCTAGGTGTGAAATTATGTACCATGTCTTTTTCATTCATAAAATTTACAGCCTAACAGGAGTTTCTCCATTTGCTGGAGAAAATGATCGTGACACTTTGCTGAACATCAGGAACTATAATGTTGCATTTGAGGAGAGCATGTTCAAAGACCTTTGCAGAGAAGCAAAAGGATTCATCATAAAGCTCCTTGTAGCAAGCAAACTGTAAGTGTTTATTCCACCTCATTTAATCTCTGAGGTAAATATGTCTGACTTTTGTTATTGTCATGGAGCTATGAAGTCTTAAATTTGTTTAATCATTTGTACTTTAGGAGACCTGATTGCACAGAATGTCTTCTTCATCCCTGGTTCAAGGTAAGATGGAATATCAAACAGGCTGCAGTACTTAATGCATTTTTTTTTTAAATTCAAGCACCCTTTAATTAATCACTTTTGGTAGCTTTAACCTACCTGTTCTGGGTCACTATATGTTTGCAGAGATGTTGTTGGCTTGAAATGTATTTTTAGAGCACAATAATTTAATTGACATTTTTTCCTTAGTCACTGGTAAAGGGAAAGAGTATCAACACAACATTACATAAGCAAGTGTTAGCCAGACGGAAATGGCAGGTAAGCAATTAAAAACCCATATATTAAGAAAAATAATAATAATTATAAATTAATTATAAAAGAAATGACATTGTTAATTTCTTAACTGTTTTTTATGTCTGTTTCAGTGTTCACTCATTAGATACAAATCTAAAATGGTGATGAGATCTATGTCAGAGTTGCTGGATGACTCTTCAAGCCATGTGTCCCTTGCTGTGCCCAGAAACCTTAAAGATGGTTCACCACCTCCATCGTCATCCTCCAATTCAGAAGAGGACATCGATGAACTTCCTTTCATCCCTATGCCTCACACAATGATGTTCTCTGGATCAAGGATGTCACTAACTGAGATCCATGAGGATGATGTCGATGTCATTAGAGGATCCAATGAGTCCTACCAAAAAAACATTAATCAGCTGGAGGACATCACAGAATGTCAGACAACTGATGGACAGAAGGATGTAGACCACCTGGACATTGCAGAAAGGACTGTGAACTTGAAAGAATCATTGGAAAGGGGTTCCAGTGTAGAAGCTGAACAGGTAGCAGGCAAATCCAGAAGATCGCTAATGCGAAAAGGGAGTTCTGCTGATAGTGCGCTTCTTCTACAGATCACACCTGAAGATGGTAATATGAACGATACTACAGAGGAAGGCCAAAAGCACATAAAAAAGGCAGTTTCCATGGAGCTGCCACACAGGAGCAATAGTCCAAAGACAGGGAGGATGAGCAAGGAAGATTATGCTCTAAAACTGGATCTTATGCGGCAGAGGTTGCTAAGGGGAGGCACTGTTGACAAGAACATGAGTGGTCTTCGTGGCCCCCTGCTTGAGACACTGGGTGTTGATAATGAGAGGCGAACTGCTTCTTTGGATCGTAACTTTAGATGTGCCAAGTTGAGTGCTTCAGAAGTTCCTCGGGCATTCTCCTCTGACTGCCCTGAGGATACTTGTTCAAATACTGCATTCAGGGATGGAAACTCTGAGTCAATTTCACTACATAGGAGATCTGGAGCCCCATTAGAGATTCCCTCAATTTTTTCTGGGGACCATAACTTGTTGGAAGCCACATCTGCTCTCTCAGAACAAAAAAAGGATGGTCCAAAGCCTGTGTTTCCAAGAGAAATTTCTTCCAAACCACCAACTCCAGACATACAAAATAAACAGGCATCTAAGGAAGAGGCTATTGGTGCCATGCAAATTATGAATACATCTCAACCTGCATCTATATTAAATGACAGTGATAAGAAGGTAAAGATGGAAGAGCACGTGTTCTCTGAAGACTGTGTGCCAGGAAAGATAAATAAAAGTACTGAATCTTTTCTTGATATACTTCCACATGACATATACTCAAATTATTCCAGTAAATTGTTACCCACCCCTATCTTGAAAATCTCAGAGCCGGATATTCAGCCTACCACTGGACATGCAGTTGTTTATGCTTCTGCTTCCTCTGCATATCACCCAACTCTCAGAATTGATATTAAAGATATTGATTCAGAGGAAATTTTTGAGGCAAGGTTTAAGAAGAAGGAATCATCTTTGACACATGGCCTAAAACGATTGACAATGACCAAGTCTGAAGAAAACTCACCTGTTCTCCCACGGAAATCTAATGAAGAGGTTTATCGACCTCGCCCTGTGGGTGCCCCATTGGAGTTTGGACCTAGAGGATTAAAGGAAAAATCCAAGTCTGTCCAAGACCTCAGGGAGGTGGAGAAGGAACCCGGCCTAGGACTTATTGGAAGATTCTCTATGTGTGCAAGGAAACTGCAACCAAAACAAGGGAAAGAGGAGACCTCAGATGCTGTAGCTAACAGACGACGTGTTACCTGGGCAATGGGACGTAGCAAGTCCCTAGACAAAAAAGAAGTTGAGATAGGAAGCTCTGATAACACTATGGACACAGAGAAAGAAAATCTTGAAAAAAATAGTAAGAGGGTTGCTGAATCACCTGTCCTTGCAGTGCGACGTAAATTTGAATCTAATGTTTCAGGAATATTTGATAGAGTGCATAGTAAGTCAAAAGACATTAAGGATAGGGAAACTAAACCTCACGGAGATGAACAAACTCTAAAAGAAGAGAAGCAAGGCATAAAGAAAATCAGTGATTCCCCAGTTCTGGCACTGCGAAGAAAGTTTGAGTCAAAAGTATCTGGATTTTCATTAAGAAAACAAAGTCAGTCTGACAAGAGTGAGGGAGAAAAGGAGGTTAAAAATGAAGGACAGAAAACACCTTTGTTCTCTCGTCATCGCTGCTCTCAGTCTGATGGGCTCATTCACAAGAGTGTGAATAATCCGGAGAACCAAGTTCCCTCACAAACTGCTTCTACATCATCCAAAGAGACACTGATCTCCACCTCTAGTTCACACTCTATACAATCCTCTCAGAGTATGTATTATTGAGGTTTTTTTTGCAATACATTATTTTTCAGTGATAGAAAACTATTCCAACCCTTATTGCTAAGCATGTTGCTAAGTATACTGTACTGTAACTAGTGTACTGCATGTTAAACCTTGGAACCTGATGTATGCAAATGATGAAGACATTCATTACAAAACTACATTAAAATGATTCACTGTTGACAGCTCCTGAAACTGACACCAGGTCTAGGTGGGACAGATGGGGTTTGTCTAGAGGCAAGAGAGACAGGACACCATCAAAATCAAATGCACCTGAAATTCCGAGGGAAGGTAAAAAAAAAAAATAATAATTCATTAAAATAATTATACTTCTGATATGTAAAGTGTAATTTTGAACAACTTCCACAGTTTTGATCAGCAACTCCAATTAACACTTTATCCTTTTTTAACCTTTTATTTCAGATTTTCATCCAGTTTTCCATATTACACTAAAGGATCATGTTTTTCTTGAAGGAAATCCAGTGACTCTTAGTTGTCTTCCAGCTGGTAGTCCTGAGCCAAAAATATTATGGATAAAAGGTCTTTTTTCATTCAGTTTTTTCTTTTAATTGTGAAATTAAACTTCTTTTAGTAGTGTTTCAACAATTATCCTTTCTTCTTTGCTCATAGATAAGAAACCTTTGGAGATTAATAACAGAATGAGCTTAGTGGCCTGCCCAGATGGAAGGCAACTTTTGATGATCATGGAAACCTCTAAGAAGGATTCAGGAATATATGAATGTGTCGCCTCTAATAACCTGGCCTCTGCTACTACTTCATGTATACTGTCCATAGCCTGTAAGCTCTAGAAGGTTGCTTATTATTCAGTATAGCATAATGTCAAGCAGATGTTTGGGTGTTCTCACATTTTGTTCATTACTGTATATGCTAAACTTGCAAAAGTTATTTTCTGATCCATATTTTGTGTTTATATCACATTTTAAGGTGTTCCAAAACGACCAGGAACCCCAGAGATTCCACAGATATATAATAACACTGCTCTGGTGCAATGGAAACCATCAGACTCCAAAGTTCCTTGCACGTACACACTTGAGAGGAAATGTGATGGTAGGGAATGTCTAATACATCTGACATATACTGATTTATCCTGTATGTTTGTGTTAAATATTATTCTCTTTTTAAAAGTGTTCTCCTTGCCATTCATTGTGTACAGTGATTTCAAATTTCACATTTTTATCTGTAGGTGATGATAAGTGGGTGACTGATGCTACAAGTGTGACTGATTGTTTCTACAATTCCTCTGTACTTCCAACTGGTTCTACCATCCAATTCCGTGTGGCATGTTTAAATAAAGCGGGCCAAGGTCCATACAGTAATGTATCAAAGGAAGTGAGAATTAACGTTGAAGGTACTATGCATGCAGTTCAGTTGTACATCATTAAAACTGATAATTTTTCATTGTTCTGGTAATATTAGCTTTTGTTTAAAGATTGAATGAACTGAATATGTGAATTCATAATTCTTTCCTGGATTAAGGAAATACATTTCTGTGTACATAACTCCTACTTCTGTTCTGCAGTGCCACCGCTCCACCAGCCTGCTGGTGCTATTCCTGCACAGTCTGGTGATGTCACAAATACTTCCTCTGAAGTGCCCATTTCTCACTTTTGCTCAAAGACGTCAATCCCTCCTCTTGTTCACCCCAAGCCAGCAAACATTATCAACACGGTTCCCCTTCTTACCCAAACCCGGACTCTATCTGCAAGGTCATACACAGCTCCACCCTCAATAGGCAGATCAATTTCCCCTGTCCCTTCGTATGTTCCAGCCACTTGTTCAGTTGCTTCCTCCCCTATCTCTCCTCCTGTGATCTTGGTCAGCAATATCAATCCAATAGGAGAAGGAGCAAGCTCACCCACACCAGAGACACCTATGGAAAGAGTGGTATCCTCCACCATAACTGAGACCACTTTGAGACAAGGAGTTCCTCAGAAACCATACAGCTTTTTAGACGAGAAATCCAGGTGAGATTATAAAATGAATTCCTATATTTGTTATTCATTTATTTATTTAATTTAATAATTCTCTGTAGAATTATACAGTTCACAAATCAATTATGCAAGCATTTTCACACAATTTTTTGACAGGGGTCGTTTTGGAGTGATACAGGATTGCAGAGAAAACTCTACAGGCAAGATGTTTATAGCAAAGATTATTCCCTATGATCAGCAGACCAAGCAAGCGGTGATAAAGGAATATGAGATCCTCAAGTCCCTCCGTTGTGAAAGAATCTTGGCCCTGCATGAAGCCTATATCACACCTCGCCATCTTGTACTCATAACAGAGTACTGCACAGGCAAAGAGATCCTGTATAGTCTCGTTGACAGGTGTGTATTGGTCCAGTATGGTCAAGATTTGATAGATTATCTATTATATTTTAACTGGGCTGTGAAAATGAAGTTCAGTGTTCTCAGATGACTCTTGTTTTCTCTTCCAGATTTTGTTACTCAGAAGATGATATAGTGGGTTTCATTGTGCAGATCCTTCAGGGTTTAGAATATCTCCACAACTGCCGAATTCTTCATCTTGACATTAAGCCAGACAACATCATGGTCACCAACCTCAATGTGATTAAGATCATAGATTTCGGCAATGCTCAAAGGTTTAACCCCTTATCCCTCAAACAGTATAGCAGAGAACTTGGGACTCTGGAGTACATGGGTATGCACAACATAGAACCTGTAATTTCTCTATATAATTATTTAAAGTATGTCTATTCCTGTCTTGTTGACATAAATCTCCTGTTTCCTGCCTTCTTCAAGCTCCAGAATTGCTGAAAAGGGATCTAGTAGGACCCCCAGCTGACATCTGGAGTTTGGGAGTTCTTTCCTATATTATGTAAGTGCAGTCTATAAAGCAATTAAAGTTGGCATCAAACAGAAGTTGCAACGAACTTTACTATTGTATTGTGGTATAATTTTAAGAGAAGCAGTAACATGCAATAGAAAAAAAACATTCCAGTTTAGAACATATTTAAGCTTCTTTTACTTAAAACTATTTTTGTAATCTAATTTTAAGCCACTTTGTTTATACTGTAGGCTCAGCGGTAGACTTCCTTTCCAAGACAAAGACCCAAAACTGACAGAGAGCAAAATCCATGCCGCAAAGTTTGACTCAACTAAGCTCTACCCAAAGGTTTCCCAAAGTGCCTCCACTTTTTTAAAGAAGACATTAACTGGCTATCAATGGTGAGTATCAATAAAACAACCTAAAGCCAGATTTAACTTAAGTTAAAACTTAACCCTTAAGTACAAGGGTTTTTAAACTCTTCCTGGAGCCTCCACCACATTACACATTTTAGATTAGGGGTAGCTCTTGGAGGGTTAACTGTGTGCAGAATTTAATTCTAACCCTATTGAAACACAGTAGTTTGTGTCTTCAGGATTACTCAAAACTTCCATTCTTCCTGAAGCAGGGATGGAACTGAACTCTGCACTCCAGGAGCAGGGTTGGCTACCCCTATTTTGAATGTTTTCTCTATTGAACACACCCAGGCCAAATGATAGAATACTCTTTTTGAATTTGAAAACAGTTTCAAAGTCTTTTATGTTTAAATTAGCACTGTCTTTTTTTATTCAACATTTATATAGTAGATATTATGTTTGTTTTGTTATGTCCTTAGTTATGAAGAGTAAATATAGTAGATATCCTAATAACTGATTTTATGGACTTTTCCTCAGGTGTCGACCCACCATTAAGGACTGCCTCAATCATTCATGGCTTCATGACTCATATCTTAAGAAGCTGCGTCGACAGACCTTGACTTTCACTACTACACGGCTCAAAGAATTCCTGGAGGAGCACCAGCGCAGATGTGCAGAGTCAGCTACTAAACACAAGGTCCTCCTGAGAGTCTACCAGAGTGGGTCTTCATCCCCAGCCTCACCAACCAAGCCTAGTTCACCAAGCACACCTATCAGTGAAGAAAAACATTGACTTTGAACATAATAAGGTAATGAATTCCTTGAGAGCTGGAAAATGCCTACTGGAAATTATACCCAGGGGTTTCCTTGATGACACCAGTAATATGAGAACAAAATAGATTCTGTCTCACAAATAATAATAATAATAATAAAAAAAAAAAACATTGACTATTTGTCAATGGTATTGATAATAGGAAAGTTGGTTGCTTGCTGTAGATAAGTAACAGTTGTTTCAAGGTGATGGACATTACATTAGGAGCAATACTGGATTTAGTTAACTTTGGATCCGTGATTGTACCAGGATGAATGTTTTTATAAAGCATTGTCATTTCGGTTTTTTTTTAGATTTCTTTTTGGCATTTTTTGCCTTTTTTTGATTGGGCAGTGTAGATTTTGACAGAAAGCAAATGGGAGAGAGAGAGGGGGATAGGATTGGGAAAAGTCTGTGAGCCAGGACTTGAACTCGGGACACCTGAAGCGCAACCACATCACGTCAGCGTGCTGCCCACGAGGCTATCAGTGCTGACATCATTTTGTTTTTTAATGTAGTTTGCTACATGTGATGCATCCATTTGGACTTATGTTAAACCTAAACTGAGAATTATGTTAAGAATTGCAGAAACAGGTACAGTAATTTCGGCCTGTTCATGAAGAAGAATACAATAATACTGTTTTCAACATTTCATAGAAACAGATTTTCTTGTCTTCAGTGTAAAATACTGACTTGTCAGTGTTTTAAATATATAGCGATTAAGTAACATACTGTTAAGCTTCATTAAAGTTTAGAAACATATTATGCTCTGGTGTTCCAACTTGTTTCATTTTTTTTTTTTTTTATAAAACCTTGTCAAACCAAGAATGAAAATGTTCTCCTTTGTCTGTAAATCTGGTTGATGTACTTTTACATTTGATTTTATATTTGGAACTCTGTAAATCGCACTGTTTGGCATGCCTTTCAATACAATGTTTTATTTTAGATTTTTTTGCTGTAGTTTTTGTAAAAACCAAAAAAAAAGCCAACAACAATAACGGGTAAGGGTACTGTGATAACGTACGTATATTTACGTGTTTTTGATTCTTGTGAGAGACTTTCTCCTTTCTAATGAAGTATTCTTTCAGCAGAATTCAAAATAAAATGGAAAATTAAAGACACAAAATGGACACCATTTTTTGACAGATGGGCATCTTATGACTTTTTATTTAATTATTTACTTTTTCTTTTTTTTTAAAAAGGGACATGTTTACTGCTACAATGTCATCATTACCCTGAAAATGGTTTTATATTACATATTAGCTTTGATATTATTGCTGACTTTCATGTAACAAAATTATGAAACTTCTAAACTAACATTACATTTTTGCATCTATAAAATAGAATGTTCTGTCAATCTATTCTGCAAAATATTAAAGATTATAAATACTATAAAAAGTGTCCCATCCACATAACATACAACATACTTTCTCTTTATCAACATTCATGAGTGAGTTGTATTACTTTCATTTAATAGTACTGAAAAATGAATAAAAAATAAAAACACTGTGCATCTTTATAACACTTCCAATGTCCATCTTGAGTTTACAATGACACTTGCTTGGTACTGCGTTCTGTTCCAACTGGATATTTCATACTGACAACCATCAGGTTTAAATCATGACGTTTTTCACACATCCATATATATATATATATATATATATATATATATATATATATATATATAGTATTCCCCTCTTTTATACTGTCCTCATGTACTGTATGTGATCATTTCTACAGCACTGTCAGTTTGGCACTAGTCTTGGCTTTCCCTGTAGTAAACCTGACTGTCCCACTCATGTCAGAGCTGGTTTTTTTGAATGTCAGTTTGTGGACAGTCCCTTGGTTCTCTATTCGGATATCGGGCCCTGACTGCAGGGTCTCTCCATTCAGTGTCCAGATGGGAGGCTTGATGAGGGTCACAGACACTTCACACTGGAAGCAAGCCATTTCAGGAGCTGTCACTTCCACATCCTCTATGTCCTTCACCACTAGGATAGACTGGGCTGTGAAGTTAAACAGAAAAAAAATGCTTGAACTGTGAATATTAATGCTGTGTGTTTCATAATATTGACTTAATCATTTGTGCTATTCTATTAGCACACAAAAGTCATTGCTATATATAGTCAGCAGTTGAATTCACACAATACTCACCTTCCACCATCAGCTTGGCTGTGGATGTGTGCTCCCCAACCTCAATACTATAGGTTCCCTCATCCTCCAGCGCCACCTGGTGGATGACAAGCTTATGATAACAGCCTTCTTGTATTATTTCCATGTTTTCTGTGGATTCCAACTCTTGATCCCCTTTGTACCAGGTGACATCACAATTTGCGGATGATACAGTGCATTCTAGAATGACTCGATGTTTTTCCAGTGCTGTACGATCCCTGAGGGGACGGACAATGCTTACAGGAAGCTCTGTGAAAATAGATATGGACAAAAGATTTTTGGTTGAATTAAACTGTTTTTATTCACTATGAAGGCAGAATCATATTCAGTTAAAGTACACCTTTTGTACAATACCTTCAACCTCAAGATAAGCAATTGACTCCACTTGTTTCGAAACAAACTTGATTTCTCCAGAATCTTCTGGCTTGACGTTGCATATAAGCAGGAAGTGCTTTGTGCCTGTTTAAAAGGTAAAATAAAAATAACTAATTTCTTTTTCAAGTATCATTTAAAAGTCTGATATTGTACACAGAAGCACTTTAAAGCAAGATTAGTCGTAGTTTATCCACATAAGTTTATCCTCACCCTCTGTACGAGTCTTGATGGTGCTAGTGGAGCGTATCCTGTTGCCATTTTTGTACCATTCCCCAGGCATATCTTCCATAGACAGCTCACACATAAAGACAGCATTCTGGTCCTCCTTAATCCAAAGATCCTCCAAGCCAGTTATGATCTCTAATTCATGTTCTGAGCACAATGTGGAGAAAATTTTAAAAACTTTTAGCAAAGATCTAAGGGATTTATTTGGTACCGAAATGTGTATTGCTTTGTGTCATTCACAAAAACCATAACAATAAGAAAATACATATAGCCAGTTTCGGTTTCATGCCAAGTTTAAAGTTCAGATAACCTTCCTAGATTTGTGGTAAACAGGGTGCAGTGAACCTCTACTTTATTGTCTGTCTTGAATTTTGAGTGGAAAATGTCTATAGTGTCAAATAAAATCCTCTCTAACCTCCTGAGACCCGGGAAAAAGTTTTAGGAAAAAAATTGTTTTTTTTCATGTCATTGTAAAAAAAAAAAAAAAAAAAAATTATATATATATATATATATATATATATATATATATTTATTTATTTATTTATTTCACTCATAAGTTATGCTATGCCCTCGGTAGAGAACATTGGGACTCAATTTTTTAAATCATCAATACATTTTTAGTTTTCAGGATTTTATTAAAAAATTTTTTACCAAACTTTGTATAAAAATTATTCTCAACTATGTTATTACAGAATGATTTGATATACCATTTTTCTTTCTGCAAAATGTGTGTAAAATGGCCATAAATGGTTTTTCTCATTATATACAATGTATCTATAAACTAAATCTAATTTGCATATTAATGTGTTTTTGGGGCATCATTTAATGAAAACAGAAGTGTAATAATGGGAATAATAACTGACAAGATATAATAGACATAATAATATATAATGTTTCATAAAATATTTAAATATTTCCCTATTCATTAGTTGTGTCTCCCAAAATGCGTAATAAATATGCTTTTAGTCCCAGATGAGGACATATATGAAATCAACGTCCTGTTTCGTAACAGGTCATATTCTGATTTGAAACCCCATAACATTTTCCTGAGATGTTGATTTATGACACACAGTTTAAAAATTAGACAGATTTAAATGATAATTACAAAATATTATCATATTTCCATAAGAGTGTCACTAAATTAATATCAGACATTTTTGAAGACCAAGGAGAGGGAGCAGTCATGGTGAAACATCCAAACATTTAGTATCTCTGAAAAGCCCTGAATGTGCTCTGTACAGGACATCCAGACTTAAAACTGTGGTATGTATAGTCTCAGAGAAATTCACTAAAACACAATCGGTTTTGGTCTCAGAACAACAGGGGAATTTTACCGCTAGTGTGCATTTTCTCAATGTTTCCAATAAGCAACAAGCTGGGAAAGAAATGAAGAATAAAGTGAAAAAGCTTACCATAGACCTCAAGTTTACAGGAAGTGCTGAGGTCACCTATTTCACAAGAATAAAGGCCTGAGTCACGGATGCTGCATTCCAAGATCTGTAGACAGCGTTTACGTCCCATGGAATAAATCCTCAAAGTCTTACTGGATTTAAGCTCCAACCCATTCTGCCGATCGATCCATAGTGAGAAAACAGCTCAGTAAGAAAGAATGAAAACATATTTAGGAAGGTACTGTGGATTTTTTCCCATATAGGAGTACCTTTAGCCATCTGACGTCCACATTTGGCCTAGACAACTCACACTCCAAAATGACTGGAGATTCCTCCTCAAACCTGACATCAAACAGCTTCTTAATGATCGCTACTGGTGTTTCTACAATGTAATGCAAAATGCTTGTTATTTTTCCTGGATATGTAAAAAACAAAAAACTAAGATCCCCTAAACTTGGAAATATACTATTAGTTTTAGTTTTTTAGTATTAGTTTCATATACCCACCTTTGACTACCAGTCTGGCAGTAGTTCTCAGACCTTCTGCAGAGAAGACGATGCTACCAGTATCCTCTAAGGTGAGATTGGAGAGGGTGAGACCATGTACTCTTCCATTGCAACTAACATGCCAGTTGTTATTGGGTTTGACGCGCAGACCATCTTTTTGCCACACACCCTGCACATCAGCATGAGAAAGTTCCACCTCGAAGGATGTAGTCTCTCTCTCAAACGTCTCAATGTCCATCAGCCCCTTGCATATGACAATCTTCCTCGCTTTAAATTGTAACAGAGCTTATTTAGTAAATCTTAAACTAAATAAAAAAAATTATCTTCATGTATAAGCAATTTCAGAACTGTTAGGCCAAAGATCAGAAATAGCTGATCTTCCAATTGAAATGACTGCCAAGTTCTTAGGTGCATTATTTTATTTAATATCACCAACAGATTGTATATTTTTTCAGCAGAATTATAAATAGTTAGGCTAAAGTACCAAATATTTGAAAATTGGCCACTTACGCTCCACATTGAGTTTGACCTGTGTACGGTCATGGAGACTCTCACAGCGGTAAGTGCCACGATCAGACAGGCTGAGGTTAGTGATGGTCAAGATGCGTTTGCAGCCATTCTGGGTGAGTTTATGTCTGGGTCCTGGCTGGATTACCACCCCCTGCCTCATCCACTGCACCTCTCCAGACTCCAGACTCACTTCTGTCTCTAATATAGCCTCTCCAAACTCTTCAGCCATCACTGCCTCCATTCTCTTTGTGAACAACACCTGTGCCTCTGCATGTAAATGTAAAAGTTTAGTGTTACAAAGCCATGAATTTACAAAACAAGTTCTTTAACAAGAAGTATAAAACTGAAGTCGGTATTTGCTGAAAAAGTCCCCTCTAATTTTTGTGTCAAATCTTGATCATTGCACATATTAATTTTTATTTTAGAAATAGATGATAGTATATGATAGTAGATGATAACAGATAATTTTCTTTTGGGTGAACTAATCATTAAAATGAATAATTTATTTACTTACCCTGGACTTTGAGGCTGGCTTTAGAAATGATACCCTCAGCCTCTGCAGTGATCCGAGAGGAATCCAAAAGCTGGACCTTCCGGATTATTAGAGTATGGCAGAGGCTGTTCTGTTCAATATGGTAGCGATCACTGGGTTTGATGGGTTCTCCATCCATGAGCCAGACCAACTGAACATCATCAGGTGAGACCACACACTTAAAGGTAGCATCCTCACCCTCCATGACTGTGGTATTGTGAAGTTCTGTGAGGAATTCCACCACACGGGGCACTGCAAATGCAAAGCAAGTGGATAGTATTGAGTGTGTGTGTGTGCTTTAGTATCTTTTTGTATCTTCAGATGTTTCACACTTACATTCTACCCTTAATCTGGCGCTGGTGCAGTCATCTTTGGACTCACAAGCATACTCTCCAACATCTTCTTTGGTGAGACGATGGATTGTGAGACTCCTCTCTGTCCCGTTGGCACGGATAGAGACGCGACGGCTGGGAATGATCTCCACTCCATCCTTCTTCCACTGGACATCTGCTTTGGCCTTGCATAGCTCACAGCAAAATGTTACCATACCATCTTTATGGGCCACTGTGTCAATCAGTGGTTTCACAAATTTAATACGCATGTCTGTAACACACACAGATTACATGGTTATTATTTTATGTTAAATGAGTTGCAATGCTAATGTGACTTTGCTCTGTCACAAGCAAACGTTTGATTCCAGTTACCAACCTTTGACCAGGAGACTGAAGTGCATCTCATCTGTGTTCGCATCACATGTATACTCTCCACTATCAAGTTTCTTTAATGGTTTGATGGTGAAAGTGCGGGTCAGACCCAGGCTGGCTATGTGGAAACGTTCATCACTGACTGGAGTCCAGTCTTTATGCCATCGCACTATAGCATTAGGTCTGGAAACCATGGCAGTAAGAGTGACAGCCTCTGCTTCATAACCAGTGAC
Source organism: Barbus barbus (assembly GCF_936440315.1). Classification (NCBI taxonomy): domain Eukaryota; kingdom Metazoa; phylum Chordata; class Actinopteri; order Cypriniformes; family Cyprinidae; genus Barbus; species Barbus barbus. The sequence goes on from NC_136741.1 coordinate 9,757,118, forward strand.
CAAGTTCACTTCTTCTTTGTTGAGGAACTCAACAGGAGGCTCTGGAGATTAATACAACTCATAAGGCATATAAGGTTTCATTATGTTTTTCAGGTAAATGGGCATATGACACAAAGAGTATCCACAATTAAGAAAAGTCTAGTTTAAAACAGATGCAAAGAAATGTAAGCCATTTTCTAGAAATGATTCATTTTAATAGTTAAATGTGGTGTAACCATCAAGCAAGTAATAGCATCTCTTAGTCATAATTTTCAAAAACATTTAAAAATATATTTCTGAAGTTAGAAAGTATTTTTTTTATAAATATCATGAATTATGAATTCATAAATATTATTAGGTTTTTAGGTTTTAGTCAGACCACGTGACAATGTACAGTCCAAACTAGCATTGCCTTGAAAATAAAGGTAAAATCATCAATTTTCTTTTCTTTTTCTCCTCAATATTTCTGCAAGGTAGTTAGACCACATGACTGCGTTGGTCACACCACATGATTTTAAATCGGTGGACAAACTTTAAAAAATATTAAAAAGTAATCATTAGTTAATGTAATTTTAAAAACATGCAGAAGAGGTATATTTAAGAAGAAACAATGAGTGTAAAGTCATTGACTCAAACAGCAATGTATTCTTCATAAATCAGACAAAATATATGTCATAAGCCCCTTGTTCTTAAACACATTTATTATATTAAGGAAAGGAAAATAAATACAGTACCTTGAACTTTAACAATGGTTATCATTTGGTCATCAACAGCATTACACCTATATTTCCCAGAGTCAGAAAGGAGGATGTTGGACAAAGTCAGTTTCCGGAGTGTTCCATTGCTTTCAATATGTGTGCGGTCATCAGGGACCAATGGCATATCATTAAATAGCCACGTAACTGGTGCACTGGCTCGAGAAACCTCACAAGCTAAGATGAGATCATCTCCTGTCACCATTTCCTGATAATCAGGATCACCAGAGTTGCCAATGATCTTCACTGATGGCTCTGAGTTCATCAAAAGTATGTTATTATGACTTTTGTTTGCTTTTGGGATCATGCACAGGTTCACATCAACACAACTGAAAGACACTTTTTACCTTGTACTGTGACATGAAATGAAATCGAATCATCTTTAGCATCAAGAATATATTCTCCAGAGTCCTGCAGCTCTGCACAGAGAATGACGAGTGTTCTGAAGGCACCTTCCTCCTCTAAACAGAAGCGTTCATTCTCCTCAATAGGGCTTCCATTTTTATACCAGTTGACTAGACCATTGGCTGTGGACAGCTCACACTCCAATACAACATCATCATATAACGCAACCTTGTGCTCACTCTTAATCTGATCTTTATTCAGGAGTTTTACTGGTGCCTCTGGAAGAGATAACGATAAAGAAAAACTAACCTTCAGAAAAAAAGTACTAATAACTTTGAAAAAGACTAAGAAATAATGGTTTACCATCATACCAGTAATTTTGACTTTAAAATCTATTGTGTCATCTATGGCATTGCAGGTATATATCCCAGAATCCTTCAGAGTTGGAAAATGGATAGTAAGCTTGCGTATGAGGCCATTCTCCGTAATTGTGATGTTGCTGCTCTCTTCCACCTTCACTCCATCTTTCATCCAGCACACCTCTGCATTATCACGGGAAACATCAAGCTCTAGGACTACAGGTTCACCAGTAAAATTTTCTGTAACGCTGCCTGTCTCCTTGGAACAACAAAGTTTAACAGGGGGCTCTGTGGAAAAAAATATCATCAGCAGAATTTCATTTAAAAAAAAAAACAATACTTATAAAGAATATTAACCCCCCTAAATCAATAAACCCCAATATTAAACCTCTATAAGTCTAGAATAGAATATAAAGAAATACATCAAACGTTAGATAAGAGAAAAAATATGTTTCTTTCCTACTTTCCACAAACTACACAAAATTACCTTCTACTTTCACCCAAAATGTGACGGAGTCATCTGCAGTCTCGCATACATATTCTGCAGAATCATCAATATTAGCACAGGGAATCACCAGCCTGTGGTAAATCCCATCATCTTCCAGTTTCAAGTTATCATTCTCTTCCACCTCCATGCCATCACAAAACCAGCAGACTTCTGCATCTGCTTTGGAGATCTCACAGCTCAGGACCAGCTTCTCAGAGCTCAGTATACACACATCGACCTCTGACACTCTTGGGGACACAATGCGGACTGGAGCCTCTGGGTTTAGAAGAGGTGCATAATGGTTGACAAAACATGAAAAAAAATACATGCTGCTTGTTTTTGAAAAATACTATAATGAGGAAAAGGTTATTCCAGCTGTTTATGAATACAACAAATATTTGGTTTAAATAACAATTTAATTAATGACTACAGAAATTACTTATTAATAAACAGCCATACTAATTAATTAAACAATTGTTTGAAATTAAATGATTAATAATTAAAAATCTTACTTAGAAATAAAGTATAAAACAGAGATAAAGAAGTGAGAAAATCACTTGAAACCTATCCTTTGATACTTACCCGTAATAATCAGCTGGAAAAATACTGAGTCACCGCCTGTGTCGCATACATACTCTCCAGAATCTCGTTTGGAAGCGCAGAGAATGATTATTTTCCTGTATGGGCCTTCAGCACCGAGTCTGACATTCTCACTTTCCTGGAGCTTTAGGCCATCTTTAAACCAATGAGCCTCTCCATTTGATCGAGATATCTCACAGTTCAGGACAACCTCCTCAGAGACATAACGCTCCATGTGGATGTCATCTTTTGGGTCCACAATTGTAACTAGAGGTTCTAGATATGAGTCAGTCAACATCATCAGTTAATTTTTTTTTTTGTAATTTCAGTGTACTGTGGCTCAACTTAGATTGTACAGTGATGGAATATAAACATATTAAAAACATTCTTCATATGCAATATGATTCTAGAGAACCAGTATTTCGACTGTTACCTTTAATGTTGACAGAAAACAACATGGTTTGGTCGCCTGCTTGGCAAGTATACGTCCCAGCGTCTGCCAGCGCCGCTGATCGGACTATAAGTCTTTTCATGGTGCCTTCAGACTGAATGGTGATGTTGTCTGACTGAAGAACCGCAACTCCATCTTTAAACCAGTAGACAGGTTCATCTGGTCGGGAGAGTTCACACGTCAGGACCACAGGGTCAAGTTCCATAGCGCTTTTCTGCTTCTCTTCCTGCGTAATCTCTTTAAACGACACAGGTGGGGCTGATGGGAAAAGAAGAGCATTTTAATCATTTAGAATAAAGAAGATGGCTCCTAGCTCTATTGTCAGCTTGGCATTGAAAAAGGTCAACATGTGACCGAAACGTTTGCCTTTTATTCAGTAAATTGCTCCAAAAATCATCTCGCTTGTGATTCTCTTTGATGTTTGAGAGTGTGCTGACCTTCTTCAAGCTCTTACTATTTCGGAAACTTTTTTGGTCTATGCACCTCATTTGGATTATTTTGAAGGCACGGTGAGCCTCTGGCTGCTTTCCAATAATTTAGAATAACCATAAAATGTAATACACACAATATCTGGCACAGAATATTCAGCACTGTCAAATTCACATCACACGTGCATGCATGCCTATTAATAATGACCCATTAATAATAATGGCTTACATAATTCCTTCAATGAATAGCACTAAACAATGCACACAGCATGTGGTAATAAACAGTAAAATTATAATAAACAGGGCACAACTATGTCTTGGTGAATATTTAATTTATTTTATATTTAATGTTAAAATTGTCCAGCTCATCATTTACGATTGTAATGTTGTACTAGGAATAAATATTGCGTATAGTTTTTACCTTCAACATTTACATTAAATGTGAGAATGTCGTTGTTTGATTGGCATGTGTAGACTCCAGAATGAAAGTACTCTGCTGACTGAATGATGATCCTCCTCATGTTGCCATCTGATTGGATATTCAGACCTTCCTCTACATGTAGCTCCTGTCCATCTTTGAACCACCGAACATTGGCAGTGGGATGGGACACCTCACAGTACAGCACAATGGGATTTCCCACCTCAGTGGTCTTCTTGGTGTCCATCTCTGACATTGGTAAGAATTTCTCTTCAGGTGCTGCAAAACAGGACATAGAGAATTTTCTGTGAGACTGTCAATGTCGTAAATCTTGAAAGTAATGCAATTAAGTATTGGTTGGAAATATAAGTGCATCAATCCGAACATTATACGGATTTCAAATTAGCATGAAATGAAAATTTTCCCTATCCATGCATATAATACATGCATATTGATCTTATTGTAAAGAATTTGTCAATGCATATGTGTCAGGGTTTATTTATTTTTTTTATTTTCCCATATAAAGTTTAATCAAAATACCAAAACTTGAACTTTCTGTTAAATTACAGATATCTGATGACATATGCAGGTTAGCTCCAATCATTTCATCATTTCATTTCATATTTAGTCAGACATGGTGACTGAAACCTAAAAAAAAAATTGAATCACCCATGTAAATACTGACCTTTAATCTGTAGGGTCGCTGAATCTCGTACACCAGTGGCAATGAAGGTGATTACAGCTCCATCGTACACATTAGGCACTTGCTGAATCCTTAGAGTGTGTTGGTTTTTTGACTGAGTGATGGAGAAGCGTCCACTATCCTGCAGCTGCTGGCTATTCAGGAACCATGTGCCAATCAAGTTAGCAGAGAGCTCAATGGAGAACATAGCATCCTCCCCCTCAGTCACCACAGCATTCTTCAGAGGGGTTTTGATCTTTGGACCTGGGACTGCAGACAATAAAATAGAAGATGAGATCAGATGAGAAGATGAGAAGATTATCTCATGATATTGTGCCACTATAATGTACATGTACAAAAAAAACCTCTTTTGTCATTCTGTACTATGAATATTGTAGGCTCTTATGACAAATTGCTTGTGATTGTCAAACCTAATCTCACTGGAGACATTCATGTTCTTTACAAACCTGAAGGGTCTTTTTGGTAAGTAGTACCTGCCACACTTATATCTCTACCTTCTTTTTATAGGTTTCTTATGAGTGATGTGTTTATAATGCAAACTATTTTTGACAGATTGATATTATAGAAAGTTTGTAAAATGTTTATTCTTACCTAGATGTACTACTTTGGGAAACTCCACATGTCCACTTCGGCCATATTTATTAACACAGCAGATACGGAAACGGTAATCACCCTCACAAGGCACGCTGTCACCCAGGACCTCAGCAGAAGTGGCTGTCTCTGTTGTCAGGCATCGCTGCCACTCCTGAGAGCCCACTTCCTGACGTTCTAGCACATACACTGACTTAGTAGAGTTTTGCAAGTTAGGTGATGGTGACCAGGAAAGGATGGCACCATTTAAACAGTCAGTGTGCATTTGGACACTCACAGGACAGATGGGGGGGCAGTGTCGAGCAGCTAAATGAAAACAAATTAAATCAGATGCTAAATATTAAATTCCACACATTAAATATGTTATTTTCAAAAAGATTTAGTAGAATTTTTTTTTTTTTTTTTTTTTTACAATAATAGAACTTGTGCATCACAACGCCATGTGTGTATTCTCTTACTTTTGACTCTGAGTTTGGAGCTTGTTGTCGATCTGCCTGCCATAAAGGTGATCGTGCCTGAGTCTTGATATGATGTATTGACAAAAACAAGGATGTGGGTTTTGCCAAAAGACTTGATAATGGTTTGATGTGTTTCTTGCAACAGCAGTCCATCTTTAAACCAACAGATATCCATATCATCTTGTTCCACCTCCACAAAGAACGCTGCATTCTCTCCTTCCATCACCTCTAACCTCCGTGGAAGTTTCTTCACAATTGTACCTAACAGAAAAATAAGTAAATGAAATTAGACAGATCTTTCTATTACATATGTATGACACAAGTTATATTATTATTTTTTTAAATATTTTATTATCACTTTTAATTTTATTTTATTAGGTAATAAAAAAAATGCAGCTGGAAAGCACAAAATATTGTTTTATGTTTTTATTGTTAATTTTTTAATGCTTTTGGTCATTTTTAGGCTTGAGTACTAAAGCGTTAACATGTCAACTTCGATAGCCCTAATAAGACCTATTCTCTCTGTACCATACCTTTAACTGCCAATTCTGCAATAGTCTTTCCACCATCAGGCATCTCGCACAGGTAAACTCCATCATCATCTGCCCCAACATTTTGTATGGTTAGTCGTCTCCGTGTTCCCTTCTGTTCCATGTTATACTTATTTCCTGGCTGCAGCCTCTGATCCTCCAGGTACCATGCCGTGGAAAAGGATTCTTCTGGAACCTCACATTCCAGAACAGCAACATCCCTTTCCCTAACCTCCGCATCTTGAAGAGCTCGCTTAAATCGGACCGGAGGCCCTATAAATGGAAGAAATTTACCATAAGAAATGTTTTAATTTTTATAGTAATTGCAGTTTGCTAAGTGATTAAAACAAGTCACACTGCAGATGCACTGTGAAACAACAAAGTTTTATTATCTAAACACTGTTCACATATCTATAGATATGCACTAAACACTTTTAAATTATACATTACCTCAACTGGGATGTGGCAGGCCAAGGAGAGTAAAAAAAAAAAAAAGGTTGTGGTCATGCAGTTACTAGGAAAGGACATAATCCTACAGGCTTAATTGCACCTTACAAAGCGTAAGATATGCCCCATTGCATTGTTGATAAGATTGCAGTGATGCTGTCACTCAGGAATGCACTGAGCTCTGTGGCTTTTCTCACCTTTCATCATGCATTGACCATTGGTCAGTATCCATCGAATACATTGCTCAGTGCATAACTTTACAACTAAATATATCACCACAAAGTCAGACAGTCACTGTTATATTATGGTCATAAAGAGTAAGGAATTCAATACAACCAATGTTTTATTAACTTATATTGAGAATATAAACACACAAAAACACATTATTTGTTAGAACTTGGTATATCAGTGTTATTAATATGCCATAGTCACATATTTTAATTATATGCTAACTTTAAGTCTTAAAGGGGTCATATGACGTTGCTAAAAAGAACATTGTTTTGTGTATTTGCTGTAATGCAATGTGCTTATGTGGTTTAAGGTTAAAAAAACACATTATTTTCCACATACTATACATTATTCCACACACTATACAGCTATCCAGTGCGTTGTGATTGGCAGAATCCCTCAAGTGTGAGACGGAAATGTTAGGCACCTTACCATATTGTGATGCTGTGTCCCGGCGTGACGACACATAAACAAAAAATCCCATTATAAACGAGGCATTTGTTGCATCCAGTGGGGACATAATTATTTATTATTATGACTTATACTGTCTTTTTACGCAGCGCAATGCAATGCGACATTATCAACATAAACCATAAAAATGACCATATCTGCATTTGTGATTGGAGAAACGACAAACAACAAGAGCTACTCTACACTGTTCAAAACTTGTGTTTGAATCGTCAGTGGCAAATTCTTTAAATAAGAAAACATACTTACAGGCTGTGAGTCAGAAGCACCAGACTGTCCTTGCTAAGTTGGAATTGCTCCACTTTATAGAGACTTTGTGCATAGCTGTCAGGCTACTCACAGGTTCAGGAAATAGTCCTCCGTAAAATGCGCTGCACACACTCTAATATTTGGGTTGAACTGTTCTGGAACAGTGTTGTAAATACAACTTAACCACTGATTTCTAGTTGTGTCCCCTTTTGGAAGTCCAAACAAAGTACTTTCGCTTTCACAACGAAACACAGCGTCTCCAGGACATGGCGCCGGCGACAGAAACCCTACTATAGCGAGAATAATAGTTCTGCCTTCTTTCTTTGCATATATATTTGGGCGGTGTTTTGCAAATCTTCCCACACCGTGACGTAGACATGTGGGGGCATGTTTGAATGAGCTGTTTTAGGTGGGCGTGGTCGAGTCTTAACTTTTATAGAGAATATTTCTTTGGTTCTGAGATTTTAGTCTTTGCAACTTCAGGGATCTTATCTATGCACAAACAGCTTGTAACACTCCAAAGAGAAAGAAAAACTGGAAATCGCATCATATGATCCCTTTAAGCACACAGCAACATATATTAACCCATAATGGGAGATAATGGTGATATGACAACTCACAAAACAATCAAGACAATATTTTTTTGCCATATTTTAGTTGTAAGATTCTTGGTGAAGAGGTAAGAATGTTTTGATTAGTTCTCTGAACTGTCAAGAGAACCCAGAGACATAGTTGTTTGATACAGATATGTTAGTAATTAATCAAACATAGTTGACAATTAAAAATGGAGTTACCTTTAACTGACAGTTGCACAGCACTCAGTGTGTTTCCCAGTGCGTTTGAGGCGGCACATATGTAGAGTCCTGTATCCTGTTGCTTACAGTACAGTACTTTCAAGGTGTAATACCCCTCTCTATCTTCAAAAATGAGAAATCGTCGACCCAGCACAATATTCTCTCCATCTTTCTTCCATACAATCTCTGGTTTAGGCTTTCCTGTGACATAGCAACGGAATTTGGCATGTTTACCTTCTGTGACTGTGAACTTCTTAGCCTTCGACACATTTAAATAAGGCTCTTTTGAGTGTTTGGCTCTCGATTGGTGTGGTGAGTAATGGCCATTGGTGTAGCCATTTGTCTTGCTTCCCTCTCTTTGTTCTGGAATGGGCTCTACCAGGAGCACAGCTCCAGTCATCGCTTCTCCGTACGTGTTGACTGCTTTGCACATGTAAACGCCTCCATCTGGGGCTCTTGTTCTGAAAATCTTCAACTGGAACCAGCCACCATCTTGCTGGCCCACATGGTAGTGGGAACTTTCATAGATCTCATTCAACTGTTTACCATCTTTCTCCCAAACCACCTGAGGTAAAGGCTCACCAGACAGCTTGCAGGAGAATGCAGCATCTTCTCCACGATCAACTCTTAAAGAAAGAGGTTTGATCAGAAAATGAGGCTTGTTGTCTTGGAATGGGTCTGCTTTCTGTACCATCCCACCCTGTTGTTGATTCATAATGTTGATTTCTTGTTCTGGTGGAATCACGTTTACTTCATTTTGTTGTGTTGGTGGTGGTGGTAGGGCAGGCTGTGTTTGCTGGAGCTCTTGGGGCTCTTCTTCCACTTTAAGCGTTGCAGCTGCATATGTTTCCCCAATGTTGTTTTTAGCTCGGCAGATATACTGACCAGCATCTTCCAATGTCACCCCAGAGATATAAAGGCTGTATACCTTGCCATCTTGAGTAATACGGTAACGACCCTCCAGAAGAATAGATTCGTTTTTCCGCTCCCAGATCACATCTGGTTGGGGATCTCCACCAATCTGACATTTAAGAACAGCATCTGTTCCACATTTCACCAATACTGGACGCGGGTAACCAAGCACACGTGGAGCACCTCCAAATACATCCATATTTCACTTATTCTGTATTATTATTGGAATTAGGAATGGCACAAATATCTGTGGCACATACCCAGCTCTGGAAAAACAAAAACAAAGTTTTACACTTGTCATCATTTTTCAATCTGACATTTGTAACATTCCTGCTATTATAACTCATTGTGAGTTATGAGTTTACCCATTGTGTTTTTCTCTCTCTCTCTAATTTGAGGACTTGTGGCTCAATGAATCACTAAAGACATTTTATAGATGGTTATGACGAGACATAGTTACATAAAGACAAGTTAATAAACAAATACATAAAACTTTGGCTAACAAAAATTTAATAAAAACGCAGTGCAAGAACTTTCACAACCGTGACAAATGTCAAACACTCCATTTTATACATTCTTTCTGGATCCAGTAAAATAAAATGTTACAACAACCTTCCTTCACTCTCTCTCGCTCTCTCTCTCTCTCTCTCTCTCTCTCTCTCGAGTAAATGTTATATATAAATTTAAATAAGAAAATTCTGAATTTAAATGCTCAAGATTATGTTGTCCTCCATTTAAAAATTTACAAAAGAATATACAATTTACACAAAATGCACAGGGCATTCATATGGATGCACATGGCATTCACTCAAGAATTTCACTCACGAAGGCACACGTGCTGTGGTGATGTGACAATAAAAGTGATTTGATTTGATTTATGGATATGACTGACATTAGGGCTTTATTCCAGTGTCACCGGATCAGTTGCTGTCAACGATCTGCTATCTGTGTTAATGATAATACAAGACCTGGTCAATTATGTTTTTGAGTAAGAATGTTTGTTCTACAGTTTTTTTTAACTGTTCAGTACAGTATTATAGATGCAGTAGTACACATTTTAATAACTGTCGTAAAGCATTTTTCACTATTGCAGTGAGACAGTGATCATTTGAATGTAGTGTAAGTGCATTTTTCAATACTGCCACTTTTCAAAATTACCACACCAGTACTACATTTAAACCACTGCAGTTACTTTTTTGTAATGGTACAAAACAATGTATATACGTATTGTGAACTTTATGTGGAATAGTGAGACATTCCTTGCATAAAGGAAGTCCTCTTACAGCAGTCAAGATAACTCCAGTCCCCATTCCCTACTTGAGCCCAGACAGCTGGTGCTGTTTATCAGGAGGAAGCATTTAAAATAGTCTGTCCAAATAAAGACGCGGGAGAGTTGGCCATGTGCAGCACAAGACAAAGCATGTTCAGATGAACTACTCTGGCAAACACCCATAGCTTCAGGATTCATCACTTTTCTATATCAGGGACTATACATCAATATACCATCACCGTATGATATTTATGAGAGCAGTATGTTAACATTCCCCTACTAAACATGAATTTCTGTCTAATAAAATGTTAAATGAATACAAATCCATTTAACTTTGCAAATTACATTTCATTCTATGGCTGCTTTTCTATCCAAGTCTGTAGAGAATACTTTTACTGTTTAAAGGACATTCATACATTAAATGTTTTTAATTGTTGGTCAGTTTACACGTTTTGTTTGTTCTTTCACATCTCACTGTTTTTAGTGTCTTGTACCAAAATAGGCTACTATGTTGTCAACTGTCACGGTTGGTGGTTGTAGTAATCGGCGCCCACAACGATGAATAACAAAATATATATTTATTTAGCATCAACACACATGAACCATTGTAAACTTAAGAACCGACAAGGATAGGGACAAAACTGAATGCTTATAAAGAAACAGGAAACAAAGGAGCAAACTAGATAATTAATCAAACACAGGTGACAAGACTAAATGATGATTACTAATTAACTAAATAAGAACAGGAACTACCAAATAAGGTCAAAACAGAACTGAAAGGAAAACCGACATGTGACAGATATCGCCCCCCTCCCGGTAGGTGCGTCCCGCACCGTAACAGTAACATCGGGGAGGGGGGGGCGGGCGTCCTGGAGGCTGGCATAGGATCCGGACAGGGAGGAGAACAGGGAAGCCTCCAGGGCAGATCAGGGGCCTTGGGAGGCCATGGCAGGACTGGAGATTCGGGAGGCCATGGCGGGACTGGAGATTCAGGAGACCATGGTGGATCTGGATCCTCGGGCGGCCATGGCGGATCAGGGTCCTCGGGCGACCATGGCGGATCAGGGTCCTCGGGCGACCATGGTGGATCTGGATCCTCGGGCGGCCATGGCGGGTCGGGGTCCTCGGGCGGCCTCGGCGGATCGGGGTCCTCGGGCGGCCTCGGCGGATCGGGGTCCTCGGGCGGCCATGGCGGATCGGGGTCCTCGGGCGACCATGGTGGATCTGGATCCTCGGGCGGCCTCGGCGGATCGGAATCCTCGGACGGCCATGGCGGATCGGGGTCCTCGGGAGGCCATGATGGATCTGGGTCCTTTGTGGCCTTGGCCTTTGGCCTGGCCACACAAACTGAGGCTATATGGCCCCCCCCCAAAATTTCTTTGGGAAAGTTCCCCTCAGGCGGCCATATTGGAGGAGAGGGCTCTTGGGGGCGCTCTGGAGGAGCGGACACTTGAGGGCGCTCTGGAGGAGCGGGCACTTGAGGGCGCTCTGGAGGAGCGGGCACTTGAGGGCGCACGGGAGGCGCGGAGCTGGACGGAACCAGCGGAGACGAAGGAGAGCTGGACGGGACCAGCGTAGATGCAGGAGGGCGCTCTTGCAGCGCAGACACTTGAGGGCGCGCGGGAGGCGCGGAGCTGGATAGAACCAGCGGAGACGAAGGAGAGCTGGACGGGACCAGCGGAGACGCAGGAGGGCGCTCTTGCAGCGCGGACTCGTGAGGGCGCTCTTGCGGCGCAGACACTTGAGGGCGCTCTTGCAGCGCGGACATTAGAGGGCGCTCTTTGCAGCGCGGACATTAGAGGGCGCACGGGAGGCGCGGAGCTGGACGGGACCAGCGGGAACTCAGGTGGGCTGGACGGGACCAGCTGGAACTCAGGTGGGCTGGACGGGACCAGCGGGAACTCAGGTGGGCTGGACGGGACCAGCGGGAACTCAGGTGGGCTGGACGGGACCAGCGGGAACTCAGGTGGGCTGGACGGGCCCAGCGGGAACTCAGGTGGGCTGGACGGGACCAGCGGGAACTCAGGTGGGCTGGACGGGACTAGCGGGAACTCAGGTGGGCTGGACGGGACCCTCTTGCGAGGTGCAGGGATAGGAGGGCACAGACGAGGAGCAGGCACTAGATGGCACTGGCGAGGAGCAGGCACTGGATGGCACTGACGAGGAGCAGGCACTGGAGGGCACTGGCGAGGAGCAGGCACTGGAGGGACTGACATGCCCTCAAACTCTATCAGAATCCCTACCGGCACCTGTTTTTCCCTCCTCGGTGGTTCGGGGTGAACCGTGATAGGCGGCGGGATCCTCTTCAGCGCGGACGGCGCAACGTTCATCGCCCCTTGCGGCGGAATCCTCCTCGCCGCAGGCGGAACATTCATCGCCGTGTATGGCGGGATCCTCTTCGTCGCGGACGGCGCAACGTTCATCGCCCTTTGCGGCGGAATCCTCCTCGCCGCGGGCGGAACATTCATCGCCGTCTCAGGCGGGACGAATTTCATTGGGGCGGTGGGTAAGGGTGTGCGGCGAATGGCGACCCGTTGTCCCCAAAACGGGTGGCCAGGGTACTCCGCTACAGGCAGCCCGACATCCCACGCAGCACGGGCAGGGGCGAGCCGCGAACGGCGGCGTGAACCCCCGCAAACAACGGGCACAAGCTCCAGCTTCCTGAGCAGTTCTCGTCTTCTGTAAGAGGTCGGTTCTTCTGTCACGGTTGGTGGTTGTAGTAATCGGCGCCCACAACGATGAATAACAAAATATATATTTATTTAGCATCAACACACATGAACCATTGTAAACTTAAGAACCGACAAGGATAGGGACAAAACTGAATGCTTATAAAGAAACAGGAAACAAAGGAGCAAACTAGATAATTAATCAAACACAGGTGACAAGACTAAATGATGATTACTAATTAACTAAATAAGAACAGGAACTACCAAATAAGGTCAAAACAGAACTGAAAGGAAAACCGACATGTGACATCAACATAAATGTAGTTAAATTGTTAGAACAAATCTTGTGGTCTGTTCAATACTTTTCTAAATGTGTGTTTGAATGCAAATAACACAATCTCTGTCAGTGAATGAACAGGGAAGCTATATGAAAATTCTCAGTCGAACCAGAGAGTGGGGGTAATCGAACTGAAAGAATTTCAGTGATCTCCATTGGATCAAATTGCACTCCAATGCCTGCTGGGCTTTGAGAATTTGAGAGATTACGTCCAAGATGACTGCCATATCAGTCAGTGCAACATAAAAGATTACTGAGTGCATATTAAAGACATAGTGCATAAATAGTAATTGGGTCATGCAAATATTAATTGGGTCACTCTTGGTAAATTTTCTGGAAGTGTCCAGTCAAGTAATATGAACCATGCCCTAATAATAGTCAGATGAATAGTGCACACTTGTGCCAATATAATGTTAATATCATTAATATCCATGACCAAAGAATCACATTAATATGTGTAAATTACAGCATTCTGACTGTAAATAAAAAATATAAAGTAGTTTATGTGTGCTTATAAAAGAAATATTAACATGAATTAATTGATCGTTAATAAATAATATAGGTGTACAATGTTTATTAATTAATTATTAGCATTCAGATGGTTATAAATATCATGGACGTTTAATAAATATTCATATCTGAATGTGGAACATTGTGATCACATTTACCTAGCCATTATTTTTTATGACATTTACATTGCAAAAGAAGACACCATCATAAAAAGTAAGCATCTCAAACGTAAACTCACGTGTCAACAGCAGTATCAGATCAGCATCTAGGACCAGCCAAAACACTAATCTTCAGGCCCTCTTCTAAGAGGATATTGACCCTGATGTCAGATTTTCTTCTTTAAGAAATGACCTTTGACCTCTGTGTTTGTTATGATTTTGAAAAAATAATATCATTAACATTGAACAGTTGCAAGTCATAGAAAATATTCCACACGACAGATGCTTTGGTCTTCTTAATACTGATGTTAATCCATCCAGGTTGATCTCCAATTCTTTCTACTGGTGTGGTTTGTTGCTCGAGCTTCTTGATGTGTCTCTGTATGCATGTGCTTCTCATATGTGCCTTTCAGTATGACTAAGCTCTCTTATTTTTCACCACCACCAAACAATGAATGTGTCATACGGTCCCGGGGACTGTGTCATTGTCAGCTCAGAGCCAATAAATGCTTTCACAGCTGCCACCCATCCTACTAAACATAGCACAGCTATCATCATTGGGGTAGTGGTGGGCTGCAAAGGTTAAATTTAGACCACCTAACCACTTGACCCCTTCCACTTGGTAGGGTCTGGTACTTTCAAAAAAATTAATACACTAAAAGATTAACTACATTTATTTTCTATGTTAACATACAAGTTATACAATATTCAAAGTCACTCACTGCAGTCACATTTTTCAAAGCTAGAGATAACAACACTTTTCAGTCAGAAACCTAAACAAAATGTAACAAAAGTTGAGTAGGTTTTAAGATTAAGAAAGCAATAGATATACTGCTCAAAATTAAGACAAAATGTGTTGGATACTTTCTGTATTTCAAATTCTGTGGAACATGTTTTGTTTTTAAAATAATGAACTACAGCCGTGAACTATAAAAATAAATAAATAAATAGAATGGCTCATAAATTTGTGGTTAGGTCTGAGAAAAGCTCTAGCATCATTTGTTTGCAGATGCTAATTGGTTTGATATTTGTAGTTAGTTATAGGTCGTTCCAAACACATAAGATCTTCGTTCATCTTTGGAACACAAATTAAGATATTATTAATGAAATCCAAGAGCTTTCCGACTCTGCATAGACAGTAACAAATGTCTAACAAAGGTCTTACGGGTTTGGAACAACATGAAGTTAAGTAATTAGTGAAATAATTTTTGGGTTAACTATCCCTTTAAGTAAAAACTAAAATTCTGAACATTTAAAAAAACAAAAAAAACAACAGATTTGGTGGTATGGGTAGGTTTAAGGGTAGGTTAAGGTGTAAGGGATGGGTCAACAGTGTAATTATAAATTTAATTACAGAAATTAATTACAGATGTAATTACATATAGGTATTTTTAAAAATATAAGTACAATGTAAAAACATGTATGTACACAATAAGTGCATTGCACCAAATGATTAATTTAAATGTAAGTACATAGTAGTTAAGGCCACCTATAAAGTGGGACCCATTAAATTATTAGTAGTGATGGATCGAGTGGACTGAACTGTGTTTTTGTGAATGTCATGTGCAGTCTCTCTTCAACTTAATATGTGTCTCATCAACTGTAAACACAAACTCTTCAGCTATAGCCAACACATCTCTGTCAAACAGTATTTAAATTAAAACCCAAGATCATTTTACATAGTTACAAACTGCTTTATCCATGTCCAAGTTATTGTTATCAGATACCCTTAGTTCCTCCTTTAAAATCTCTCTAAGTACTCTAGAGACTATAATTGTGACCCTGGACCACAAAACCAGTCATAAGGGTAAATTTTCAAAATTGAAATGTATACATCATCTGAACGCTGAATAAATAAGCTTTCCATTGATATATGGTTTGTTAGGATTGGATAATATTTGGCTTAGATGCAACTATTTGAAAATCTAGAATCTGAGGGTGCAAAAAAATCTAAATACTGAGACAATCGCCTTTAAAGTTGTCCAAATGAAGTTCTTAGCAATGCATATTACTAATCAGAAATTAAGTTTTGATATATTTATAGTAGGACATTTACAAAATATCTTCATGGAACATGATCTTTACTTAATGTCCTAATGATTTTTGGCATAAAGAAAAATCTATCATTTTGACCCATACAATGTATTTTTGGCTATTGCTATAAATATACCCCAGCGACTTAAGACTGGTTTTGTGGTCCAGGGTCACAATTATGATATCCTGACCTATTTTACAAGACATAATTCATGGTTTTCAAAAGCAACAATACAAACTTATTTATTTATTTGTTTGTTTACATTTACTAACAGGTCAAAGAAAATACATACTAAAAGGAAAGGTATCATTTTATTTTCTTTATTTTCCTTCCTTTATTTACATCTTGTTTTTTCCCCTCTGGTAATCAAATGATTGGCCTTACGGCTCTACAAGCTAGTTGATATAAAGTGTCTTATCTTTTAACATAGTATTATTTGTGTTATATTGTGTATGCATGTGCTATTTTATGCATTTCCATATATCTTTTATTTGTTCATGCACCACTGATAAACATCAGAAAGTGGTCACGAGTGGTGTGACTGAGTTGGGACCGAGAGACTCTTATACATTATTGCTCAACATAGCATGACCAAATACTCATGCTGTCAGAGTGGAACAAAGGTGAAAAGATGAGTTTTGCAATGATACTCCAAAGCAACGAACAGACCAGACACACAGATTTACTGTACAATACCAGAACAAAAAACTGATCCAAAGAGCTTTCTTTTTAAGGTATTGTGTAATTACTATTACTATAGGTCGTCTTATTGATTTCTTGTGAATAATTACATACACAAGTAATCTTTTTTTGTATTTTTTTTTTTTTACAAAAGTCAAGAAGTCTTGAGGTCTGTACTTATACTGTATGTTCAACTTTACAAAAGATTTTAAACTTTAAATATTTTTGTTGTCTTAATAGACAAAAACTAGATTAGATATTCTGTTCACAGTATCATTTTCCTGTTCTGTGTGTATTTAGATAAGTATTTATTTGACAGTGCTACATATGTCCCTGTTAAGCAATCCCTATTGCTTGTATAGTATAGTATATAATTTAGTATATATTTTAGCTATTATTGTTGATGGTACTTATTTACTTATGTTATTTAATGCATTATTTACTGTATTGTTGAAGGTTACTGGGGCTACACCGTAGATTCCAATGGAAAAGGCCAAGAAATCCTTTGATGTGTTCTCAACGTCCCTTTCAAAGTAACTGTGTTTGTATTATGATCGTCTGTTTATATGGCAATTGCTGTTCTATTAATCCAATATTAGATTAAGTTTCCTTCCTTATATTTGTGTAAAACCAGGGACTGGGATTTCAAGCAAACCATTGTGTGTGTGTGTGTGTGTGTGTGTGTGTGTGTGTGTGTGTGTGTGTGTGTGTAAAACATCCATAGATGTATATCAGCCTGCGGTTCTATGACACAGCAGCTCTTACCATGTTGGCCTCAGCACTCCAGACCCTTCCGGGTCATCAACTCTGACCGCTCCATTAAGAAAGGCATCATGGCAAATGACCTGAGAGACCTACGGAACAAGGTGAGGACAGGAATTAAAAGGATCGGAGAAACATACTCAGGAAGTCCTTGTTTCTGCAAACTACCAATTATTGGAACATTTTACCATTTGACACACTTGAAAAGAATTGATCACTGGTACTGGAGCTTGATATATGAAAGTTAAATTAAGATACATTTGTATTTAACACTATTACGGTGGAGTCAAATGTCTAATTATGTTGAATTAAACTACACTGGATCACATAATGTTTCCATTACAAATATTATTCACTTTGGCTCTTAGTGGTTAAAATAAATGATTATATGTGATAGCTCAAAAGTTGGAGGGTTAGTGCCATGTGGAGCCAGCCTAGGAACAGGAGTACTTCTTGAAATTCTTGAAGTTGCTCCAAAGATCTTTGAATGTTTTTTCCCTTAGGTGATGGATATTGTCACGAATCCTGGCCATGCACTTCCACTCATTCACCACCAGAGGTCCCCTGTTCACCACATGGACTTTTCACACTAAACCGCACATTGGACTCCATTTCCCATTATCCATTGCACTGACGACACGCACAGCTGTTCACAATTATCACGCCCACACCTGATATCCATCTCGCAATCACCATCACCCAATCACTCACTATTTAAGCCTGGGACTTGCTCTTGCTCTGGGACGAGTATTGTTAGCATTTATCACTCACCAAGCGATAGCAACTTTACAGAGCCATAATCATTGTCCTAGTCTTAGTCTTGCCTTGTTTTCCTGCCGTGTCTGACCCTGCCTTTGTCTCCTGGATTTACCCCTTTGCCTTGCCGTTTGGACTGTGTTTGCACCTCGTTTGGACTATTGCTCTCGTCTCTGGATTACCTCTCTGCCTTGCCCCTTTGGATTCTGTTCGTTGATCGTCGACCCACGCTTGCTCCACGGATTGCTGTGTCTTGCCCTTGCCATACCTGTTTGCCACTGTCTGACCCTGCCTGTTTCTGACCATGTTCTATAATAAAGCCTTGCATATGGATCCGCACGTCTCACGTCTCGTCAGCCCCGTAACAGAATACTCGGACACACAAGGATCCAGCGGCTTTTCAAGAGGACATTGGCCAGGTATGGACTGTGCACGACTGTTATTAACCCTTGAGCAGGGCTCGCGACCGCTCGAGGATTATATTCAGGAGTACTTAGACCTCGCCTATTTTTCTGATCTGCCGGACTACGCACTTATTGACTTTTTTTGTGAAGGCATTAATCAGCCGCTCCGGTCAAGGTTAATCCGCGAGGGTCCCCATTCATCTCTCAGTCAATTTATGGACTATGCTTTACTGTGTGTGGGCTCCTCTTTTACTGTGGGTGTCGCGGAGGAACGCGACACCTCACTCACTCACAAAATGGCGGCAGCAACAGCACCCCTTCTGCTCACGTCATGCCTGCCAAGCCAGAGTCTGCTCACGTCGTCGCTGTCAGGCCAGAGTCTGCTCACGTCGTCGCTGTCAGGCCAGAGTCTGCTCACGTCGTCGCTGTCAGGCCAGAGTCTGCTCACGTCGTCGCTGTCAGGCCAGAGTCTGCTCACGTCGTCGCTGTCAGGCCAGAGTCTGCTCACGTCGTCGCTGTCAGGCCAGAGTCTGCTCACGTCGTCGCTGTCAGGCCAGAGTCTGCTCACGTCGTCGCTGTCAGGCCAGAGTCTGCTCACGTCGTCGCTGTCAGGCCAGAGTCTGCTCACGTCGTCGCTGTCAGGCCAGAGTCTGCTCACGTCGTCGCTGTCAAGCCAGAGTCTGCTCACGTCGTCGCTGTCAGGCCAGAGTCTGCTCACGTCGTCGCTGTCAAGCCAGAGTCTGCTCACGTCTCCGCTGTCAAGCCAGAGTCTGCTCACGTCTCCGCTGTCAAGCCAGAGTCACACCACGTCTCCGCTGTCAAGCCAGAGTCACACCACGTCACAGTGCTCCAGCCAGAGTCTGTCACACCCAAGGATTTAAGGTCAGTCCTTCAAGTTCCCTGTCTGATATCCAGTGTGATGGACCCACCACTGATGTCAGTGCGAGTAGCTGGCATTCCCAGGGCCTCAACCCTGTCTGTTACAGAGACTGTTCCCCTGACCTCAGTACTTCCCGTTATGGCGGTTGCCATTTTGAGTGTGTGGGCTGCACACTGTGCTCCTGAGGCCTCTCCTGTCCACGAGTCTGCTCCAGTGCCTCCAGAGGTGGCGGCTTCCGCTGCAGAACCTCCCGAAGTGGTGGCACCCGTCCCTGAACTCGCTGTCTGCCCTGTCACGGCCACGGAGGCCGTTCCTGACCTCATGGTCTGCCCTGTCATGGCCATGGAGGCCGTTCCTGAACTTACGGTCTGCCCTGTCACGGCCATGGAGGCCGTTCCTGAACTCACTGTCTGCCCCGTCACGGCCATGGAGGCCGTTCCTGAACTCACTGTCTGCCCTGTCACGGCCATGGAGGCCGTTCCTGAACTCACTGTCTGCCCTGTCACGGCCATGGAGACCGTTTCTGAACTCACTGTCTGCCCTGTCACGGTCATGAAGGCCGCCCCTGAACTCACTGTCTGTCCTGTCACGGCCAAAGAGGCCATCTGTGAGCTCTCGCCCTGTTCTGCCACAGCCATAGAGACCGTCCATGAACTCTCGACCTGCTCGGTCACGGCTCCTGGGACCATGGGGACTCTCTCTGTGGTGTCTGTCTCTGTTCTCCCCAGATCCCTGATCCTGTCATGGCTTCCTGACCAGTCCGCTCTGCCGTGGAGATACTCTGCCCTGTCTACGCCACACTGGTGGGCTCCGGCTCCGTCTACTCCGCCGTGGTGGTCAGTTGTCTGGCTCTGGGGGTCTCCTGCTCCGCCCAGGTGGGCTCTGGTCCCGTCCTGCCCTGCAACGAAGACTCTCCCAGTGTTGTCTGTCTCTGCTCTCTCTGTGTTGTCTGTCCTTGTTCTCCCCAGATCCCAGTCTCTGTCATGGGTTCCTGCCCTGTCTGCCTCCCTGTGGTGGTCTTCTGCTCGGGTCTGGTGGTCGTCTGCTCCGCCATGGGGGTCTTCTGCCCGGGTCTGGTGGTCGTCTGCCCCACCGTGGTGGTCTTCTGCTCGGGTCTGGTGGTCATCTGCTCCGCCGTGGTGGTCCTCTGCTCTGGTCTGGTGGTTATCTGCCCCGCCGTGGTGGTCTTCTGCTCGAGTCTGGTGGTCTTCTGCTCCGCCCTGGTGGGCTCTGGTCCCGTCTGCTCCGCCCTGGTGAGCTCTGGTCCCGTCTGCTCCGCCCTGGTGGGCTCCGGTCCCGTCTACTTCGCCCTGGTGGGCTCCCGTGCCGTCTGCTCCGCCCTGGTGGGCCTCTGCTCTGTCGGTCCTGAACTGGCCTCTGGCTCTGCCCTGGTTTCCTGCTCTGCCGGTTCTGCCTCTATCCCCGGTCTTCCCACGTCCTCAAGGACCTGGCCCTCGGTCCCTCCCCTGCTCCGCCTCCGCTCCACCGCCCTCCTGGATTGTTTAGGAGCGTCTGGAAACCGCTCCTTGGGGGGGGGCTATGTCACGAATCCTGGCCATGCACTTCCACTCATTCACCACCAGAGGTCACCCGTTAACCACATGGACTTTTCACACTAAACCGCACATTGGACTCCATTTCCCATTATCCATTGCACTGACGACACGCACAGCTGTTCACAATTATCACGCCCACACCTGATATCCATCTCGCAATCACCATCACCCAATCACTCACTATTTAAGCCTGGGACTTGCTCTTGCTCTGGGACGAGTATTGTTAGCATTTATCACTCACCAAGCGATAGCAACTTTACAGAGCCATAATCATTGTCCTAGTCTTAGTCTTGCCTTGTTTTCCTGCCGTGTCTGACCCTGCCTTTGTCTCCTGGATTTACCCCTTTGCCTTGCCGTTTGGACTGTGTTTGCACCTCGTTTGGACTATTGCTCTCGTCTCTGGATTATCTCTCTGCCTTGCCCCTTTGGATACTGTTCGTTGATCATCGACCCACGCTTGCTCCACGGATTGCTGTGTCTTGCCCTTGCCATACCTGTTTGCCACTGTCTGACCCTGCCTGTTTCTGACCATGTTCTATAATAAAGCCTTGCATATGGATCCGCACGTCTCACGTCTCGTCAGCCCCGTAACAGATATATTCCACATGCACTGCATCAGGGCTTTATTGTTGGATGAGGATGGAACTGGAGTGGATACAGAAGACTTTTTTCAGACCTTAAAAGACAACACTGTCCTAATGGTCTTAGGGGAAGGACAGAAGTGGGCTCCACAGCAGGTCAGTGTTTTCATCTAAGGTAAGATCAACAGCACAGAGACATGTCTGTTGAAATTATTATTATTATTATTATTATTTAGTCATTTAGCAGACGCTTTTATCCAAAGCGACTTACAAATGAGGACAACATAAGCAATCAATTGTAGTATTAAAACAACTAAAAACAGATCCAAAACTAAAAGCTAAAACTTTATAAATACTACCTATACACATTTTAAAAATAAAGAAATTAAATACAAATGACAAATGCATACAACCAAATTTCAAAACGTAACATTTAAATGAAAAAATAAATAAATAAATAAAGCTAAAAACTATTCCAAATATTAAAGAACAAAAGGTATAAGAGTATAATAATGATTCTAACATAACACTTAGCCAAACAACAAACAAACAACTATATATATATATATATATATATATATATATATATATATATATATATGTATGTATATATGTGTATATATATGTACAGCCACACACACATACATACATACATACATAAATATATATACATACACATTTATAAATTCTCTCTCTCTATATGTATACATGTATGTATGTATATATATATATATATATATATATATATATATATATATATTTCATTTCCATTTAGTTTGTTGAAGTATTAAAATAACTCAAATTATAAATAAAACTTAATAAAAGACCTATACAGACATAATAAATTCAGACATTATTAAACTAAAATTAAAATAGATAACAAATCACGACAGTATGGTTTATAAGTAATCCTAAGAAATAGCACTGCCAAACACACATGCTAAAAACAACAACTTACTTACACATAGTAAGAAATGGTTATAAAAACTGAAACAGAAGTGAAACAAGTAGTAGAAAAGAGGAGAAATAAAAAGTGATACTTATCCTTTGCCGGTGTCCCTGCCCGGTGGAGTCACACGGTAGAGTCGATGGTCTTTACACTCTTCGAAATTAACTGTAATATAATGCATTTTCATAATTTATGTCAATATGGACATATATTCATTTTATCAGCTTTCTTATGCTCACATGATTGCATTCAATTTATATGTTCTTTACCACAGCTCCCACTTAGTGAATTTCTGTGGTTATAACACTATTTAGTTGGTTTATAGTAACATAATGAATTAGACATTAACCGCTTTCACAATTCCATAGTCATTTTGGTCTACTGACACACAACATCATGCCTAGTGTTAAGCATAATTAGGGACACAAATTTATGTTCCACTGTGATTAACATGCACCTTGATAGCACCTCGTGGTGGAACCCTTGAACTGCACAGACTGAGTTTAGATCTTGTGCAATACACATCTGAGAGTCAAGTCTATTCTCAGCTTATTGACCTATTTCTTATGAAAAAAAGCAATGTGTCAGCCAGTGAGTTGAAGGAGAAGGTGAAGGAGGTCTGAAATGTTCATGCAAACATGTGATAAGTCTAGTTTAAGTCAGTTGGCCAGAGTTAAAAGACTCAATTACTCAAACAATGTTACATGATCTTAAACACATTGTTGATCCAATTGAACAACACATGCATAAAGGACACATTATTTTTTCTTTTCTTTATTTTTTTCCTTTTCAGAAACACCTTCCGGGTCACAAAAAAGTAGAAAGGGTAAGTGTGAAGAATGAAATGGACCTCCTTAAAGCATATCTCATGTCAAGTGTTTTTTATTGTCATTTCTCTCCTGCATTGCGAGGAAGGGAAAATAAAATCACTGTCTCCTGGAGTACAGAACATAAAGACTCTTTTCAAAAGCCTACAGTAGTTAAGATTCTTTGCTCTCTCCTATCTTCTAAGAAACCTTTTTAAAGGTCATGGTACCTTATAAGCGATCAATCTGGAATGCTCTACATAGGCAGCATTAGTCATGTGACCTTTGCATGTTCCTAGGCAACCAGCCTATGCTCTTCAGGAGACTATGGCTTTCACATCAAATTTCGGGCAAGACATGATAAAACCGTATATGATTTTGTGAAACATCTTTGTAATTCTACACCAGCTCAAAAATGAAAATCAATACATAACTACCAGTGTTGGAAGTAACGCGTTACAAAAGTAATGTATTACAGTAACGGATTACTTTTTCCTGTAACACAGTAGTGTAAGGCATTACTAATCAATTTTCAGTAATATTTTACTCGGTACATGTTCAGTAATATGGGATTAATATCCTGCCATGATTCAAAACTGAAAATAAAGTTCTGAAAGGTTGAAACTAAGTGTTCGAACACTCAAAATCTTACAAAAAAAGTTTTGCAAGCTTGCAAAATGTAAAAAAAAATTAAAATATCTCTGCAAACATTGTGTTGTTTTTGAGATTTCCTTCTTCAGAACTGCAAAAAAATTTTACGATGTTGCGCAAACAATTTTTCAGAGTTTCAAATTTGTCAGTGTTCTCCCACTGTATTAGTTTGTTTTCCAGGTTTGAAACCTTGTAAATGGTGATCTGAAAACTGGTGTGCGAATGTGTGAAAAAAAGTTGTGAAACTCTGAAAACAGAGGTTTGCAGGGTTGCAAAGAGATAAATAAAATAAAATCTCTGCAAACATAATTTTGTTTTTGAGTTTTCCTTCTTCAGAAGTACAACACTCTTTTTTACGGTGTTGTGCAATATTTTTTTCAGAGTTTCGAATTTGTCACTGTTCTCCCAGTGAATAGTTTGTTTTCCAGATTTGAAACCTTGTAAATGGTGATCTGAAAACTGGTGTGTGAATAGGTGAAAAAAAGTTTTGAAACTCTGAAAACTGAGGTTCGAAAGGGCGAAACTTATTACATTACATTACATTTGCACTCCTATTGCAGACTATTTTTTCAGAGCTGAGTTTACAACACCCACTTTGCGGAGATACGCCCACACAGTTGCGAGCTTGCGACTCACGTGATTTGTGGCAGCGTTGTCACGCAGCTCTGCTCTGAAACTCTGAAACACAGACTGAGCGAAAATGAAGCTTCGCAACCTTGCAACTTAAACAAAAAAAGCCTGGAGGGAGGGCCTTCTGCTCTTGGCCAATGCTTTGCTGTCTGCTGACGTACAGTCCAATCACAAGTCATATTTACTGGAAAGGTGGGATTGACCGACTGCTCCGCCAATGACGAAAGCGCAGAGGATACGCAAACAGGATGCACGGCTGTCTGGCCACATGGCGGTCCCGTCTAGAGCTGCAAGAACCGCGTCCATGGCTGGGAGTGGGACTGGGAGAGAGGTGAAAAACTTTGTTAACGGTCCGTGTACGTTTTGATAGTTTGTTTTCCAATTTGAAATGAAATAAGCAGAAACGAGAAAACGGGACCTTTATTCGTTTTTTTCGTTTTTTTGAAAAAAACGAAAAAACGAGATTTCGGCTTGATTTTTCGTTTTTTAGTTCAGAGGCATAAAACGAATAAATGACTTCAAAATTCGCTTTCCACATGTGGGCGGTCCTGAGACGCCCCCTTCCGCCGATTGGTCAAGCAAATCTGAGCATGTGACGTCATCAGTAGTCGCTCAGGTCTGTTCAACAAAATAATAGTCCTCTAACGTTACTATGGCTACCGATTCTTAAACTGTACAGGGCAGGTCCTGTTGGGCTTTCTTCTGTGCAACTTTACGCGTTTCACAGAAATCTTTACATCAGAAATATTAAATATTAGTCTATGTCTATATTATATATGCCACCAGCCCGTTTTATTTAGCTGTGCAGAGTTAAATCTGTGTGGTGAAGCTGCGCTAGACAGCGCCGAGCGAGAGAGGATCACTGACCAGTGTTCAGTCAGCAGTCAGAACTTGGGTACCTATGATGGTGAAATACATTTTTTCTGAAAATGACCCGCGAGTATGATTGACAGGACGATAGCGAGGCAATTAAAAGCACAATATAACTTCTGTTAACAAAAACATAATTTTTTTTTTTTAATATAAGTGGCTTTGTCTTTGTTTTAATCAAATAATTGTGAACCACAAACCGAGCCTTCGTTTTAAAGGGCGATTTCCAAATATATTTTATTTATTTGTTATAATATGGGTATTTTATGTCACCCGTCTTATTAGTTTGATTATAGTAGGCTATACGCGAGTTTTTTTTATTGTACTATTTTACTGTTGTTTTTTAATTAACAATATATCATAACAACTTATAAAGATCAAAATCTACAGAAGAGATTAACAAATAACATTGGTGTTGTCATAAGTTAACTAATCAATGGGAGAATTTCCTCACCGGCACAACCCTATTCTTAATGTTGGCTACATGTTACAGATTTAATGTTGAGCACATAATGTTAAAGGCTTCTTAAATACCATTACACTCGGTTGAAGAGTCAAGAAGGATGTGTTAATTTACTGTAGATTTCAATCTGTCATTAGTTGGTGACCCGGTGTAATTATAATAGCATAAATAAAAACAAATACACGTAATAGGCTATGTATGCCAATAGGCAAAACACATCTGCTTTTCCTCTAGATCACTTTACTATGGAAGTCCGTTTCCGCCAATGAATAAAAAATAAAACAAGGTAATTGCGACTTTTTATCTCACAATTCGGACTTTATAACTCGCAATTCTGAGATATAAACTCGCAATTCTGACTTTATAACTCGCAATGCTGACTTTATAACTCGCAATTCTGAGATATAAACTCGCAATTCTGACTTTTTTCTCAGAATTCTGATTTTTTTCTCTCACAATTGCGAGTTTATATATCTCACAACTCTGACTTTCTCGCACCATAGCAAACCACTCTCCGTGTAAGGCTTTGCAGTACTTTGTTCAATTAGCTGAACTATATATTGAACTAGATGAATGTTGCGTCCGAATATGATTTTTGAACAAACATAAAAATTACTCATTATTCTTTATTTATATGTTTTGCGCTCGCGGTTGGACACCGCCGGGCTTTCAGACACAACATTCTTAATTTCTTTATAGTTCTGAGTTTGAGGCAGCTTCTATCGCGTTATTTTAATAACAGCTGTCAAGTCAAAAACTTATTATTGTAACACTATTATTGATAGCTCATCGGCAGCTTTATTTCCAGAAATCCCTTTATGTGCTGGTACAGCAGAATCCGACTGTCCTTCGAGAGCATAATACTTCATTCATACTTCATTTATAGCTACTGCAAAGTTTAGCATCAACCCAAATACACACGGTTCAGCTATAAATCTGAATAAAAAAAATAAAAAACAGTGTTTTTGAGCAGGGTTGGAACTAAATTCTGCAGGGCTGTGGTCCTCAAGCAACTGTATTTTGCACCCCTGAATTATTGCATTTATCTGGAATATAGGCTTCCTGTGTTTGGACATTTTCATAAACGTTTTCCTGAATATGCTTCTAAGAATTTACACTAGTTTACAGCCAGAACTGCAACCAGAACGAGACCAACTTATATTATTATTGTCTATAGCAACGATAATTTAATCACAGAAGTATATTATATAGGCCTGTAGTATATATGAAGAGTTCAGATGCAAAAGCCTCTAAGTGCCATCTGAAATGTTCTTCTAAAATTAGCATTTTTCTCAGGTACAGGTTCTTTTCATTGTCATTAAAGTAAAATAACTGAATATAAACGAAAAATACTAATTTTAGAAGAAAATTTCAGATGGCATTTAAGCTTTTGCATCTGAACTCTTCATATATAATTGACTAAATAATTTTCATTTATTTATAATTTATTTATAATTTTCATTGGGGATGTCTTGCTTGGTCGATATCTTACAAAATTAAATACAGGAGATAAGATAATTCTAAGAACATAGAGATGAAAGCGCGCTTTATGCGAGAGTGAAGGAAATCCACCTGCGTGCATTCATATATATCCACTCTCGTGTTACAATAATACGCGCTTTACTTGACAGCTGTTATTAAAATAACGCGATAGAAGCTGCCTCAAACTCAGAACTATAAAGAAATGAAGAATGTTGTGTCTGAAAGCCCGGCGGTGTCCAACCGCGAGCGCAAAACACAGAAATAAAGAATAATGAGTCATTTTTATGTTTGTTCAAAAATCATATTCGGACGCAACATTCATAGTTCAATATATAGTTCAGCTATAGCAAATTGAACAAAGTACTGCAAAGCCTTACACGGAGAGTGGTTTGCTATGGTGCGAGAAAGTCAGAGTTGTGAGAAATAAACTCGCAATTGTGAGAAAAAAAGTCAGAATTCTGAGAAAAAAAGCCAGAATTGCGAGTTTATATCTCAGAATTGCGAGTTATAAAGTCAGAATTGCGAGTTATAAAGTCAGAATTGCGAGTTTATATCTCAGAATTGCGAGTTATAAAGTCAGAATTGCGAGTTTATATCTCAGAATTGCGAGTTATAAAGTCAGAATTGCGAGTTTATATCTCAGAATTGCGAGTTATAAAGTCAGAATTGCGAGTTATAAAGTCAGAATTGCGAGTTATAAAGTCAGAATTGCGAGTTTATATCTCAGAATTGCGAGTTATAAAGTCAGCATTGCGAGTTATAAAGTCAGAATTGCGAGTTTATATCTCAGAATTGCGAGTTATAAAGTCAGAATTGCGAATTATAAAGTCCGAATTGTGAGATAAAAAGTCGCAATTACCTTGTTTTATTTTTTATTCATTGGCGGAAACGGACTTCCATAGTAAAGTGATCTAGAGGAAAAGCAGATGTGTTTTGCCTATTGGCATACATAGCCTATTACGTGTATTTGTTTTTATTTATGCTATTATAATTACACCGGGTCACCAACTAATGACAGATTGAAATCTACAGTAAATTAACACATCCTTCTTGACTCTTCAACCGAGTGTAATGGTATTTAAGAAGCCTTTAACATTATGTGCTCAACATTAAATCTGTAACATGTAGCCAACATTAAGAATAGGGTTGTGCCGGTGAGGAAATTCTCCCATTGATTAGTTAACTTATGACAACACCAATGTTATTTGTTAATCTCTTCTGTAGATTTTGATCTTTATAAGTTGTTATGATATATTGTTAATTAAAAAACAACAGTAAAATAGTACAATAAAAAAAACTCGCGTATAGCCTACTATAATCAAACTAATAAGACGGGTGACATAAAATACCCATATTATAACAAATAAATAAAATATATTTGGAAATTGCCCTTTAAAACGAAGGCTCGGTTTGTGGTTCACAATTATTTTATTAAAACAAAGACAAAGCCACTTATATTAAAAAAAAAAAAATTATGTTTTTGTTAACAGAAGTTATATTGCGCTTTTAATTGCCTCCGCTATCGTCCTGTCAATCATACTCGCGGGTCATTTTCAGTAAAAATGTATTTCACCATCATAGGTACCCAAGTTCTGACTGCTGACTGAACACTGGTCAGTGATCCTCTCTCGCTCGGCGCTGTCTAGCGCAGCTTCACCACACAGATTTAACTGCACAGCTAAATAAAACGGGCTGGTGGCAGGCTAATATTTAATATTTCTGATGTAAAGATTTCTGTGAAACGCGTAAAGTTGCACAGAGGAAAGCCCAACAGGACCTGCCCTGTACAGTTTAAGAATCGGTAGCCATAGTAACGTTAGAGGACTATTATTTTGTTGAACAGACCTGAGCGACTACTGATGACGTCACATGCTCAGATTTGCTTGACCAATCGGCGGAAGGGGGCGTCTCAGGACCGCCCACATGTGGAAAGCGAATTTTGATTTGATTATGCCTCTGAACTAAAAAACGAAAAATCAAGCCGAAATCTCGTTTTTTCGTTTTTTTCAAAAAAACGAAAAAAACGAATAAAGGTCCCGTTTTCTCGTTTCTGCTTATTTCATTTCAAATTGGAAAACAAACTATCAAAACGTACACGGACCATTAACAAAGTTTTTCACCTCTCTCCCAGTCCCACTCCCAGCCATGGACGCGGTTCTTGCAGCTCTAGACGGGACCGCCATGTGGCCAGACAGCCGTGCATCCTGTTTGCGTATCCTCTGCGCTTTCGTCATTGGCGGAGCAGTCGGTCAATCCCACCTTTCCAGTAAATATGACTTGTGATTGGACTGTACGTCAGCAGACAGCAAAGCATTGGCCAAGAGCAGAAGGCCCTCCCTCCAGGCTTTTTTTGTTTAAGTTGCAAGGTTGCGAAGCTTCATTTTCGCTCAGTCTGTGTTTCAGAGTTTCAGAGCAGAGCTGCGTGACAACGCTGCCACAAATCACGTGAGTCGCAAGCTCGCAACTGTGTGGGCGTATCTCCGCAAAGTGGGTGTTGTAAACTCAGCTCTGAAAAAATAGTCTGCAATACGAGTGCAAATGTAATGTAATAAGTTTCGCCCTTTCGAACCTCAGTTTTCAGAGTTTCAAAACTTTTTTTTCACCTATTCACACACCAGTTTTCAGATCACCATTTACAAGGTTTCAAATCTGGAAAACAAACTATTCACTGGGAGAACAGTGACAAATTCGAAACTCTGAAAAAAATATTGCACAACACCGTAAAAAAGAGTGTTGTACTTCTGAAGAAGGAAAACTCAAAAACAAAATTATGTTTGCAGAGATTTTATTTTATTTATCTCTTTGCAACCCTGCAAACCTCTGTTTTCAGAGTTTCACAACTTTTTTTCACACATTCGCACACCAGTTTTCAGATCACCATTTACAAGGTTTCAAACCTGGAAAACAAACTAATACAGTGGGAGAACACTGACAAATTTGAAACTCTGAAAAATTGTTTGCGCAACATCGTAAAATTGTTTTGCAGTTCTGAAGAAGGAAATCTCAAAAACAACACAATGTTTGCAGAGATATTTTAATTTTTTTTTACATTTTGCAAGCTTGCAAAACTTATTTTTCGATCTTGCAAAACTTTTTTTGTAAGATTTTGAGTGTTCGAACACTTAGTTTCAACCTTTCAGAACTTTATTTTCAGTTTTGAATCATGGCAGGATATTAATCCCATACAGTAACGCTTGCGTTACAACACAGGTTAAGCCTAAAATTTAATTAAAAAAAAAAAAGTAATTAAGTCAGGCTCGGACTTTTTTATGTCCCTAAGGCCGGGCTTCGGGCCAATATTCACGTCATAGTTCAGATGCGGGCCGGTCCTCTGGCCTGTTTTAGGCTTCTCCTTATTTTTATATTTTAGACATCCATCAATTATTGATGAAAAAATTGCCGCGCTGGTGGAAATAACATGAGTCCGTGCTGCAGCGACTGTCAAGAGCGGCTCGATGGTGTTTAGTGTCCCGCAGCAACAGCGAGTAAGCAAAAGTAATTACCATGAATGTGTCCGGAGGAAATAGTAAGGATGTTTCCCCATCTCCTCGTTAGACGCGCCTTCAGAGAGAAGTGCATCTTCACGGATAACGATTATATTAAAGAGTTTTTGTTTTTGTTTTGATTTATTTAGTTAAGTAGCTATTTAAAGCTTCCTATTGATATATTTATCATGTCTGTGAGGCATGTATTCGCTGACTTTCGGTTCAGTTTTGTGAAGCGCTCCTGTTCAAGATAAAAGCACAACGTTTTGTTGATATTGTGAGTGCACACAAATAAAAGTAGACCCTTTACAGTTCCGAATGATGCATTATTCTTACCTTTATGAGCAAAAATTACAGCGTAAGTTGTTTCCATTGAAAAAAAAATTGCAATTTATTGCGCTGGTGCCTCCATTCTAACAAACAATTTTCAGAAATTTTCAGTCAATTTTCAGACTGCATCATGTTGAAAGAAAAGCAAATTTACAGCTATATAATAAAGGGCGTAACACAAATTCACCTTGCAGCTGCCCATCCGTGATATATTTTTTACTGTCACTAAAACATTCTTAATCAAATGTAGTATCTACTCTGGCCTAATGATATTTAAAATGAAACTTATTTCAGAAATAAAAATGTAAACAATTTATTAACTTTACAACCAAAAGGCTTTGGCAAATTCTTAGTATAGGAGATACAGTTGTGCTCTTAAGTTTACCCCTTGCAGAATATGCAAATATGTTAATAATTTTAACAAAATAAGAGAGCTCATGTAAATTGCATGTTATTTTTTATTTAGTACTGTCCTGAATAAGCTATTTCACATAACAGATGTTTATATATACTCCACAAGAAAAAAATAATAACTGAATTTATAAAAATGACCCCATTCAAAAGTTTACATACCCTTGAATCTTAATACTGTGTGTTGTTTCCTGGATGATCCTCGACTGTTTTTCTGTTTTGTGATAGTTGTTCATGAGTCCTGAGTTGCTCCTGAGCAGTTCAGAAAAATCCCCCAGCTTTGGTTTTTCAGCGTTTTCTGCATATTTGAACCTTTTCCAAAAGTGACTGTATGATTTTAAGATCCATCTATTCACACTAAGGACAACTGAAGGACTCATATGCAACTATTACAGAAGGTTCAAAGGCTCACTGATGCTCCAGAAGGAAAAACCATGTATTTAGAGCTAGGGGTGAAAACTTTTGAACAGAATGGAGATGGTGTACATTTTTCTTATTTTACCTAAATATCATTTTTTTTTTAATTTAGTACTGCTTTTCAGAGAGTACAGAAGATAGTTATGTGTTTCTCAGAAGACAAAATAAGTTAAATTTACCCTGATCTTCAAATTCAAAAAGTTTTCACCCCCTGGCTCTTAATGCATGGTTTTTCCTTCTGGAGCATCAGTGAGCATTTGTTCCTTCTGTAATAGTTGCATATATGAGTACCTCAGTTGTCCTCAATGTGAAAAAATGGATCTCAAAATCATACAGTCACTTTTGGAAAAGGTTCAGATATGCAGAATATGCTGGAAAACCAAAGAATGTGCATGAGCTGGGAGATTTTTCTGAAGAACAGCAGGCAGTTGAACTGCTCAGGACCAACGCAGGAATCATGAACAACTATCACAAAACAGAAAAACAGTTGTGGATCATCCAGGAAATGACACCCAGTATTACCCTGCTTTAGGGATTACTTTTGAGACTGAGACATGGTTCACACTAACCACTCTTTCTTTAGAAAAACAGATTTGGTAAAGACCAGGCTTTGTGTGCCACTATAAAAACTTACACCTATTCACTCAGCTGGTATACAAATACAGTCTTGTGTGAAGTGCATGTATAATAAGTCAATAATAAATTATACAAATCAATAGATCATAAATTATCTTTATTTGCCTTACTATATTAAAGAAAGCAAACAAAAGGCGTATGTCTCACTAATTTTCTTTTCTCTCTGCTAAAAGGGAAGCCCTAAGATGGACTCTCTTCACTATGCAGACTACTGGCCATGTTTTAGTAGGAACTTCGTGTTATATTCAGCATCTTATTGATGAGGACGAGAAAACGGAGGTACAACTGATATCGCCTGCATGCATCATCAAGCAGTTCCAACATTAAACGATGGTGTGTCACAGTTAGGGCAAACTAACCAGAGTGTACTGCTTGTTGATATAATGCTTCATAAAATGTATATTTGTGAGTTATTAACTTCTGTGTAAGCCAAATGTACAGTTAAAGTTAACAATGTTTACACACAAAAATATATAAGAAATTAAACATTTGTTATTTCCCATCCTCACAAAATTGTAAACCCAACTCTTACATGTGAGAGGTTACACCGCTCTTGAATTTCCAGTTTCATGAACATGTCTGGGGGACACAAGGTTACATGTAGTTTGCCATTGCAGGGACGATCAGATGTCCTTCCTATCTCCCTTAGGCATCTTACATTACGGATATTGCAGTTTATTGCTCCAGCCACATCTGCAGTCGTCAGAGTCAGTAGGTCTCTTTAATGTCTATGGTTTAAGGCTATGGTGTAAATATGTATGAAAAATATTGTTTAAATCCTTTCCAATAAAGACCTGTAAAGCTTACTTTTTGATTTTACTAAATTATTTTTAAAATACATTATCCTGAAAAAGGGACCATTCTTTCTTTTATTTTGATTACATATTACATATAGAGTAGATGCATATTCAGTGTTGGAAGTAACGCGTTACAAAAGTAATGTATTACAGTAACGGATTACTTTTTGCTGTAACGCAGTAGTGTAAGGCATTACTAATCAATTTTCAGCAATATTTTACTCGGTACATGTTCAGTAACGCTTGCGTTACAACACACTTTAAGCCTAAAATGTAATTAAAATTTTTTTTTAATTTAAAGTCGGGCCCTGACTTTTTTATTTCCCTAGGGCCGGGCTTCGGGCCAATATTCAGGTCATAGTTCAGACGCGGGCCGGTCCTCTGGCCTGTTTTAGGCTTGTCCTTATCTTTATATTTTAGACATCCATCAATTATTGATGAAAAATTGCCGGGCTGGTGGAAATAACATGAGTCCGTGCTGCAGCGACTGTCAAGAGTGGCTCGACGGTGTTTAGTGTCCCGCAGCAGCAGAGAGCCGTCAGCACAGCTGAAGAGATCTGCATTCAAATACACTCAATAAAGCAAACGCCCCAGCAAAAGTAATTACCATGAATGTGTCCGGGGGAAATAGTAAGGACTCGCCATCTCCTCGTTAGACCGCCTTTAGAGAAAAGTGCATCTTCACGGATAACGATTATATTAAAGAGTTTTTGTTTTCATTTTGATTTATTTCGTTAAGTAGTAATTTAAAGCTTTCTATAGATATATTTATCATGTCTGTGAGGCATGTTCAAGTTCAAGTTCAAGTTGAGCTTTATTGTCATTCCGCTACATGTGGGGACATACAGTGGAACGAAATGTCGTGCCTCGCAGGACCACGGTGCTACATAAATACAGACATACAACAATGAAGTAAAAAACACTATAAACCTATACACAACTAACCTACTGACAGATTTAACTACAAGTATACTAATATATAAGTATTTACCCTATACAAACTAAAAAATAAAAGAAAAAAAATACAAACTATACGAATGCTTCACATAAATATTACCCTATACAAACTAAAAATAAAAGATAAAATGTTTCAGGAGGTAGGGGTTTGCTTGGGGTTTCAGAGGGGGTGGGGGGTGGTCCATGTTTTCAGGAGGTAGGGGTTTGCATGGGGTTTCAGAGGGGGGCGGGGTGGTTTGAGTTCAGGGCTCTCACAGCCTGGAGGAAAAAGCTGTTGAGCAGTCTGGCGGAGCGGGCTCTCATGCTCCGGTACCGTCTTCCTGATGGTAGGAGGTGGAAGAGACTGTGGGAGGGAGGAATGGGTGGAGTCCTTCACGATGCTGTTGGTTTTGCTGGAGCATCGTGTAAGGAAAATGTCCAGGATTGAGGGGAGAGGGGCACCGATGATCTTTGCAGCTGTGTTCACTGTCCGCTGGAGGGTCTTGCGGTCAGCAGCACTGCAGTTCCCGTACCAGACAGTGACGCAGCTGGTCAGCACACTCTCAATGGTGCCTCTGTAGAATGTGGTGAGGATGGGTGGAGGGAGACTTGCTCTTTTCAGCCGGCGGAGAAAGTGTAGGCGCTGTTGTGCCTTTTTGGAGAGTGACATGGTGTTGGTGGTCCAGGTGAGATCCTCTGTGATTTTGCACCCCCAGGAATTTAGTGTTGCTGACTCTCTCCACAGTCGAGCTGTCGATGTATTCGCTGACTTTCGGTTCAGTTTTGTGAAGCACTCCTGTTCAAGATAAAAGCATGATGTTTTGTTGATATTGTGAGTGCACAAAAATAAAAGTAGACCCTTTACAGTTCTGAATGATGTATTATTCTTACCTTTATGAGCAAAACTTACGGCGTAAGTTGTTTCCAATGAAAAAAAAATTGCAATTGATTGCGCTGGTGCCTCCATGTCCTGCGCTTTAGCTTCCGCACAAACTGGATGCAGCGCACATTTATCTAGGTTTAACATTTAAACATTGTTATATGCTTGAACTGTTTTAGTATATCTATAGATTTTATTTTAGGCAAGTCATGATGATTTTTGAAGGCTAAATTGATCAAACATAAGCTATGATCAGCCTGCCTGTCTGCCGCTGGCCGCTTGGTCATTACTTTAAGAAAGAAAAAGCGTATTTAATGAACAAAAAATGCTCCAAACGTTTTTTTCTAAATGAACTTAATAAAAAGCCGAAACTAAATATAAACACTTTGCCATTACATACAAAATTAAACTATTTTAATAGCTGAAACATGAGCCGTTTTGGGAGACGGGGGGGTGCACTATAGTACATTTTGTCATTTTAGAATGTTAAGTTCTACTTCTGTAGTTATTTTGGTGAAAGTAACTCAAAAGTAATACAGGAGTCATGTAACGCATTACAATTCTGAGACAGTAATATTGTAAGGTAAGGAATTACTTTTAAATAACAGTAACAAGTAATCTGTAATGTATTACAGTTTGGAAGTAACTTGCACAACACTGTACATATTACAGACAGACAGACAGACAGACAGACAGACAGACAGACAGACAGATAGATAGATAGATAAATAAACAGACAGACAGACAGAAAGATAGAAAGATAGATAGATAATAGATTATTTTTAATTTATAAAATTATAAAAATAAAAATTATAAAATAATTCTTATTTTATTTTTATTTTTTGCAGATTTTATACTGCAGCTGTTCTTTATTACAGCCTAAGAACATAGAAGACCATTCAATAAATTTTCTTTAACAATGTCAACAGAATAAAACGAGGGGTGAGAACCAGAAAGGCGTAAGTGATATTTCACCAACTTTACAGGAGAGCCAAAACAAAAATGTTACCATAGTTTGATCTGACTCTGTGTACTGATTTCAATTGTTTATAATAAAAATTTGTACACTCATGGATGACAGTACTTTTGCCAGTAGAAAGAGCTCATTAAGAGCTTTCATTTGATATATACACTCACTGGCCACTTTATTAGGTACACCTTGCTAGTACCGGGTTGGACCCCATTTTGCCTTCAGAACTGCCTTAATTCTTCGTGGTATAGATTCAACAAGGTGTTGGAAACATTCCTCAAAGATTTTGGTCCATATTGACATGATAGCATCACGCAGTTGCTGCGGATTTGTCGGCTGCACATCCATGATGCGAATCTCCCGTTCTACCTCATCCCAAAGGTGCACTATTGGATTGAGATCTGGTGACTGTGGAGGCCATTTGAGTAATGTGAACTCATTGTCATGTTCAAGAAACCAGTCTGAGATGATTTGAGCTTTGTGACATGGTGCATTATCCTGCTGGAAGTAGCCATCAGAAGATGGGTACACTGTAGTCATAAAGGGATGAACATGGTTAGCAACAATACTCAGGCTGGGGCGTTTAAACGATGTTCAATTAGTACTAAGGGGCCCAAACTGTACCAAGAAAATATCCCCCACACCATTACACCACCCTTGAGACAAGGCAGGATGGATCCATGCTTTCATGTTCTTTACGCCAAATTCTGACCCTACCATCTGAATGTCGCAGCAGAAATCGAGACTCATCAGACCAGGCAACGTTTTCCAATCATCTATTGTCCGATTTTGGTGAGCCTGAGCGAATCGTAGCCTCCGATTCCTGTTCTTAGCTGACAGGAGCGGCACCCGGTGTGGTCTTCTGCTGCACGTGTTGTGCGTTCAGAGATGGTATTCTGCATTCCTTGGTTGTAACGAGTGGTTATTTGAGTTACTGTTGCCTTTCTATCATCTCTAACCAATCTGCCCATTCTCCTCTGACCTCTGACATCAACAAGGCATTTTTGTCCACACAACTGCCGCTCACTGGATATTTTCTCTTTTTTGTACCATTCTCTGTAAACCCTAGAGATGGTTGTGCGTGAAAATCCCAGTAGATCAGCAGTTTTTGAAATACACAGACAAGCCTGTCTGGCACCAACAACCATTCCACGTTCAAAGTCACTTAAATCGCCTTTTTTCCTCATTCTGATGCTCGGTTTGAACTTCAGCAAGTCGTCTTCACCACATCTAGATGCCTAAATGCATTGAGTTGCTGCCATGTGATTGGCTGATAAGCAATTTGTGTTACCATGCAATTGAACAGGTGTACCTAATAAAGTGGCCGGTGAGTGTAAAAATTTATAAAATAAATTTAAAATAAATTAAAAGGACTGTAAAGAAGACAATAGCGAACTAATCAGCCTACATTGTGGCAAAGTCCTTTGAACCAAAATCTCATTAAATCACGCTGAATGGACAGGAAAACTGAGACAGTGATTTTGATATTGCAAGACTTTTGCAAGCCGTAGATGTATCCTTTCTAGCCACAACCATGTTTAGTAGTGCAGAACCTTTTCATTACCAAACAGAACCAGTGATGGCAAACACAGTATGTAACCCCAGCCAGACTCTGTGATATTACAGGTAAAGACTTTAACATAAATATATTTTGCTGGGAGCCACAGCCATTCAGCTGAAACATTTAAAAATTTAAAGATAAGCAATATCAATAAAATTCTATCTGAAGAACAGTATTTTCCCCTTCCGTCTATATTTATATTTGATTTTAAAGCACAAGTTAAGGCAAAGTCCTGTTTAATATGGTCATGACAAATCAAGTCAAATCAAGTCAAGTCAAGTCAATATTATTTGTATAGCACTTTTAACAATGCAAATTGTGTCAAAGCAGCTTTATATCGGCTTGATATAAAGCTGGGTGGCTTTATATCAGCTTTACAGTATTTAGACGGGGAAATAGTTTGACAAAATAGTGTCATTCTCCTCTGGCCAGACAAAATCAGCAGTTTAAATCTAGGCTAAAGCAGAATCAGATTGTGCAAAGGACTCATCTGGTTCCTGTGGTCTTGTCCCGATGGCCGTCTTGGAGATGGGGTCTTCACTGGGGATCAGTCTCTGGGGCTCATCTAGGTGTCCTGGCTGTAGAGATCATCTCTAGGTGCTGATCCACCATCTGATCTGGATACTTTCTGGATCTGGGTGGCTACGGTGACCTCGGAATAAGAAAGAAACGGACTAATATTAGCATAGATGCCATTCTTCTAACAATGTAACAAGTACATCAGGTGTTTTGGGAAGTGTTCCTGGTTCCGGTTGACCTAATTAATGCAGCCTAACAATCCTTTAACGGATTTGAATTATAGAAATGCGATAGTGTATTATGTGTAAACCAGGTTAAAGAGATGGGTCTTTAATCTAGATTTAAACTGATAGAGTGTGTCTGCTTCCCGAACAGTGTTAGGTAGATTGTTCCAGAGTTCGGGCGCTAAATAGGAAAATGATCTCCCACCCGCAGTTGATTTTGATAATCTAGGTATTATCAAATGGCCAGAGTTTTGAGATCGCAGCGGACGTGAAGGACTATAATGCGATAAGAGCTCACTCAAATACTGAGGTGCCAAACCATTCAGGGCTTTATAGGTAATTAGCAAGATCTTAAAATGTACACAATGTTTAATGTTCCTTGATCTTTCAACATATAGTTCATTGTAGTTTAAGAACAAACTAACTTTCAGAACCCAAACCTTCTTCCTCAGTGCCCTCACTGAAACCAAGCTGCAAAAGACTTGCTCTCTACTTCCTCACTCTTTGTAACAGAACTGTTTGTTTAGTTTCCTTTTTGTCCTTATTTGGTTCTTCCTGTTTTAGTTTCTGACCTAGTTCTGTTAATTAGTTATATGCATCACCTGTGTTTGATTCAATTATCTTGTTTTCTCGTTTGTTCCAGCCCCTTTATAAGTCCTCAGTTCTGCCTTTGTGTTGGTCTGATCTTAAGTTAACATATGTCAAACGTGTGTTGAGGCTGTTCATTAAAGATTCCTATTTTTGTTTACTCTTTCGTCGTGCGCTTTTCATCCACAACCACAGACCGTTACACTCCTTCTAACACATCAGCATAGGACTGTTTCCACAGCAACACATTAAATGGCTGCTTCCTTCCTGCCATAACTTAGAGCCTAGTAAATGAAATAAGAAACACTAAGGGTACTCTTAAGGGTTGTGTCCACAGAACATGCTCTACCTTTGTTTTTAATTGTAAATACTATATTGATGTTTTTGACCATTGGGACAGACCTTTTACATTTTTAAGACACTGTTTCAAGTTAAAAAGAGAGTAGTAGGAGTTCGGCAGTCATTCTACTGGCCCAGCTCCAGTCCACACAACCAGTTTTCCCTCAACCCACAAAGAATGACAGCCCTGTACTGACCAGATCTGGATTAAAGACAAGGGCCTAAATTGGGCCAAAGCTGGTCCAAGTCTCAATTTGTTGTATGTGTATTTCTTTTACTTGCCATTATCT
Source organism: Barbus barbus (assembly GCF_936440315.1). Taxonomy (NCBI): domain Eukaryota; kingdom Metazoa; phylum Chordata; class Actinopteri; order Cypriniformes; family Cyprinidae; genus Barbus; species Barbus barbus. The sequence continues at coordinate 9,797,132 of NC_136741.1, forward strand.
GTTTTTATAATGTTTTGGCAGAATTCTATGAAAACACAATCATGCCAATAAAGTACATTAAATTGAATTGCAACTCAATTCACAATTCACAAATCATACACCTGAAGAAATAAGCTAAACAGCCTGGTCTCATTGTACATAGGTGGTGGAAGCCAGGCACAACCTAATGCAGGGCTTGTAGTTGTAACATACATGGGATGTCCAAAATCACCCCCTTACCCTTAAATATGGCACTATTTGAGGGATCAACCATTTTGCAGTGATGTGTCCAAAACCACAGAGAAGTGCATTATTGAGTGTATTCATTCAATACCATAATGCACCACGATAATGAGCGTACAACCAATTTATACTCAGTGGCAGAGAATAACCATAATGTACCCATAATGCACTGTGAGGGTCGTGCTAAATAAATCACCCATCCATTAATTTTCCAAATCACTTTTCCAATGTGGATACAACATAATATCATACAGGTATAAATTGTGTTTTAACTAATTATTAAATAGCTTAATTAAGGTTAGTTTCCATGACAGAAGGTGCATCCCAAATCACATATTTATACACTATTCTGCTGTACAAAGGCAAAAGACCTTGATATTGATATTTTTGGAACATTCAAGAAATCCTTTATCATGTGCATACGTATCTTTAGTCAATTTCGTTGTTTTTCCAAGAAAATAATGGGTCGTCTTAACCGTAACTTCAAAAAGCCCCAGAGAAACCAAGCCAGAACTCTGTATAACACCAGTTGTCGCTCTTTCACTTTGTTTGGAGCACTCAAATTGAGTTATGGCTTTCTGCCTTTATTTAGCCACACGTCAATATGAAGTTACGGTGCCGGAACAGCTTCCAGGTACCACAGATAGATGAAGTGAGAGAGAAGTGTTTATAACATTTGAAATATGCATATTTTTCTTACAAAAACGCATGGGTTCGCTAAGGAGGCCTTTATTCACCCCCCAGAGCGGTGTGAGGCACGTTTTATTATGGATGCGCATGCTTTATTTGACGTCTTTTGGACTATTGAACAAAAACACCCAGCCACTGCAATGATAAAGCTTGAAATAGCTATGACAATTTTTAATATAACTCCGATTGGATTCATCTGAAAGGAGAAAGTACGGTGGCCGAGAGAGCTTCAAATAGAAAAAATTCCTGCAAATTAAGAAAACAACTTTCGTCAATTTGACAACATACGCGTTGCAAATGCTCACAACACAACCAAACAAAGAAACACACTGTAAATGTAATTGTATTGTGAGCATTTGCGGTGTGTTTCTTTATTGGTTTGTGTTGTGAGCACTTGCACCACCAGCTGTCAAACTGATGAAGATGTTTTGTTGATTTGCTGGTGCTTTTTCTATTTGCATGTGTTTTCTGAAGTTGCAGCGCGTTGAGCTCTCTCGGCCACCATAAGAAAGTCAAATACACCTGCCTCGAGGGTGAGTAAATCATAGGCTAATTTTCTTTTTTGGGTGAACTAACCCTTTAATCCATTTACATTTACATTTATTCATTTAGCTGACGCTTTTATCCAAAGCGACTTACAATTGCTATATACAATTGTATATGTCAGAGGTCGCACGCCTCTGGAGCAACTAGGGGTTAAGTGTCTTGCTCAGGGACACATTGGTGTCTCACAGTGGATTCGAACCCAGGTCTCTCACACCAAAGGCATGTGTCTTATCCACTGCGCCATCACTAATCCAACTGAAATATTGTGGAAGGAGCTGAAGCAAGCAGTTAATAGGACGAAACCCATCATCACAGAGCTGAAGCGGTTTTGTACTGAGTAATGGGATAAAACTACTACAGGAGTGCAGGACTGATCAGCAATTACCAGAAACTTAATCTGCAGTTATTGCTGCAAAATGGGGTCAGACCAGATACTGAAAGCAAAGATTCACATACTTTTTCAATGCAGACATGTAACAATGGATAATTTTTCTTAATAAATAAATGACAAAATATTTTGTCTCATTTGCTTGATTGGGTTCTCTTTGTCTACTTTGAGGACTGCAGAAATCTGATGTTGTTTTGGGTCATGTTTATGCAGAAATATAGAAAATGTATAATTATGTGTAATCCGGTAGATTATGTTAATGCATATTTGTGATGTAATTACTAATAGACTACAAATTAAATACTACCCAGCACTGTTTGTGAATTATAATCTGTATCAGAAATGTGTTTTTATTGTAATATTTGTTGACTAAGTTTGGTTGAGTAGCCTGTTGTGCCCCCTACAATCTGCCACATGTTCTGCACTGCTAAACACTTTATTTGTACTGCATGTTCCGTTTTAATCAAACAAAATATTATAGTTCTCCGCACACACAATTACTGTGTTTTTATTGAGCACCGTTTGGTCTTGTTACTTCAGCGGCTGTTATGATCGCCACATTCATTAGAACATTTGACGTTTGAGTTGGCAAGTGATTACAAGGTGACTATGCACTTTACACAGTATTAAGCACATTTACAATGCAGGCAAAACACTGCTGCTGCTGCCACCAAAGTTTGATAAGGCTCAATATCTGACTATAAACTGCTTTAATCTGCAGCAAGAGATACAGGGGAATGACAAGTTAGCAGGTTAGTTGTGTAGTGTAAGTTACAATGGCAATGAACACAGCTAAAAACCAATCCATCTTCTTGAACCCGAAAAACCGGAGTTTTCTCAAAATAACCTGGGCAGCCACTGAAACTATAGCTTACTGGTCTTTACTGGTCTTATTACTCTTCCGGGTTCGTGGGTAAACGGGCCTCGTTGCGGGTGATGGACTTGAAAAGGCGGCAGCCACGGGACTGGGATCAGTAGGTGGCACATCCTCCATTTCGCCGACATCATAAGAAGATCCCGCAATCCATAAAGCGAAGTTTACGTACTGCTCTAAAGACCAGTAGGGATCACTGTGTGGCATTAGACTCCGGATTTCCTCCTCCAGTCCAACTCTAAATCCCTCCATCAACGTGACATCGCTGCACAGGGCCCGGTAACTGGAGGCGAGGAACTCCTCCGAATACTCCTCCACACTTCTGCCATTTTGGAAGAGGAAGATGATACATCCCCCAGTGAGGTTATCCTCTTCCCTGGGCCGCACGTTTATGGAGGCAATCTCCAACCTCATCTTCGGTTATAGGTCCGATCTTCTGTAATGGAACGGGTCTGACACAGATGGTAAGTGAAATGATAAGGTGTTTATTTACAGGGTGTTACAGTGAATTGCAATCGTGAGGAGTCTTCGGATGTGGTGAGTGTCACTTCGTGAGGTTAAAGGAGAACAGAATGTCAATAGTAATCCGTCTTTCTGATGTTACAGATCCTGGGGATTGGCCGCGGCAGAGCGGCAGAGAGGTGCGGAGAGCCGATCAAGCCACCGGAACAGACGAGGAGGATGACTGGAATGGATAAGACAGAAGGTAAGTAGGGACAGGTAAGTAATCGCAGGTAGAGATACTCAGCTTTGTCAAGCAGTAGAGATGGTCCATGGAGTAATCCTGTTACGTCAAGATCGGACGATCAAGTGAGCTGAGGGAAGTGCTTTTATGAGTGAGGTGATGGGAGATTGATGAGGTGCAGGTGCGGGTGATGATTGGAGATACAGGTGACAGTGATGAGTGACGGGGAAGACGGGCCATACTGTGACAGATTGAGAATGATTTTGATAGATTTTTAAACATTTTCTTAGACACGTGAAATCACGGAAGAAAGCAGATTTACATTAACTCTTATCTCGTGTCTGCTGAAAACTGCATTATAGCCTACATTGTGACAATTCGATTAATGGCGTTAAAATATGAGAAATTTTAAAAGACCAGTAATAGTTTGCTTTCCTGAAAATTAATGTCTGTTATTTAACTAAACGGTTGGCAAATATTGCTGAATTGTCTCGACATATTTAGCTGCTAACATCTTACCTCAGCCCGCATTCACGTGCAGCTCAGCGTCTGTGAATAGTAAACCCCGCCTTCTTCACTCTGATTGGCTGTTTCAAACATTTTGACATTGACGAGCGCTTTTGAGCCGCTGCACTGAGCTGGAGCATGCTAAATTAATTAGAATTATTTAGAATGCCCTGGGCCATTCGTCTGGGCCGATGAAGGATATACGTACATGTACTACAATCCATATTTTATATATATTACGCAAAGGGCCGGCCCACATTGTACAGCGGCCCACCGGGAAAACTCCCGGTGCTCCAGATGGCCAGTCCGCCACTGGTCTCAACTCTGATTGGTCGTCTTGTTCACGATCTGGGGTGGGACTTCTGAGAATACTTCTTATCAGACTAAACCATTTTTCGGGAGGGTAGAGGGTAGACAATTTCTTTAACCAAATTGCATGCTTTTTTGTGGTTTTCATAATATCTTAGTTATACAACTACTAAAATATTAGAATTATTCACAGAACATGGGCCTATATAGTATAATTCCTGGATTTTGTGGGGCCCCCTGGGCGGTGGGGGCCCCTAGAATTGTCCCCACCTTTCACCCCACTAGCAACGGCCCTGTGTATCAGTATATTAAATCTGTGAAACATCTGCACGCTGAGTCAGTGATAGTAAACACAAGAAATAAATGGTTTTATTTCTGATGTACTCCACGTTTTGGGGAAGTTGTGGCCTAATTGTGGACTATGGTATAAGTAAATTCAATTCATGTTACAATGTTAGAAATAAAGAACAATAAACATAATGCATTTTACCGTTGCACTTATCTGTACATAGTAAATGCAGTTATTTTTAATTGAAATATTGTTGACATCCTAAACGTGATTTAGCAAAAACAAACAAACAAAAACAAAAAAAACAATAACGTTACCACTTTAACATGTCTTGCAATATCAAGACATGAGTGCAAAGGTTCTGCGCGATCCTCTTGTTCAGTATTCTCGGGGTCTGAATTGAAATGGCAATATTGATAAACTTGCTGTTTTGGCAAGGGGCGGGGCAGTACTGAAACGCCGTCTAAGCTGTTCGCCAATCACAACACACTGGGACAGCTAACCAATCACAACTCATTTAGTTTTTCGGAAGGCGGGCCTTCATCAAACCCGGAACTAATCAAGCCGTTTGTGCCAGGCTGGGGAGAAAGGTATTGTAATAATGCAAATTTTCTAACCACCAAGCATGAGAGCATGTTCTAGTACATCCCCAAAACAAAATAAAGGCTTTGTAAATGAGCATAATAGGACCCCTTTAAAAAAGCACGAGGATACGTAACAACATCATTTTGTGACAGACCAGCAGAGGGATTGTTGGCATAAAAGAACAATGAGTGATTTCAATAAACAAAAAGTTCATTTTAAGTGTTTTGCATTGTCTGACTATAACATTATTGGCTGATTTTGCTCTATTTCGTCAACGAAAATAGTTTAAAACAAAGTCACAGCCGAGCCGCTGCGCATCTCCATTCAAACACAGTGGTGTTTTGTTTATGAATGAATCTGTGTTTTTAAATGAATCTAGGGAGTCAATAATTCAATTACCCATTCATAAAGACAGTCACTTGCTTGATTCTTGAACCAATCAGCCATTTGAATGAATCAATTGAATTAATGATTCAGTGATAAAATTGCCGCCACCTAATGGCAGTTTTAGTTTCATTTTTAAAGTATCATTTCAGTTATTTAGCCTAAATAATAGAATGTTTATATATTTTATATAAATTTTATATTTAAAAAAATAATCTCAACATGAATTTATGAATTTAATTGCACTCATGCCACCTCTGAGCCTCATTAAATGTATGTAAATATACCTACTTGCAACTTTTGTGTTCTTCTGTGCCACCTCTTTAGTACAAATTAATTTGGTTAATTTTGTACTGATTTTATTTGATTGGTAACTTATTCTTATTATTCCATTGTTTTAATTAGTTTTTTTTTTTTAAATGCCATTCCAAAGTAAAAAAGAAATGCCCCTGTAAATCACCATCACGAATCCGGTCTATGAACTTCCACGCTTTTACCACCAGAGGTCACCCACTCTTGCACTACACTAACTGTTGCACTTCACCCCGGACTACAGTTCCCATCATCCATTGCACTGATTACACACAGCTGATTCCAATCAGACATACTACATAAACCATGGACTTTCCTCTTTCTCACTGCCGAGTATTGTTTGTACTGTTGCTGTTTTAGCGTAACTACTCTACGGAGCATTTTCGTTAGTTATTGTTCAGTTACATAGTCCTATTCTTAGTCTAGTTTTGCCTTGCCTTGTCTCTGGTCCTTCGATTCTCACCTGTGTATTTTGGATTTACCGTTTGCCTGACCCTGTCTTGGATACTGTTTGCCCCATCTTGGACTATTGCTCGTGTACCTGGATTATCTCTCTTCGTTTTGCCCTCTGGATTTTATTCACTGATCGATGACCCACGCTTGACCTTATTCTTTGTCTTACATATACTAGTTTGCCACTGTTTGACCTATACCTGTTATGGCCACGGTTTGTAATAAAGCTCTGCAGATTGATCTGAACACTTCCTCTGTTCTCTCCATAACACCAATGAGCACCAGTGCCTTTATAAATACACCCGTGTACCACTCTCTGCTTCTGTTTTTTGTTAATGATTTTCTCATTTCATGTTGCTCATGTTGTTGCTACTTTTATTAATGTTTTGTGACAAAGAGCTATTTGGTGTTTTTTTGTTGTTGTTGTTAAAATTTGTTTGTTTGTTTGTGATTAACAAACAAACAAAACAAAACAAAAAGTTTGTAACGACTTTTAACCAGTAGGCTATAACAAAAATGTTTGAAAAACATTGCCTGTGTCCAGGGGCGCATTAATGCACGGGCTTCAAGGGGCTGAGGCCCAGGGGCCTACACTGGAAAGAGGGCCCATTGGCTGCAGGGAAATTATATTTTTCTAATAATCATTTATATGGGAATTTGCAGCAGTGACAACAGCGTTCTGTAAACAAACTCACACACTCATTTTTAGCGAAGCCCTGGCCGGAGTTGCCTATATAGTGAATGATTCAGTTAAGGTTCCCCCCACACAGTTTGTATAGTTGGTATGTTCCACGTGTTGCACCGATATACTGTAAGTGGAATGCACAATCAATGCATCTGCTTATTTCGCTAGTAAAGTAACGTTAGCCCAGCACAAAAATGTTTGTATGTTAACGTGCAGATTAACAAGAGAAACAACCGTTAGCAATCACCAAATAGCCGACGTTTATGCCAACATGTTGTGTTGTTTCGTTCTACTAAATCAAAATCAGAATCAGAATGAGCTTTATTGGCCAAGTATGTTTACACATACAAGGAATTTGTTGTAGTGACAGAAGCTCCACAGTACAACAGAAAGGACCGGACACAGATAATAAAATAATAATATACAAATATCCAAATAGGCAATGTACAAAGCAGCAAAAACACAATATATAATATAGACAACTATGTATGTACAGGTCAAGTATGTGCAAATTAGAAATGATAAAAATAAAAATAAAATAAGTGAGTGTGGTGAATGGATACTGTATTATAGTTGTGTGTTCCACGTTTATTATTGAGTGTTCATGAGATGTATTGCCTGAGGGAAGAAACTGTTCCTGTGTCTGGTCGTTCTGGTGCTCAGAGCTCTGTAGCATCGACCAGACGGCAACAGTTCAAAGAGGGAGTGTGCTGGATGTGAGGGGTCCAGAGTGATTTTACCAGCCCTTTTGCTCACTCTGGATAAGTATAGCTTTTGGAGACTGGGGAGGGTTGTACCAATGATTCGCTCAGCAGTCCGGACTACTCTCCGTAGTCTTCTGAGGTCATATTTGGTAGCTGAGCTGAACCAGACAGTTATTGAAGTGCAGAGGATGGATTCAATGATGGCGGAGTAGAACTGTTTCAGCAGCTCCTGTGGCAGGTTATACTTCCTCAGCTGGCGAAGAAAGTACAACCTCTGCTGGGCCTTTCTGACAATGGAGTCTATGTCAATATCCCACTTCAGGTCCTGAGAGATGGTGGTGCCCAGGAATCTGAATGGCTCCACCTGCAGTCACAGTGCTGTTCATGATGGTGAGTGGGGGGAGAGCAGGGGGGATTCTTCTGAAGTCCATGATCATCTCCACAGTTTTGAGCGTATTAAGCTCCAGGTTGTTAAGACTGCACCAGACAGCCAGCTCTTTAACCTCCTGTCTGTGAGCAGACTCGTCACTGTCCTGGATGAGGCCGATCAGTGTGGTGTCGTCTGCAAACTTCAGGAGCTTGACAGAGGGGTCTTTAGATGTGCAGTCTCTGGTGTAGAGGGAGAAGAGCAGTGGGGAGAGTATGCAGCCCTGAGGAGCTCCAGTGCTGATGGTACGAGTGCTGGATGTGAATTTACCAAACTTTACTAACTGCTGTCTGTCTGTCAGGAAGCCGTTGATCCACTGACAGACAGAGGTGGGGACGGAGAGCTGGGTTAGTTTATTCTGAAGGGTTTCCATGATGATGGTGTTAAAAGCGGAGCTGAAGTTCACAAACAGGACCCTCACATAAGTCCTTGGTCTGTCCAGATGCTGCAGGATGAAGTGCAGTCCCATGCTGACTGCATCATCCACAGACCTCTTTGCTCTGTAGGGGGTCCAGTAAGGCACCAGTGATGTCCTTCAGATAAGCCAAACCAAGTCTTTCAAATGATTTCATGGCTACAGACGGCTGATGCAATGGCTGATGATGAATAATAAATATGTAGGGGTTTAAATCATACCTGTTAACTCACATTTCTGCCAGGAAAGTTTTGATGGCATTTTCTTTTCATATTACCTCCTTATAAAGCCTGTAATAACGTAGTGTTTACTTTATGTGACGGCTATAATTCTGATGTTGCTAAGAGCCACCTTGTGGCAAAGAGTGAATTTGCATATTCACTTATATTCACATTTTACGCAGAACAGTGTTGTGTATGTTAACTGGCATATTAACAAGAAAACAAATCGAAATTTGACATAAATCATTGTCAGGAAGCTTTAAAAAAAAAAAAAAAAAAAAAAAAAAAAAAAAAAAGGTGTTCTGGGGTAGGGGGGCCTGACAATTGCGGTCAAACAGAATTTGAATCATAACATTTGAATTTGAATTACTTTTGAATTATAATTAGTAGGTTAACGTGTACAACAACCGAGAAAGCAAAAAAAAAAAAAAAACTTTATATTATTTATCTCACAGTCATTCATGTCATGTTTATTATCAACTTTTACCATAATCCTTATGGCAATGCAATGAAATTAAGTAGCCACACCCAATATAAAAATACATTCATAGATAATATATTAAAATACAATCATTTCATAGATTACACAACAGCCGTCTGTCAAATGCTCTGTCATTTAAAATAGTGCGTTGTACCCTTTAGCTATAGCTTTGCTTTTACTAAGCCTTTTACTTGTGGTGGTCTATCAGCAAAGTCTTTCTGTTAAGAATTGGGACTGGGGACATCGTGGTAAAGAAGATCATCCTCCACAGAACAACATTATTAAGCAGAGATATGGAATAGCTCAGGATCTACAGGTATGAAAAAAGAGAAGATCCGAAAATCTTGTGGATTTCTCACCGAAACATGCAGACAGGTTTCTTGACCGCCGGATGACGCTCACTGCTCGAGACTCATGATCCAGTGGGGCGCGTTATTATCCACTCCCAGCAGAAGGACACTTCAGTGACGTCACCTCGAGCGAGAAGGAAACTGAGCGCTCGCGCTAGAAGCTGGAAGCAAGAGAAAGCCTTTCCGCACGCGCGCACACAACTGTTGCTCTACACGGACAAATTGCAAGGCAGAAAAACAACGTTATAGTTATCTGACAGCAACTTCCACATACTCTGCGGGGAATTATTCTCTCCTAATTCTGCAATGGCTGATGTCATACAAAGCAACGAGCAATCCTCATCTGACATTGTAAATCGATTCGCCCGTAAAGGTGCTTTGAGGCAGAAAAACGTCCATGAAGTGAAAAACCACAAGTTTATTGCGAGGTTTTTCAAGCAGCCGACTTTCTGCAGTCACTGCACTGACTTTATTTGGTGAGTAGATCATTTTACACACTAATTATTGCAATATCGGTATAAGTTTAATCATTATTACAGTGTTACTGTAGATCTAGGAGCAAACACTGGTTTAAGCGTTTAAGAAACTCACTGTTTCCACTTTAGCTGTGTTCAGAACGCACATGAATAAACACGTTTAGAGTTTACTGGACTGTCACACAGAACTGCTTCACACAGCTCATGCGCTTTAACTCGCTTTCGTAATAGAAATGTCTTTTGTTTTTGGACAGAACTAAAGCTAAAGTTTGGACAGAACTAAGTTTCAGACTACTGCCGTATTCTGCATGCCTCACGTTTACTGGAATTGCCATGATTTGGGCGTGATCAGTTTGTCCAGGCTAACAGTGTGGCATTCAGCTGCTCAGTCAAGTCATTGCCTCACTCTTGTTGAAGGTTTATAACTTATAAAAGTTAAAATAGGAATTAGGGGCTCAGATGTGAAAAATAATTAACACAGTATTTTTGTATTTAATATTACTTAAAAAAAATATGAAAATGCAGGTGTGGTCTGCTTTAATGATTAAATGTATGGCTCCCTGTAAAAGTCACTGTGAAAGCACATGACCTTTTATTGTTTCCCTATACAGTATGATAATGTACATTGATACCAATCAAACATTAGATGCCATAGCTGTCCATGTACCTTTTAATTAAGGGATTGCTTGTTCAGTGGAAGAGAACTGATAGCTAAAAGCCCATTAAAGGATTTAGAGAGGCAGATCTCTAATGCATGTTTCTCTCTCTCCTCTTCACCAGGGGGTTTGGAAAGCAAGGATTTCAGTGCCAAGGTAAGTCATAGATGGATTTGCATGTCCTGCTTATTTTCTGAACAGTCACTTGTATTGATCCTAATTCAAGGAGATGATGCCGTGGTCCTCAACACAAGACATCATCTTGAAATGTTTCCTTTTCACACATGATCATCTCAGTTGAATGCCACAGAATAAGCAAACATTGAAGATTGTAGTAGTAGTCATTAGTCACTGTTTGTGGTGATTGAGGCCTAAATTAGCAGGCAAAATGTGAGCAATAATGTCTGTCATAAGCATCCCTTAGCTGGTCTTGAGTTAAATTACTCTTGTCTTAAAGACAGAAACCCAATATCTGTTTGGTACCTCGATGAAAAGCCTCTCACACAGAGGGGCGGTTCATCTACAGAAGCTACTTACAGGTATATGAACCACCCATTTGAGTAACATGCTCTTTTAAATGGAATAGAATTTATTTATTTAAAATTTGGATTTTTTTGCCCACATTTTACACTTGTGCAGTCACATTTGATGTTGCTTTGCAGAATTTTCACAATCAGTTTCCCGTGAGGGCAAGGAAGTTCACCATGCAGATTTTGTTCATGTTCAAAATGGTCACACAAATTTGCTACACTGACCAACAGAAAAGCTGCTTGGTTTGAAAGTGACTTCTGTGTGAGCTGTTCTTCATATATCTCAATGCTGTTGACAATGGCAGTCGCTGAAATTTAAATCTTAAAACTGAATACTAATATATAGGAGCATGCAATACACACATATACAGTACAAAACACTCAAATAATTCAGTAAACATCAATTACAAGATAAGATGTAAAATAAAACCCTAATGTACATAACCAATAAGAAAACAATAAAATAAGAAGAAACAATTTTTTTTTTACTGTTAATTTTACATTTTTTTATTTTCATTTTTCACAGTGCTACTGTACACATGCAGTGTGGTCACATACATTATGTTTCCATGTGTTTTTAGTGACTGAATCATAATACATTTACTCCGTTTGTGAATAGACATATATACACTGTATACTCACTAGCTTGCCTTCTGTTTGAATCAATATTAAAGCCAAAACATGAGATTTTCATTCTGTATACATAAGTCAGAGTTTTACTCAACTGATAATGACCCATTTGTAATGCAAATGATAAGGATAAGAATGAGATTATCATGAGTGTATTACTCGTCTCTTGGGCCAGGTGCTGTCAGCAACCTAAGTTGCCAGTCCCTTGATAATTCTGGTGCTTTGGTTGTAGCTATCTCTAGATGTGTGGAATATTATCCTCAGGAGTCTACATTTCACCTGAAAGCTGAGCTTTTAACATGAGATTATCAGCTGTGGTTCAGCTGACAATTCTTGCTTGGCAAAACTAATTTCGAGTCCAGCACCCTGGCCCTGCAGGTCTCTTTTCACATTTATCAGTGTGAGTATCACTGTCGGTAGTGCCAAAAATTTAGCACCAGACCTTAAAAAGAATAGAGTAACATGTGTGTCCTTCTGCTACGGATACATTGCAAGAGACAGAAAGAACATGGGCTGCTCATTTAAGGCAATTTCTTTCCCCCGAGACATACCAAAATGACAAATGTGTTTTCCGTTCTGGTTGCAGGGCATCAGCCCGAGTTGTCCAGCATTAATAGTGGTTATGCAGATGGAATCCATATGAACTATATACAAGTCTTAATTTCTAAGTATAAACTCAAGAGCTGTTCCTACACCCAGATGCAGAATAAAGCTTTCATACAAAAAAAAGAAATGAAATCTGGTGTCAAAGTCACATTTGCAACTAAAATCTTAGGTAAAAATATAAACTGGATGTAGACCTCTGTGTTCTGACGGTTTCTTCATATTGATTACAACATTGCACTAAAGAAGCGTTTATTGAAAAGCTGCTCTGCTTGTGGTGTTCTGCAGATGTAAACTGAAAGCAAAGAAAGCTTCAGGTTCAAGGTGGAAAACCGATTTGTTCCAACTCTCCACTTACTAGTACTTGACATTGTTAGCAGGCATCTTTTTTTTTCCCACTCTCATTTAATGGAACTTCACTGAAGTGGTTTTAAATAATGTGTGTCCGGATTAACACACATACTGTAAATATATGCCGTGTATGAGGTCTACGTTTTATGAATTCCATGAACAAAGTAGATTCTGTTTTGTAGGTCTCGTTTGGAAATATAGCTTTTGTCTGCATCTTGGAGGGAGATCTTGTTTGCGCTCTCATTTTCTCACGTTCATGGCATTTGCTGGTTAGGGTGAATGTCAAAAAAGTGTCCAAGATAAAGAAAATAAAAATATCATTGTAGAAACGTAGTTTAAAATGCATGTGCTTAGTTCCTTTTTTTTCTTTCTTTGTATTCATGTTAGTTTCATTTGGTTTTGAAAACTTACTATTATCTCAAAAATGTGAAAACATCAATTAAAAAGCAATTTTCCACACAACTTGATAACTTGTGTATCGAGTATACACCTCTTAAATATATATTTAAAAACTTTTTTGTATATGTACATGTATATGTACATTACATATGTCATGAATTATGTAAAGAATGATGACGTGCCATTGAGTTATTAGAAAATAATGCACACCCAAGGTGGTGATGCCGTTACACCTCGGGTTTGCATTATTTTCTGGTCAGGGTTTGTCATTTGTTCTGGTTTGTTCTGGTCATCTCTAATTCCGCTAATTCCAACTACTAATTAATTTCAACTACTTCCAAAACTAGTAACGGAGGATTGAGCAGCTGATAGCATACCTAATGCAGTTATTAATTCAAATTCAGTTATTAGAGACAGAGAATCTAAAGTTATTGTGTGTTTTCATGTAATAACTTGTATAATTCATCTGACTCACTGTGATTTCAAATATTTTTAGTAGTCGCCTTCTTTTCAGATAGTTAGTCATTAAATCCTTGGATCCATAAACACTGCTGGTGTCACAATGGTCACAGATATGGAGGTGTACCTTCACCAAACTGAGTGTTCACCAAAAAAAATAAAAATCTTGCTCACAGATAACAGAATGTGTGAGTGGGTGAGTTGTATAGTTTGTAATTAGTCCATCTATTTCCCACAGCCTGACCCATTATAGGCCAGTTTCCAGAATGTTCACAAAAATGGACAGCCAAATAAGACAGTTGCAGGAAAGCGGAGTCATTGCTTCCTCTCATGTGACTTTTCCCTAGTTATCCACAATTACCACCATCAAACGCACGTCATGCCATGCCATTGTGGCACTTTTAGAACTTACAGAGTTGAAGGGAGATAAGAGATTATTGCTTCCATCTGAAACGTAACCCGCCTGTGTCACAGTTTGATTGAAATTGTTACCTTAAAAAAATAAGTGATTTATATGATATCATAATTTAAGCCAGCACTGGGACTGAGGCAGTTCTACTCTGCATGACTGCTGCAGTAACTGCTTTCCCATATCGATTTCACATCTGTTTTATGTTTTAAATTTGCATTGCATTCAGCACAGTACACTTGGATTTCTAGTCATGCGTCCCTCCTATGTGCTCTTTAAAACTTTCATTTTGGGAGCAGTTATTTTTTCTTTTTTAAAATATAATAATTAAAAAAAAAAAAAAAAAAAAGCATATTAGTTGCATTTCCATTAAGTTGTTTGAGTGGATGACAGTGGTATTGGTATCCTTGTGCCCAACTGTAAATAAAAATTAATTAGTGGAAACCAATATGTCACGCAGGTTTAATGTTTGCTTTGTCAGAGTTTATTCGTATTCGTATTAACTCTTAAACTCTTAAGTCAAAAACCACTTAAAGCAAGTGTAAAAACTTTCTTTTCTTTGAAATTTGGCATTTCCATCACTCGTTTCTGATGTGATACTTCAAAATGAGCATAAAAACTGGGGGATGGAAACATAGCTGGTTACATTGAAAATAACGTTAGATTTTTTGGCACTTGAATATGCTTTTCAGCCTAGCAGTTTAAACTGCTGAATTTAGTGATATAAATTAAATGATGGCCTTCAGAAGTGACTTGTAATGATTTTCCATGCAGTATGTCCAATCCCTGCAGTAAAATCGCTTACCACTTACCAAAGTAGTAGAATTGAGCAGGAGTGTCATTACCAATTTTGGATTATATTTCCAAGACGTGGCACAAAGAAGGAAGGAATCAGCTGGAAAAATTGTATAAAGTCTCAATGAGAGACAAAGAGAAGACACAGTGCCACATAGAAAGGAAAAAAAACTAAGAGATAAACTAAGTTTAAGTACAAAGATACATGTTAGAGTGTTTTAATAACCTCTGCAGATGTTCAGATCCTTGATCATTGTTAAGAGCACTTTAATGCAGCATGTGGATTTTTCTGCACTGAACTGCAACTCCATATTTAAGCTGAAATCCTTCAGACATGCATGAGGTGAGCTGCCCTCGTGCTTTTCATGTTAAATCTATATTGTTTGTTCCCTTTAGCATAAGTACACTCTTGTATTTTTTTGAAAATGTACTCAGTAAGATAAATATTGTGACAGCAATTATGTGGAAAATTCCAGAGTACATTGTGGCAACGTTTCGGGGAAATCCGGATTGTAAATTCTTGATTCTGGTTATTTGTTTGTGCACACAATAGGGAAAGACATTTTAGTAATATTGGATTGGGGGGGGGGTTCTCTGTCCACCTGTTTGAAAAAAAGATTGCAATATAAAGGTACTCAATATTACATTTGTATAATTGCAAAGTGTCATGTGGAAAGAGGGGGCCTGTGGCAACAAGGCACTTTCATGCTGTGTTACATTTACATTCAATCCTAGAGGCATGTTTCTTGAGTCTGACAGTGTTAAAGGAAAACAGTAGTTCACCAAAAATTTTAAATTCCTTCATTTACTCAATGGCAAACCTTTTTTTCTGTAGAGCAGACAAGGCGCTATTTATCCAAGCCTTCAAAAAATGAAGGTAAAAACTTGGTACTTCAGACAGAAATTGAACAAGCAAAAAGGGTACACAGGGAACACATTTAAATTCTAATTCTAATTCAAAAGCTGAGAGTAAATATCTATTTTTTTTTCAACACGGAAGTAAGCTATTTTCTGTGAATGTGAGAGACTTTTGATTCATTAGCCACTATAGATAAATAGCTACAAGAATAACAAAGTGCAGTAAAGGTTGAGGTTAATATCTTGACAAATATGGTTGAATTTGGTATGTTTTCCAAATATTTTAGCTTTAAGATTTAAATTTTATCATCAAAAAGAATGTCTAATCTAATTAAATTTAGTTAGATAAAAATATTTATTATATTTTCACTATTAGCAATTAACTATTTATTTTAAATGTTAACATTGTATTTATTTAAATGAAATTAATATATTAATTTACAACATATCATTGAATTATTTTAATAGAATAAAGTGCTTCAGTACAGAGCTTCACAGATTTTTAATTTGTAATTTTTTTTTCAGCCAAAAATGTAATTTTGGTGCATGACTAGATTTTTTCATGTGCATTGACAGCTTTGTCATCTGTTCATGCCTAGTTCATATATTTAACCCAATCCTCTCTGAGAGCTTGTGCTTTTTGGATGATGCTTGTATATGGGAGGATCCAGTCATCTGTACCACCCCTACACCTTCTGAAAAAAGCAGAGCACCGAATGAGAAATCACCAGGAGCGACAGACCATCACATTTCAGATTCTGATATGGACATTTCACTCTAATGGATACTCTCTTTTGTGGGGGGATCAAAGGTATAAACTGTGCTTAAAAGATCAGTGGATTATGTGATAATCCCAAAAAGAGCTTTTGTCATGAAGTTCATAAGCTGTATATTATTTTGAAAGACAGTCATAAAAAAGTCATTATCATTAAACTGCACTCAGCACTAGATGTACTTTGCAATATTGCATTTTTCATTTGTAGCTAGTCAGATAGATTGAAAGAAACAGAAACATACTTGAAATCATCCACGCATTTAGAGAAAATGTTAGTGCTAGTGTGTCAATTCGTTAAAAAAGTAAACTTTTTGAAAAAGTTTTGTTCACATTAATGATTTGGCTTGCTTAAAGCAGCAAATGTTGATCTTAAAGGTCAACACGCATTTGATAATTATTAGCCAAAGGACTACAGAGGAACTTCCTGAACTGGTCTTGCTGTGATGGGACAAAAACCCTAGGACTAGTACATAGAAGCAGCACAAACTCCAGTATCACAAAAGACTGGTTTAAATGACACATGATTTTGTGGGGCCCTATCAGGTGAAATAAAAACTTAAAATTAGAGTAAAATTACAGCTGTTCACAACAACTGAAGTCAGTACCACTTAAAATTAATCTACTCTCCAAATCTTATATCAAATGCTGCTGAAAATATACCAAAACTCAATGTAAATATAGCCTACCTAAACAGGACACCAAGTAACAGTCTGTGATTCTGTGTTGGGTCATTGGAGCACTACAGCAACAGCATTATAGTGCACAATCTGTAGAAAAGCGTTGTAATATCCGCAGCGGCTGTACAGTCAGTCATGCTTCATTTCTGCAGTGGGAATATCATGAAGAGCTAAGGATTAGCATTCCATATATTCACATTGGTCCTATTGAGTTATCCAGTGAGGAAGTGATGTTTAGATGCGAGTGTGGGGTTGGGTGTTTCAGGGAAAGCCGCATTATAAATGCACAGATCAAGCAAAGCTCTGCATTAGTGTATGTTACTGGTATGTGTGCCTGTGCAAACACATTAGCCGTGTAATACATCCGTAATTGTGTGTGTGTGTGTGTGTATATATATATATATATATATATAAATATTTTTTTTTAGGATAATATTATTTGATGGGGAAACATGGATTCTAGTCTTTTGAAGGGGAGAGAGAGGTGGTTGGTGGGTTTTTGATGGGAGATAGATATATGATAGTAATTCAACAAATGGAGAGATGAAGGCTTTTGGCTTCCTCTTAAAGCAAATCATCAAAGCAAATGTGCTTGTGCGCTTCTGCTGAGCTGTATTATACTTTCACTGTTCATATTACTTTGCACGATCATTTACGAAGCAGGCATCCCTTTTTCTTTCTGGCCCTGTTTACACCTGACATTAAGATGTGTTTGACTTGATCCAATCACAAGTGTTCTAGGAAAGCACATTACCACATTATTGGCATTAATTATTATGTCTGATTCAAAACTCTGTGGTGAGAACATTATTAAATACTCTATCTCTGGAGCTGTGGTGTGCCTACTTTGATGTTTTCATTCTGATTCAAAACAGTGAAATAGAACCTGAGCATGGATGGTAATGCTTCTGGACAGACATATATTTTGATCAATTCTGTAATTTTGCAGCTAAAAAGTTATGTTAGGGTTGTTTACACACACACACACACACATACACACACACACACACACACATGTTGTGTGGAAAAGTGCAATACAATAAAGAGACAGAAAAGACAGGGGGGAGAGTACTATAGTAGGAAATGATGAGTGTTTAGATAAGAAACTTTTACTAGTCAACACTGGTGATATTAAAAGACAAAACAACTTATCATAGCCTTGATCTATCCAGCGTTGTGTTTCCCATACAATGATGTAATTTGCAGCTTAATAGTACAATACATTGTTGGAAAAAGTTTCCTGAAATAGAAGTATTTTTGTCACACAATTGTTGTTGAAAACACTCTTTTAACTTTAACAGTACAGAACTGTTGTTAATGACATCACACAGGTATTGGAGTAATAACTTCTGCTTATAATTGGTTTGATATTGAACTGCAGGCAGGTTATTGCTGTAAATAAGGAGGACTACTTTGGTGTTTTTGTTCTCCATTGTTTTGAATTATTTACAGATGTTTGGTTCCATGAGGGGTTCCCTCTCACATGGTTTCCCCAGAGTACTGGAGCACATTTACATGTGCTCACTCTTCTTTTCTTTCTATTGAGAAACTTAAAAGTGTAAAATTATATTGGTGTATACATGGAAATATCTCTGGAGTAAACGATATAGATTATACTGCTTATTAAAGTCCACTTCATGCTACCAAGAATCTGTGCTTCTAACTACAGGTCGAGAGCTGTTCCAACCACATTACTTTGTGATGCTATTTGCAAATGTTGGAAGTTTGAACTATGGTTTTGGAACTCGCGGCCATAGTTGGCCAAGAATGCTTTTGGGAAACGCACCCCAAGTTGATTCTCATGTCCTGACATGCACAGAGTTTATGTTTAATGATTTTGCAGATGATGGAGAGACAGCTGCTGTATGCTCAGCAAATTACAAGAGACATATTAGAAAAAGAGGTCTTTTTAAACAAGTAGCCTCGAGACTCATAATCATAAATTTGGTGTGTTATCAGAAGACAAAAGCTTAGGTTGTGAGCGTAGTCAGGGCTTTAGCCCTTCACTGTGATGAAGATTCAGTGAGGTGGAATTACTTTGCCAAAGCAAGCAGATGTGAGGTCCATTGTAACAAAGCTCTACTGCATAGCATAGCAGTACCAAATGTAAACAGTGTGGTGTTAGAATGTTAAAGGGAGTTTGAGTGTTAGGTGAAACTTGGGTGGTGATGGCGCAGTGGATAAGACACATGCCTTTGGTGTGAGAGACCCGGGTTCGAATCCACTGTGAGACACCAATGTGTCCCTGAGCAAGACACTTAACCCCTAGTTGCTCCAGAGGCATATGACCTCTGACATATATAGCAATTGTAAGTCGCTTTGGATAAAAGTGTCAGCTAAATGAATAAATGTAAATGTAAACTTCAGGGCTCCAGAAAAGTGAATAAATAAATCAGTAAAGACTAGGGAGCCATTAGCTCCTTAAAAAACGAATAGACTTTCTAGTAGACTAGCAGAATTCATTTAAACAGACTAGGGTTTTTGTAGTTCAAAACTGAAAGGTGCAGGATTTGCATACCAAAGAGAACATTGACGGAGTGGAGGAATTAAGAAAAAAGAAAGTGACCATGCAAGTGGCTAGACAAGAGTAAATGTTGGTTTGTCTTTTACTTGATGGTGAGAGCTTTGTAAAATTATAGGCTGCAGTACAGATGCCAAGCTGGCCTTTGCTGCTGCTAGACTAGTAAATAATATCAGCTGAATGTATTGTGTTTTTGCATTTGATGTTGATATAAAAGTTCTGCTGACTGTAAGTGACTTTGCAAGTACGTCACCTTATTCTACTAAACCTAAACAAAACAGTCAACTTATATTCTACTATTACTCTAATGGGAGTTAGTTGAACGTAGTTTCAAAGTTAAGCCCGGCTCACACTGTGCGATTTTGGCCACGATTTGGTTGTCTGAGACAAATTTTGAAAATCCTAAAATCCTAAAAGATTCCTATAATTCTAGGCTAAAATCGGTTGTCTAGATCGCTGGTTTGACATGTTCACCGACAGCCGATTAATGGCCGTTGCGATCAATTTTTTCCTCCGATTAAATTCTGGCAGTGTCAGAAGATTTCAGACACTTTCCTGCAGTGTGACATCTCCTACGACGACCGTCAAACCAAGAACCAATAGGAGCACTGAACTTGATGATGCAATTAGCGCGACAACTTCAAACCATTCATTCATTTGTAAAAACAATATATGTACAAAGTAAAGTTTACTTAAAAAGTTTATTTATTAAGGGGCAGGATGTTTAAACTCGAATAACAAAATTACCTCAAGTTCGCTCTGTAGAACTGGAAGTCCATAAAGACCTCTTTTGCCCAGCCATGACTTGCTCCACACACGTCGTCTTTTTCGTTTTTTAACATCAAGGCATGTAATTAATAAAACTAACGCTACACGTTGCTGTTGTTTGCTAGCTACCATGATAGAGAGAGCGCGGGTCGCGTATTGATGACGTAAAACTCCGGACAAGTCTTCTTGAGCATAGACATAATAAATATTTATTATGTCTATGTTCTTGAGTACGTCCGTTTTTGTCGCGTCTTGACTGTCGTACAGTCTGACATTAAGACAACTGAGATCCTACAGTCTGACATGGGGATCATGTTCGTACAGTGTGACATGCAACAATCGCAAAAGACTATTAAAAATCGCACAGTGTGAGCCCGGCTTTACCTACATATACAGTTGTCAACAGAATGTCTAAAGGGGACCATCAAAATAAAGTGTAAGCACACATGGTCATATGAACATCTAGTCATAGAAAACAGACTAATGAATGTGTTGCACTCAGTACGTATGGCCTAAATTTCTTCATCATATGAAAGCATGCAGTTGAGAGGGTGTCAGTTGTCAGATATTCACTGAATGAGCCAGATTTAAACCGCTAACTTATGAGCAAGTGTAAGTCTGTTTTGTCCATCTTTTTCACTGACTCGCGTAAATTAACCAATTCATAAGAGCAGTTGTTGCATAAATATCTCACATTGTATTTTTGCATGCGGTAAACATTGGTGTCTTGATTTTGTTTTGGGGTGTACTAGAACATGCTCTCATGCTTGGTGGTTCGAAAAATGCATTATTTTTTACATAATTTACATTATTACAATACCTTTCTCCCCAGCCTGGCACAAATGGCTCGATTAGTTTCGGGTTTGATGAAGGCCCGCCTTCCGAAAAATGAAATGTTTTGTGATTGGTTAGCTGTCCCAGTGCGTTGTGATTGGCAAACAGCTTAGACAGTTTTTCAGTACTGCCCCGCCCCTTGCCAAAGCAGCAAGTTCCGTCTGATCCGGTATAGTTAAGGATGATGTCAATATTGCCATATCCATTTCAGCCGGATTCAGACCACGAGAATATTGAACAAGAGGATCATGCAGAACCTTTGCACGCACGGATATTGCAAGACTTATTAGAGTGGTATTTTTTGGCTAAATCACTTTTTAGATAGGATGTCAACAACCGCTTAAAAATAACTGCATTTACTATGTACAGATAAGTGCAATGGTAATATGTATTATGTTTATTGTTCTTTAATTCTAACATTATAACTTGAATTGCAGTTAAACTGTTATACAGTTGAATTTATTTAGGCCTATACCACAGTGTTTCCCATAGGGCTGTAAAAAAAATAAATTTGAATTTCGAATATTCGTCGAATTTAAAACGTTGCATTCAAATTTTATGTGTGTGTCAAGCAGCCTTATCAGTGGTGCACGAGATGTGATGAAGATGTAGGTAGGTGTCATTGCATTTTAATGCTTTTTTTAACCTATCCAGTTGAACCCACTGGATACGTTGTTCATTCAAAATACTGCAGAAAAAGAGAACATCAATGCGGAGATGGTGTTGTTTACATCAAAACTGAAACTAAGCCGTTCACACAGAACGCATATTTAGGGCTGTCGCGATAACCACAATATCGCAATACCGCGCTATTGACGAGCACAACCGCAGATGAATGCAACAACCGCAGCAACCGCGATATTTCCGTCTTTGAGCCGTCTTTTTCTTAAGGTTACTTACACCCTTCTTGTTTTACACTTCGTGCATGTGTACTGAATATTAGTAATGATAACAATGTGTACCATGCTGATTTGTACAGAGGCTCAGTAAATTTACACTTAACAAGCCTAAACAGACAGCGAATGAGAGAGAGATCGACTGATCGCGTGCGATTACCTGAGTCTGTCCTTCAGGCCGAGTCATGTATATTTGTGAAAACAGGTTGTCATGTCCAAGGAAAGCGAAATCTGTCTTAGCATCGATGCATTGCTGGTCAGCTGAGCCTTTAAAAGTGGCGCTAAAAGTTAAAATGATTGCCACAGCGTGTTTCATTACATCTCTCTTTGAATGAATCAGCATTTTTGAACGTGTGGTTGAATGAACGGTTTAAAGACTCACTCAAAGACAGTCTCTTGATGCCACCTTGTGGCGAAACAATGAAACTGAACTGACTCACAGCCCGTCTAGAACACGCAAATATCAACAGAAAAAGTATCTTGTCAGTCAGATTCGAGAATCAGAACTAACTGTTATATAGGCTAACAATAGACTAACGATTTTATTATCATGTTTATGTTTTGTTATGTATGTTATTTTTTCATTCTCTTCTGTTTACTTCACTTCCTGTTTCAAAGGCAAAGCGATTTAGTTTCGGTTTCATTGGTTTCTGAATATGACCTCATTACATCGTAACACACACACAGATTATATATATATATATATATATATATATATATATATATATATATAAAATATGCGGTAATACCGCATACCGCGCTATTGAACCACTCAAAATTACCGCAAGGGAAATTCCTTCACCGCGACAGCCCTACGCATATTTTGCACATTTTCTAGAGGGACATCTATTACCATTGTACTCGCATCTCGCAAAAGAGAGTCGGATATTTAGAAAGCCATTTAAAATGATTGTAAGTTCAACTTTGAAAAAACATGTCTTATAACTTTATTGCGAGATGGGTCTCTCCCCATTCCACTGCATCCCATGTTTTTAAATCTATGTTTTTAAATTAAAAAAGTAACGTTACTCTTTGTGATTGGTTTTCTGTGCTTTGTATTAAACTGTGTATATACATAATGTTTTTGTTTCTAATTGTTTAAGCAACTTAATAATATATATTTTTTAATATAACTTAATAAATAATAATTATTTATGGTTAAACATTATTTTAAACATTATGCACATTTTTCAAAGATAGTCGTGTTATTTTATGCTTTGAAGAACCGTGGATTAGTAATAATTTAGCTCGATGCTCCCTCTTGTGGCCTCAGGAGAGAAGCCAAAAGCTTTTTTTCTTCTAACTAAAATTATACCTTTTAAATTCGAATATAATTTGAATATTTAGGTACAAAATTCGAATTTAGTTTTTCAGTCATTTTGACAGCCCTAGTTTTCCACAGACTTGGCCTACACTATTTGTGGCGGCATATATATGCAAATTCATTCTCTGCCAGCAGGAGGCGCTTTTGGAGTGGTAGAGATCAACGTTTCCCTGGTAACGGCTGTACACAAAGCAGCGCTCCAATCACTAATGCTTCTTTATCAGACATTACATGCTAGATGAAATGAAAATGACATCCAAAATTGTCTGAAGACAGTCGGTTTCCTTCAGAAATACAGTGATATAAAAACTCCCGCACCAGGTTTCGATTTTGAAACGTGCAGTGCTCATGTTTATTCAATGAAGTGAAAGCCTTTTGGAAAATCTATTTGTGGCAGTCAAGTCAATATTATTTGTATAGTGCTTTGAACAATGAAAATTGTGTCAAAGCAGCTTTACATCTGCTTGATATAAAGCTGGGTGGCTTTATATCAGCTTTACAGTATTTAGATGGGGAAATAGTTTGTCAGAGTGTCATTCTCCTCTGGCCAGACAAAATCAGCAGTTTAAATCTAGGCTAAAGCAGAATCAGATCACATGTCCCAACAGAGAAAGTAATATATTGGATCACTGTTACACAGTGATAAAGGATGCATATCACTCTGTCCCACGAGCAGCTTTAGGACTCTCTGATCACTGTTTGGTTCATCTTATACCGACCTACAGGCAGAAACTTAAATCTGCAAAGCCTGTATTAAGATCTGTTAAAAGATGGACTAATGAAACAGAGCGGGATTTACAAGCCTGTTTCTCTCTCACTGATTGGTCTGTTTTTGAAGCCGCTGCCATCGATCTGGAGGAGCTCACAAAGACTGTAACATCTTATATCAGTTTCTGTGAGGATATGTGCATTCCTAACAGGACTAATTTAATCTACAACAATGACAAACCATGGTTCACTGCAAAACTCAGCTCCGTCAGGCCAAAGAAGATGCTTACAGGAAGGGGGATAAAGTCTTGTACAAACAGGCCAAATACACACTGGAAAAGGAGATCAGAGTGGAAAAAAATCTGTTAAAATCTGGCTGGAAGGTGCTGACTCCACTCTTCAACATCAATTCCAGCACACAGAATGGAGTGAGTTTGCTGCCCAGGCCACCACAAACTCTCAGATTAACATTGACACTTACACCAACTCTGTCATGGAGCACATCAACAGATGTGTGAGCAGAGTGACTACACAAAAAAAAAAAAAAATCTTCCCCAATCAGAAGCCCTGGATGAACAGAGAGGTTCGCCTCCTGCTCAAAGCAAGAGATGCAGCCTTCAGGTCTGGAGACCAGGAGGCTTACAGCTCAGCCAGAGCCAACCTGAGGAAGGGTATCTGCCAGGCCAAACTCACACACAAACAGAAGATTGAAGATCACTTCAACTCTTCAGACTCTTGCGTTTCAACTCTTGCGCATGTGGCAAGGCATACAATCTATCACAGATTACAAACCACCTAACTCTGTGCCCCCTTCCAGCTCTGCCTCCCTCCCAGACGAGCTCAATCACTTTTATGCTCGTTTTGATCAAAATAATAAGGAGATCTCACTCAAAGCTGAGCATCAACCCAGTGAACTGCCTCTCACTCTCTCCACATCAGATGTTTACTCCACTCTGCGTAAGGTGAATGCACGGAAGGCAGCTGGCCCTGACGGAATACCTGGTCGTGTGCTTAA
This sequence comes from Barbus barbus, assembly GCF_936440315.1. Taxonomy (NCBI): domain Eukaryota; kingdom Metazoa; phylum Chordata; class Actinopteri; order Cypriniformes; family Cyprinidae; genus Barbus; species Barbus barbus. Next base: position 9,822,343 of record NC_136741.1, read on the forward strand.
AGCCTGTGCGGAGCAGCTAGCTGGGGTCTTCACGGACATTTTAAATCTGTCCCTGGCCCAAACAACTGTCCCCACTATCTTCAAAACCTCCACCATCGTACCAGTACCGAAACACTCCACTGCCTCGGTCCCTAATGACTTCCGTCCTGTTGCACTCACCCCCATCATTGCCAAGTGTTTTGAGAAACTGGTTGCATCCCACCTAAAATCCTGTCTCCCTGCTACACTGGACCCATTCCAATTTGCCTATCGCCACAATAGGTCAACAGAGGACGCCATCTCAACAGCGCTTCACTTTGCCCTCACCCACCTGGACAGTCAAAACACACATGTGAGAATGCTGTTCATAGATTTCAGTTCTGCATTCAATACTGTAATCCCCTCCAAGCTGATCTCCAAGCTCAGCCAGCTTGGAATCAGCACACCCATCTGCAATTGGATTCTAGATTTTCTGACTAATAGACCTCAGTCCATCAAGTTAGATAACCTCTCCTCCTCCATCATCACCCTGAACACCGGCGTGCCACAGGGCTGCGTACTGAGCCCTCTCTTGTACTCCCTCTTCACCCATGACTGTGTTCCTGTTTATGGCTCCAACACCATCATCAAATTTGCAGATGACACCACGGTGGTAGGTCTGATCAAGGATGACGGTGAGTCAGCCTACAGGGATGAGGTGCAGCACCTGGCTGTGTGGTGTGCCACCAATAATCTACAACTAAACACCCAGAAGACAAAGGAGATCATTGTGGACTTCAGGCGGACTAGGAGTCATGCACACACACCCATCTACATCAACGGAGCTGTAGTGGAGCGTGTGTCGAGTTTCAAGTTCCTTGGCATCCACATCTCTGATGACCTCACCTGGTCCCATAACACCTCCACTCTGGTCAAAAAGGCACAGCAGCGCCTTTACTTCTTAAGGAGCCTTAAGAAAGTTCACCTGAATCCCAGGATCCTTGTGGAATTCTACCGCTGTACCATTGAAAGCATACTCACGAACTGCATCTCAGTATGGTACAGCAATTGCTCCGCATCTGACCGCAAAGCACTCCAGCGGGTGGTGAAAACTGCTCAACGGATCACCGGCACCCAGTTAACTTCCATTGAGAACATTTATCATAAGCGCTGTCTGGGCAGGGCAAGAAACATCATCAAGGATGCCTCTCACCCCAACCATGGACTCTTCACCCTCCTTCCATCCGGCAGGCGTTACAGGTGCCTACGCTCTCGCACTAGTAGGCTCAGGAAGAGCTTCTTCCCCGAGGCTGTAACACTTCTGAACGCCACACCACCAATCTAACCTGCACCTGCTTATTACTGCACTGGTCACAGTACTTTACACACATGCATTTGCACTACTCATATTTTGCACAGACTGCACATTGTTAAAGTTATTACACTATAAACTGTCTAAAGTTGTTACTGTACAAGCACAGTAAACTATTTCTATAAAATATTGCACTACTGCTATTTTTGCATAGAATACATTGTTCTATCAATACTTTGCACACTCATCCAGCTGTATTTATTTATTACCACTGTTCTCACGTTTCTGATGTTCATAATGTGTATATATAATCTGTAATCTATATAATCTACATTGCTCTGTTCATAATGTACATACAATCCCTACATTGCATTCCTATTTATATTCTGTATATACTCTGCTCAATACTGTATATAGCAATTCCACTGTACATTCTGTAAATCATATCTTCACTTACTCTGCACTTATATGTATATAAAACACTATATTCTTGCACTTCTGGTTAGATGCTAACTGCATTTCATTAGCTCTGTACTTGTACTCTGCATAAATGACAATAAAGTTGAATCTAATCTAATCTAATCTAAAAGAGGAATTATTCTGACAAGCTAAGGAAAAAATGATCTTCCAGTGATCCTGCTTCAGTGTGGAAAGGAATGAAGGATATCACCAGTTACAAGTCACCATCCCCCAGCACTCTGGAGAATCAACAACTGGCAGATGACTTGAACAAGTTTTATTGTCGTTTTGAAAAATCACCCCACACCCGCCCTGAACACCTCTCCACACAACCATTAACACCTCCAGCAAGCCTCCTCTCCCCCACACCTACAATTCAAATCAGCGAAGAAGATGTGTGCCAGGTCTTCAGGAAGAAAAAAAGAAGGAAAGCACCAGGCCCAGACAGTGTGTCACCAGCCTGCCTAAAAATCTGTGCTGACCAGCTGGCCCCCATCTTCACACAGATCTTCAACAGATCACTGGAGCTGTGCGAAGTCCCCTCATGCTTCAAATGCTCCACCATCATTCCCGTACCAAAGAAACCCAAAATTACTGGACTTAATGACTACAGACCTGTGGTCCTAACGTCTGTAGCCATGAAATCATTTGAAAGACATCACTGAAGGACATCACTGGACCCTTACTGGACCCCCTGCAGTTTGCCTACAGAGCAAACAGGTCTGTGGATGATACAGTCAACATGGGACTGCACTTCATCCTGCAGCATCTGGACAGACCAGGGACTTATGTGAGGATCCTGTTTGTGGACTTCAGCTCCGCTTTTAACACCATCATCACGGAAACCCTTCAGAATAAACTAACCCAGCTCTCCGTCCCCACCTCTGTCTGTCAGTGGATCAACAGCTTCCTGACAGACAGATAGCAGTTAGTAAAGCTTGGTCAATTCACATCCAGCACTCATACCATCAGCACTGGAGCTCCTCAGGGCTGCATACTCCCCACTGCTCTTCTCCCTCTACACCAACGACTGCACTTCTAAAGACCCCTCTGTCAAGCTCCTGAAGTTTGCAGATGACACCACACTTCTTGTCTTGTCCTGATGGCCGTCTTGGAGACAGGGTCTTCACTGGGGATCAGTCTCTGGGGCTCATCTAGGTGTCCTGGCTGTAGAGGACATCTCTAGGTGCAGATCCACCATCTGCTCTGGATACATTCTGGATCTGGGTGGCTACGGTGACCTCGGAATAAGAAAGAAACAGACTAATATTACTTACTTACTTACTTTTAGTCATTTATAGTCATTATAAGTAAATAAATAAATGAAAAATAAAAAGCGATACTTATATCCTTTGCCGGTGTCCTAGCCCGGTGGAATCGCACGGTAGAGTCGATGGTCTTTACTCTCTTTACTTTTTACTTTTAGTCATTTAGCAGACGCTTTTATCCAAAGCGACTTACAAATAAGAAAAAGTAACTAAAACTAAAAGTTAACACTCTGTAAAATATTATATTAATAATATTATATTAATATTAGCGTAGATGCCAGTCTTCTAACGATGTAACAAGTACATTGGGTGTTTTGGGAAGTGTTCCCGGTTCCGGTTGACCTAATTAATGCAACCTAACAATCCTTTAACGGATTTGAATTATAGGGTGCTTTCACACCTGCCTCATTTAGTTCGATTGAGTCGCACTAGAGTTCATTTTCCCTCTTGGTGCGGTTCGTTTGGGCAGGTGAGAATGCAGCAATCGCACTCGGATGCACACCAAAAGTGGACCAAACAAGCGTACCGAGTCCTCATCAAGAGGTGGTCTCGGCAGGCTTTCAAACGAACCCTGGAGCGGTTTTTTTTGTGGTGAGAACGCGATTCGACCTCAAACAGACCCAACTGCAAAAAGAACTGCGTATTTTTTAACTAAACCAGCTGCCGTAGTCAGCTGCACTGTGCATTATGGGATGAGGAAGTGTTTGTTGACAGTTTGCAGTTTAGCATGGCAGGTCGCGGACAAACTTGGGGTTGTGAGGAGGTGCGGAGCCTCATAGAAATTTGTAAAAAATAATGTAATAGCAGTGTGCTGTCTGCTGCATTTTACTCCTGTCTTTGTTTACTTCCGGGAGCACCGTTGGAATTTTCCCGCACACTCTTACTGACCAATCGAAAAGCAGTTTAGGGAATGCGTTCAAAGACACATCTAGCCAATAAGTGAAGCGGATGTTGTCACGTGACTGCATGGTTCGTTTCAGCTGGTTCGGACCAGAGCAAACAGTGTGGTGTGAAAAGGAACCAAAACGGCTAAAAATAGCTACAATGTATAATTTTTTGCCTTTGGTCCGGACCAAATGAACCGAACTACAGATGTGAAAGCACCCATAGAAATGCGATAGTGTATTATGTGTAAACCAGGTTAAACAGATGGGTCTTTAATCTAGATGTCTTTAATCTTTAAACTGACACCGTGTGTCTGCTTCCCGAACAGTGTTAGGTAGATTGTTCCAGTCAGTCAGTTTTGATATTGTGGCGGGCCGCCACAAATAAATCAACGTATGGGAAACACTGTAGTCTCATAATTGAAGTGTAAATTCTGCAGATTACATCATTGTCCAGTATTGTTCTGTCAGCAATTTATAAAAAAAGTTTTCATAATTGTAACATACATATTTACATACATAATTATTCAGGTGCATGTGTAATAACTTGTGAAAACTTGCTACAGCAGCTAAATGCTACAGCAGCACTTCTTCGTCTTGTCCCTCCCCTCCCCACCCCACCCCCCAACCATTCAAATTTCCGTAGGCGGTATTTATTTGTATGATATTCTAATGGGCCACTTTATGACATCACAAAACCTGGAAAACAACGCTGTAGTCCAAACGAGCCGTTCGTTGTAGTTTTTGAAAAGGGATTTTTTTACTAAGTATCTCCCTTTGGAGTAGACTTTGAGATTTGTAACGTTGTAGATTTATACCCAAACATACACACTACACACTGACTAAAATTTAAAAAGTGAAAAAGTATAATCGGACCCCTTTAACAAGGTGATATCTGACAATATCTGATATCTGTCTTTTCCTGACTGTCACATTGTTATTTATTTATTTTTATTTAATTTTTCACAATTGCTAGCAGCACAGTCTGGAGCCCCAGACTTAGAACTCTCGTTGAGTTTTGTGCCCAAACCTGTCCTTACAGATGGCAAGCCAAGTGTAATTTCCCTTACCAATCTGAAAATGTGAAACAGAACTATGCATTCCAGCCAGTAAAATACATGTTGAAAATCAAATGCATTTTAGGGGAGATTTTCATTAGGTGAATTCATTAGGTCATTAGTCTGGTATCTATTCCAGACTAATGAACTAATGAATCTCAGCATGCTGGACCTCTCTTTTGTTCTCACTGCAGCCTTTTCCCAGAGGTGTGTCAGCTCATATTGGCCATATTCTCATGCTTTACCCGTTGACTGGAGTGTTAAATCTATGTTGCCTCTGCTGAATCGTCAGCAACACAGCAAACTACATCATATTTTACCTTGGTTGTGAAGCTGTTAGTGAATCAACATCTGACTGCATGTTTACGTTGTTTTTGTATTTTATTTTATGTTTTTATTTTCATTTCTTAAGGTCATATCATGAAATTAATCTGTATTGAATTAATCTAATTTATTGCCATGACATATTATTAAAGATACACACTGGCCGCAGTATTTATTCTAATAAATGCTGGAATTTTCTTAATGTCTAATACTGTATATGTACAGTTTATATGCACAGTCGAGTGCATATGTTTGTATACTATTTTTAGACTCTGCAAGAACTTTATAATTAAAAAAGAAAAGAGGTCATAAAAATTACATTTTGGTTTTTATTACTGCTCAGAATGACGTCAACGTGAAACGGAAATGGCAATTGTCTTTTCTTCTTTATTGTAACACAAATCTGAGTGAAATGGCATCTCGGATGAGAAAAAAATGTAAGATGAGTCTTAAATTTGTCCATTGGGAATTGATTGGATCATTGTTGTTTGCCAATTGCTGCAATCTCATGTAAGTGATGGGTTGCTGGAGCTCAGGGCTTATTGACCAGTCCTCGCGCCCGTGCACACGTCATCACAGAAAAAATGGTATTGTAAGGGGGAGGGGAAGTTAACTATTTTGATTACAGATGATGAAGTCACATGAATTAAATAAATAAATGAATGAATAAATAAATAATAATAATCATGTGCCCAGATAAATCATTTATAATGAACTATGCAATATTCATGCAATATTCCATAAAAATTAGAAGTGTCAATTTCATGGCGACTTTAAGCTATTTCACAAATCCAAGATAATGTAAACTTGTAAACAGAAGTGTCTCACATTGCTTCTGAAGGGCAGTACTAAACGAATAAAAATTTTATCGTTCATATTTGTATACATTTTTCACTCTCGTATATTCAGCATGAATTGCTGAATTTAATTGTACTTATGCATTCCTTTGTATATATAAATTGAAAGGTGGATTAGAATTCTGCAGGAATTAATTTATTTAAGTGACAATTTTTAGAGGAGAACCTAAATATTTTACTCCTCTTGACACTTCAGCTGAGAGTAATAATGTGCTATGATGGGGAGTGTGGTATTTTATGGCTCATTCTTTATTAAGAGTAATCACAGCTATAGTTGTCCAGACAGCACTGCAGCTCAAATGTGGCCCATGAGGTTGATGTAGGATAGGCAATCACTCTGCAGTCACCTAAATGACCATAGCTGAGGTGATTTATTTACCTTGAGATGAATGCAACTCCCCTCTCCTGCTATACTAGTGAATTTATTCTGTACTTTCTAAAGTCCCGCAAGTAAACTAATAGAATGCACTTTCACAGCAGTTTATAGTACATCTTACAAGTTTATTTCTTAAATCGCTCCTGTCTCTCTCATTATCTTCCTCTCAGCTTCATACCTTTGCTTCTCTTAATTTTACATATATTCATTTAGTAGACGCTTTTATCCAAAGCAGCTTACAAATGAATTTTGTTTTTGTGGATGTGCGCACACATTTTGTGTTTGTGTGCTGTAGCAGTGTAGTAATGTTATTTCTGTCAGGACCACTATCGTCAATGACTGACAATTACCATACAGTTTGGATTGGAGGTATGGTTCTGTTCTGGGCAAGAACTCCCTGTGCATCCATGCAGCCTAGTATGGATAAGAGCAGGGAGAACAGCAATAATCCCCCAAGGTAAACAGAACAGAACCAACATAAATGTATTGCAGATATCGTTAAATTTCAGTAATTTAATGTAGCATTTTAGAAATGAGGAAGGTCATTACAGTGTTTCCCCTATAAATTTTTCCAGCAGCGGTGCTGTTACGTGCCGGAGGTTGTTACCAAGCCACTCCGAGGGCATGCACCCCCGGAAGATTTTTTTTTTTTAATAACCCCTTAAACCATGACTTCTGGCAAGTTTTGTGGATAGAAATGCACATTTTGAGACATACAAACTTGACATACCATCAACAGAAGGCATGATTATTGCAGCACGTACCTTGAACTGGTCACAAACAAGATTAGGACAGGATTATTCATGTTTTTCTTTTGTGTTAATTTTCAGCTGTAAGGTAGAAATAGATAGTGGAAAAATTAAACGGCACAACCCAGAAAAAGATTATTTACAATTTATTGAAAATTTTATCCTAATGGCAAGGGCCACACCCAATCTGTGAGCACTTCATTTTTCTGGGCTTTTCATAGAAGATTCATATCATGTAGGGTGTCATATCAGGTGAGTTTTTATTGATCGGATGTTGGGTTATTTTTTTGTGAAAAAAAGGTATGTACCAGGTATCTGCATGAAGAGATTTCAGTGTGCCTGGAGCTGTAGGTATACAGAAATCACGTCAATATGTCTTAATGAATGAATAATGGATCTGATTAAAATCACCCTATTCAGTGTGGAAAAGTCACGCTCACAGTTCACACCGGAGATTGGTATGCCACAGGATTTCACCCATCTAAAAAATGAATGGTATTTTCAAAAATTCACGGTTTTCGGTACCAATTTCACAGTTCGCTTTCTCCTTTCCACAAGCGCTTGCTCGCTCTCCCATGGCGTCTGTCGTTGCTATGCAACCATGAACAAAGGAGCGCAAAACGAGAGTGCCGCGTCGCTTTCCGCGCGCCCACATTTGAAATATTTGCATATGAACGTGAATGTGAACGGCCCCTTATGGCAACGTGACATTAGCCTAATCAAAAATAATTTCCATTTGTGGCTCTTTCCTCCTTTCTTGTCAACAAGTGGATTCAGAGCCATCGCATTAGCAGCGCCGTCGGTCACCATGTTTGTGTTTTTAGGTATGTAAGTGAATGTCGTGATATTACTGATCATGTGAAGATTTTTCAGCGGCGCTGCGCCGCCGCTGCTTAATACATTGTAGGGGAAACACTGCATTAGCTATTGAGCAACGCAAAAGCTGGTGATAATACTGAAGGACTTTATGTATGAGTGCTGTGATAGGTGTGGCATCCCTAGGTAGACGTGGATCAGCTGATGCGAGCTTGACTAACGTGACCTGACAGAACTGACGCTATACTTGATTTCTGTCAGGACCACTATCATCAATGACTGACAACAATTAGTATACAGTTTGGATTGGAGATATGGTTCTGTTCTGGGCAAGAACTCCCTGCGCATCCATGTGGCCTAGCATGGATAACAGCAGGTAAAGCAGCAATAACCCCCCCAAAACAAAACCATTTGCCATATCCCCCAACACAAAATGGCAGTGAAATTATCATAGCCTTAAGCAACAAGTATGTAGCCAATTACCCAATGAACGAAACAAGAACGTTGCCCTTAGCATGATGCCCTTAACCAGATGACCTAACGAGTATGTTGCCAATACCTGAAAACCTTAAGCAACATGTTCTCAATAACAACCAGATAGCCTTACGAACAAGCGTGCTCCCAATAACAACCAGAGAGCTTACGAACAAGCGTGCTCCAATAACAACCAGACAGCTTAGGAACAAGCGTGCTCCTCTAACAACCTGACAACTTAGGAACAAGCGTGCTCCCAATAATAACCAGACAGCTTAGGAACAAGCGTGCTCCCAATGACAACCAGACAGCTTAAGAACAAGCGTGCTCCCAATAACAACCAGACAGCTTAAGAATAAGCATGCTCCCAATAACAACCAGACAGCTTAAGAACAAGCGTGCTCCCAAAAACAACCAGACAGCTTAGGAACAATCGTGCTCCCAATAACAACCAGACAACTTAGGAACAAGCATGCTCCCAATAACAACCAGACAGCTTAAGAACAAGCGTGCTCCCAATAACAACCAGAGAGCTTAGGAACAAGCGTGCTCCCAATAACAACCAGACAACTTAGGAACAAGCGTGCTCCCAGTAACAACCAGACAGCTTAAGAACAAGCTTGCTCCCAATAACAACCAGACAACTTAGGAACAAGCGTGCTCCCAGTAACAACCAGACAGCTTAGGAACAAGCGTGTTCCCAATAACAACCAGACAGCTTAAGAACAAGCGTGCTCCCAATAACAACCAGACAGCTTAGGAGCAAGCTTGCTACCAATAACAACCAGACAGCTTAAGAACAAGCGTGCTCCCGATGACAACCAGACAGCTTAGGAACAATCGTGCTCCCAACAACAACCAGACAGCTTAGGAACAAGCGTGCCCCCAATTACAACCAGTCAGCTTAGGAACAATCGTGCTCCCAATAACAACCAGAGAGCTTATAGGAACAAGCGTGCTCCCAATAACAACCAGACAATTTAGGAACAAGCGTGCTCCCAATAACAACCAGACAGCTTAGGAACAAGCGTGCTCCCAATAACAACCAGACAGCTTAGGAACAAGCATGCTCCCAAACAACAACCAGATAAGTAAGGCACATTGTCAGTATGATCACGTAAGCTTAGCATGAGCATTTCACTGAAATCGACGAAATAAGTCTAAGCAACACGTATAGCCCTAGCAAGCATGTTGCCAATAATATGAGAGCATTAAAAAGGAATTTAGCTTAGCTTCCTGAAGACATTCTGAGATGAATGGAGAGCAAAGCATAGCCAGCTTGGAAGTGGATGCTTGATCTCTTAATATCCATCTTCATGTGGGGAGTGAAGATCCCATTTGAACTTGTTCTTGAGTCAGTCACATAACTCATGGAGTCCATATCAATAATATAGCAATGCGTGAAGCAATGCTACTTCCGAATCTAGCACTTACGATCAATGCGCGAAAACTTGCACTTTCCCCATGGTCCCTTACTTACGGCTCGCCAGGAGCGATCTCTCCCGGCTTAATGCACGATACAACAGCTTTTGTGGGGCAGTGCCTATTATATCAAGCGAAAAAAATGTTGAGAAACATTATCAGCTTTGCCTTTTTTGCGGTAATTCGGTTTTAGAATTTTTTAGGGCTGGTCGTATTGGAGTTATTGCCGTTTATCGCTGAATGTGTGAGGAATATCAAACACGATGCGAAAGCACGTGTTCAAGTTAACAAACTTGAATGAATCGGAGGCTAAGTCCATAAGGAGAACGAATTCCTCTCGCTAAATTCCCAATTGCACAATTCCTAGAAGTGATGATGGTGTGTGCCTGCCGAATCCGACATTAATTAGCTATTGAGCAATGCGAAAGCTGGTGATAATACTGAAGGACCTTATATATGAGTGCTGTGATAGGTGTCGCATCCCTATAGGTAGACGGGGATCAGCTGATGAGAGCTTGACTAATATGACCTGCCAGAACTGATGCTACGCTTGATTTAGAGCAGGGGTTCCCAAACTCGTTCCTGGAGCCTCCCCAACACTGCACATGTTGCATGTCTCCTTTGTCTGACACACCCATTTCAGGTCTTGGAGTTGCTACTAATGAGCTGAAGAGTTGAATCGGGTGTGATTGATAAAGGAGACATGCAAAATGTGCAGTGTTGGGGAGGCCCCAGGAACGAGTTTGGGAACCCCTAATTTAAAGATATTATGTGGTTTTACTGTCAGATCCCAGAAGGTCAACCTCTTATAATTATCCATGATGCAGAGGTCAGGCAAAGGTAGACTTCCCTAATAAAACCGCCGGGTGTTTATGAGTCACTCTATTCTATCGGTTTTCTTTTTTTTTTTTTTTATATAAAAAAACCCTTGCTACGTGTACTGCGTTAAGCTAACTGAGGGTTAAGTTAACCTAAACCTAACCCTAACCCTAACCCTGCTAACTTTATTCTAACTCTCCTGCCTTTATTTAATATTTTGTACTGAATTGCTTATAATTTTTATAATGCTATAATAATTACTAGGTTTTTTTTCTCCTACAATGCTTAATGAAGTTGGAGAACACAGGGCAAGATATCTGAGACCATTCCATCGTATAGAATCTCTACATATTCTGAACTCCACATACTCCTCACTCGACATAGCAGTTGATTACAAAGTCATATAAGCAGAAATTCTAAAATGTCCAAATTTACCATGAATGTTCAGACACTTCCCAGTTTGCAGTGTTTGATCTCACTCACACACACACACACACACATACGCAAACGCATACACTCAAATAAATAAATAATTAAAAAACACAATAGGGATTTGATTTGAGTGGTTTGCTAATACCGTATTAGACACCAGGCTCCAGCTGATTGTTTTCACTGTGCACTGTTCACTCATATTACAACTACTGCCCATTTACACTTGCAAAAACAGGATAACTACATATCTCTGAGAAAACATCATACCATATTACATGCTAGTTGAAGTAGCTGTTAATGTGGTCAGGATACCTCTAATACAGGAGTCCATTCAATAAAAAACAACAGTTAATTTGTTACATCATTCCATTATGGTCTAGATGTTCATTATATTCATTTGTCCTCTCTCTGGCAGCAGGTTAAGCTTACTGTGGAAAGCAGCCCTTCTCCCTCCCTCCCTCCCTCTTGCAGCACAGTAGTTATGAGCACAGTATGGCTGGTTACTTGTAGCTCATTGTAATTACTGTAGGTTTTCCAGGTTTTCCATGAGGTTGGCCATTATACCTTTATTGTCTTGGTCATGAGCATGCTCTCAAGGCTAAAGGCAATCATAGCACCTGCATGAACTGTTTAACCTTATAAGCTCACAGGGAGGCTTGCTGGGGCTTCTTTGGGAACAAATGACATAGTAGCCCTCTTCCTCAACCTAGCTGACAAAAGTAGGCTTTTGCTGCAAATATACAGGCACAAGAGGTTGAGGATCTGACAGCTAAGATGAACGCAAATGCTGGCCCCATGGCCCATGATCTCATCTGTGGAGTCTGATCTTGAGGGCCAGCTGTCTTAAGCAAGGCCCTGCTAACTGAGAGCTGATCTGGCTGAGAGATGGGAGAGGCAAGATTGGAGCATGCCTTATCAGATGAACTGGATGTAAATAACCCATATGATTCTTATGAAGGAAATACAAACACATAATCGACTACTGAAAAAAATGGCCGAGGGTGACTGAGCTTTCATACCCCAGTTGTTTTTGAAAGGACTGTCAAATCTCTGAATATACTCCTGTGACAGAGCATGCAAGTACTTTCTCTAGCTTTGATAAAGCAGATACTGGAGCACATAATTATTTTGTTGCTTCTCTCCTCTCTTCCCTCCTCTCCTTTGTTTATGGGTACATGCTCATAAACCACCATGGTATATCTCTAAAATGCAAGACCTTAATATCAATGCAAGATTCTAACAGTGTAGGCTGTCATATCTACGATATCTGTCTGCTGTAGACCAGCCAATTGCTGCATTAATAACACCCCCAACGCTCCTCTTAGAGAAATATGACTGTCCAAGTAAGAAGTGCAGGATAGTGGATTACATGATAGTAGAGGTGGGCGATCTTCCCAAAATATCAGATCATGATCTTATAACACAAAATCACAATCCAGGATCTGAATTGCGATCTTCTCAATTTTGAAACAAGCCTAAGTTTTAAAAGTGAGTTTAAAAACTTCAAGACACTGCATAGTCTTCACTGTATGCATTAATCATACATTGATTCTTGTTAAAGCTGCTGAAATTATTCAGTTTTTCTGTCTTTTTTTGTTTGATTGACATAGAAAGCACACCTCTTTAAAGGAAAGGAACAGAATGCAGCACAATGATTTATATCAAAAAACTAAACAGAAACTAAAATATGATTCATTGCACAGCCCTAATAGTGGCCAATGTATTCTCATGAAAGCAAACACAAGAGGGACAGGAACTGAGAGGCTTCCTCCCTGTGCCTACTATGGGAACAGAAGGTCTAGCTACACTGTAGTTCAGAAGACTTTTGACAAATGTAGTGACCATAGTCCTGGTGACCTAACATACAGTAGCCTGATAGCAGCAGACATTTCAGAGGTTGTGAACCAAGAGGCAAGGCAAATCTGACAGGCATGTGCAAAATGAATGTTTATGGCCTCAGTCAGACTCTTTTTACTATTTGTAGAGCCCAGACAATTTTCACTTTTTCTTAGCTCTCATTGCAGTCTGGAAAGTTTTTCTACTGACCCGTGGATGATTTCAACCATGTGTCTGGGATTTCGCTTTTAGTTTACAAGCACACTTCATCTTTACTGGGAAATCCAAAAATGAAAAACCAAAAATGTTGGAAAAGGTGATTTTGATGCTCCTCTCAGTGGAGACAATCTTCAAAGGTTTGAGGATCCTCAACTATCTGGACAACTGCTGATATGTGTACAATTAAAAAAAAGAAAAACTGTCACATAGCTCTGGTGATAAAGCACAACCAGTCACTAATACTTAAATGGTCACTAGATCTACAGTAGAACTTTAGCAATCCCAACCCAGGCAGGTTTTTGAAAATGAGACTCAGCTCAGTATCAACTATGGTGATATCACTTTCTCAGAACTTTTCTTTCCAATTTCCACTTCAGTAGGAAGGCTTAGTCTCAGACTTACATTTGCCTGTTTAAGCATGTGTGCATGAGTGGTTGAGGATACACCTTAGACTGTAAAAGTGGTATATAGTGGAGGTGGAGACTTCACCTAGAGGTGGTCCAATTAATTTGTTATCATACTCAAGTACTGAAGTATACAGTACTTTAAACCTCAGAGAGATACCAACTTAGGAGTTGGAGAAGTTTCTGGATGCACTTCTAGATGGACCTGCTTGAGTAGTTGGAAGTGACCCAAATAAACAGACAGAGCACAACTGAGTGCTGACCTCCAGTTAAGCCAGTCACAGTTTGAAAATAGTAATTTGATTGTTACTGTACGTGTCTTTATGGGAGCTAAATGACACTCGTGAGCAGGGAATTGTGGGATTGATAGTGAAGCAAAGCAAGCGGTAAGAGTGTCAGAAATTCAATTCTCTTCGTAATGCTCCAACATATTCTGCGTTTGCACTTTTGGATGAGTCCCAGCTCATGGTCTGTTGCGATTACACTCTCTCTCCCACTTTGATTCCTCGCTGTTCTTTGTGCTGTTCTGTATAAAGGCTAAAAAATGACCAAAAAAAAATGTGACATGACTGTGTAATTTCGAACCACGACTGACTTGACCAGAGTTGTTTTAGATTGGATTTTTTAATATGCAGAGTTGAGTTTAAAATAGTCCTTTAAAAAAAATGTTTTTAACAAGTCTATGCTTTGATCAGATGGATAAAGTTTAAATGCAGATGAGCGCATGTGTCGTACGTATCTTTGGCCTGGCCTCAAGCTTAGTAAAGGTTGAGGAACACTGTTCCCTCTTTTTCAGAGAAACATGGATAATCACCAAAAATCCTTCTTAAACAAACCTGTCCCTTTCGTAAAGAGGAAACATTTTCAAATTGGACTTATGATTAAACCGTGACATTCATTGTTAATCCAGGAAGGATGAAACATTTCGTCAGTGTAAGGGCAGTTAGCTTTTACTGCTTCTACTGTCTAAATTAATGTGATTGAAAGTGTTTTTTATTGGTTTTGTAACTTTGTAACCTGTAACCTTCTGTCTGGTTATCAATATTTCTATACATATTTTGATCTAATGATCTTAAAAACAAATAGCAGTTGCATTGCAGTTACTGCTGTTGCTGTAAGTAACATTCAGAAAATGAAAGTATGAATCTGATTGCTCTAGTCCTGAGAAGAGATATTTTATTGCTTCTGGAGACTTTAGCCCAGGGTGGAGGTGGCTAGTACCGATCGTCTGATAAGATACAGCTTTAGGACAGTAGGGGATGGATCGCAGTGACACCAATTGTTTAGAGAAGACACTTTTTTTCAACAGACTTTTTAACAGATCTTTGTATAGCATGTGACTATTGTTTGCACAAGGTGGTCTCTTTAACTTAGGCGTTCTGTTAGTTAAACTTTGTGCTTTTGCCAGTCTTTATACATTTTTGAATATCAGATTTGATTAGTAAACAAACAGTGGAACAGTTGAAATGTTTATGTTAAAAAAAAAACATAATTTTTTTTTATATATGTGTTTGCGTTGATCTTTTCAGTCTTGTCAGACATTCTTTCTTCCACAGAACAGTTTTTTGGAAGGATACATTTTGAAAAATGTTACTGCTCTTCTCTATAAAATACTTAATGTAGATTGAGGTTGTCAAGCTCCAAAAATGACAACAGTACAAGAAATTCAGCCCATAAATCTAATGCATTATATACAAATATTTTGAAATCTTAATAGTTAGGAACTGAGCAACCCCCACTATGAGAATAACAACTTTTTTGTCTGTTTCTCACACAAAGCTATTTGTATGTCTTCACAAGACTTGGAATATTGTGCACGAGGCATATGGTCTACTTTAATGGAGTTCAACAGCCTAATAGTTCATGTTTGAGTGAACGATTTCTTTATTTGTCATTATAACCTTAATCATTCTCAAACACACCACATATGAGAACATTTTGTATTCCAATAATCGTCATTTGATAACTTGCTGTGGATTTTGAATGTGTGATTCTGTGTAACAGAATCAGAACAGTACATCTAAACTGCTTTGTGCAGGAAATTAAACAGATTACCATGATTTGATGGAAAATTGTTGTCGTCATTTCCATTTTTTAATACAGACTATTATATTAATACTAAAATAATGATGATTCTGTATAATAAGATTTTTTTTGTGTAAAAGGTTGCTCAGAAGCTTCTATTTGTGTCTGATAAAAGGATGGTTGTCTCTGTACATTGTAAAGTGAATAGATAATGTATACATTTACAAGTGATAGAAATGTTTGTCAAAGGATGATCTTCTGTGGAAATGACACTGTCACATGTGTTGTGTTTAGTTTGCAACTCTAAGGAGGATATTGCATTGGTTTTTATTGGATTTTCTTTTTTCTTTTTTTCCCTCCACTGTGACTGGATAAAAATTGTAATTAATGAATAAAATGGGTTTTCTTAGTTGATACAGCTTTGCCATGTGTAATTTAGAGAGATACCAAAGCAATTACGCTATATATTGAAACTGTGATGTATGGTAATAAATCTTTAGACAGCACTGTCTGGTGGTACGATTATAAATAGCAAGATTTCACTCAATAACATTTTTTCAATAACATCTTGAGCGGTGGGCTCGAAGAAATATGGTGAAATGCCTCTTCTCAATACTCCCTTCAATTCACACAATGAGTTAGTGTCTCCAATAACACTTAGTTGCTCATAGCAGTGCATTTTCTCAGTGTCAATGCCCTGCAGTAAGCATAGCGTTTTCTACTCTTTTGGGTAAAATTGTAATGCCACCAGTTACAGTTCACAGCATCTTAACGTGTTAGATTTTCACACACTTTCTAACCATACTCCAGCAGACACAAGTGACTCAAACCGTAGTAAGAAAAGGTCCAGTAAAAGACCTGATACACCAAATGCAAAGCAGCTCAAGAAAGAAGACACGGAAGTGGAAAAAATAACAGTATGTTTTTAGCCTGTGGGATTAGCTAAAGTGGCATTATTAAGAGCTTTATTCTAAACAGAAATAATCTTAAACACACAGACATACGTTCTAAATTACTGTATGACACTTTTTGACTGGTCTGCTTTATCTTTCCAGCTCCACAATGCAGCTATTGTAGTCAAGTCAAGTGGTTTGTATTGTCATTTCCCTCCTTGTGGGGAAGAAAATGAAACACAATCTTTTCTGAGATGCAGTGCAGAAACATTAACCCGAAAATGAATATTTTGTCATCATTTACTCACCTTCAAGTGGTTTTAAACCTGGATGAGTTTCTTTTTTCATCTGAACATAAAAAAAAGATCTTTTGAGGAATCTGAATAACCAAACAGTTGCTGGTCCAATATAGAGTCAATGGGGACCAGCAACTGTTTGGTTATATAAGCATTCTTTAAAATATCTTTGTTTATGTTCAGATGAAGAATAAACAATCCCTGTAACATATAGGGGCAGTGACTTTTTAAAAGTCCATTTAGGCTAAGTTATAAGTTTTGCTTATAGATACTTTGGGTTTTCTAGGAAGGCAGACATTAATGGCATTTATACATGACACTGATCATTTTTATTTTATTTTTCTGCAGTGTGTGTTCGGTGACTGGTAATGGTGTGTGTGTGTGCGAAGGATATGTTTTGTTTGACTATGCAAATGTGCTTTACAGCAGGATATCTGCTTGTCACGATACCAATAGGAGGACAGGTTTTCTGCCACACACACACACAGATGATCTTTTAATGCCCCCGTGAAGTAGTTTGTTTAGCACAGTTTTTTCAGTGTGTTGACGTATTTCTGATTGAAACGTGAATTTTAGTTTATGTCAAATCCTGCGAAAGCCACAACTGACACCAAAAAAACAAAACAAATGGCCTATAAAAAAGTCAGATAGATATTTTGATAGCTCCGCCCCACGCATACATATGGCAATGATTAGTTGATTAGTAAAACGAAGCAAAACCAATGTTTCTTACCTATCGAGAAGAAACAAAGCAACCTTGGCGTCCAATCACAGGCCTTCCCTCTCCTTCAGTTCTCTCCAGCGCTGGAAATCTGATCCGATATTTACACGGGTCCTACTTCTTGCCTTATCGTAACACCGTGCCTACACCGGACGCGAGCGGCGAAGCGCGATAAAACTATAGAACTCATCATAATCAGTGATGCTGTCTACACTGGATGCTGTCATGACACAACAAATCCCTGACAGTAAACTACTAACATTCTATTTATGACAAATTAACACAAATTTCAAATGATTTTCAATGGTCGCTTTGCCGTGTCCAGTGTAGACACGGTGTAAGCCTTCTTTTGTTCCGCAGATGTTTTCCTATTTTGTTTTTTATCCGCCATCTCTATCTTTCTGCCGTCGCTCGGCTCGGCTAATGTCCGTCATGTGCACTGATGAGCGCTATCTCTCCTCTGCATCATGAGTAGACACACCCCTTACTGCTGATTGGCTACATGCCTTTTTGGGACTCGGCCCCGACTCGTTTTCTTAAGCGTTTTTGAAAAAATGCATACCCCACCACAGCCATATCACCCTGCAGCCCAAGACCGGTTGCCCACTGAAGCTAAGCAGGGTTGAGCCTGGTCAGTACCTGGATGGGAGACCTCCGGTGAAAAACTAGGTTGCTGTTGGAAGAGGTGTTAGTGAGGCCAGCAGGGGGTGCTCACCCTGTGGTCTGTGTGGAACCTAACGCCCCGGTATAGTGACAGGGACACTATACTGTAAAAAAGCAAGTCTTTCGGATGAGATGTTAAACCGAGGTCCTGACTCTCTGTGGTCATTAAAACTCTCATGGCACTTCTCGTAAAGAGTAGGGGTGTAACCCCGGTGTCCTGGCCAAATTCCCTTCACTGGCCCTGGTCAGTCATGGCCTCCTAATAATCCTCATACACATGATTGGCTCTATGACTCTCTCTCCTCTCCACCTGTAGCTGGTGTGTGGTGAGTGCACTGGTGCTGTTGTCCTGTGGCTGCCGTTGCATCATCCAAGTGGATGCTACACACTGGTGGTGGTTGAGGAGAGACCCCCCCAGGGCTCTAGACTCATTCTTCCCACTGGTCGCACTTTTGCGACTAACTTTCTCAGTTGGGCACATAATTTGGTCGCAATTATTATTATTATGTTTTTGATACATTTGATTAATCAATGCATGCTGATGAACTTTTATCATAGTTTATTGTTATATGGTAACGAAAGTGTTCAACATTCAACCCGTTTTTTTCATCAGTATTATTTGTGATTTAAATTTTGTGAACAGGAATTCCTTTTTTTGTGCACTTTCACTATCAAATTTGCGATCTTGGTGTCACGTTTTACAAGAAAAGATAATTGTCTGTTTTGCTTATATCTATACACCTTTCACTTTTTAAAACTAAAACAAAAGATGGATCCATTGTTATTCTTAATTAAAAATCACAACTACAAGAAAACAGTAGGCTGCAATGACAAACTATAGCTTACATAACATTAGGGATGTAACGATTACCGGTTTGACGATAAATCATGATAAAATTCCCCACGGTTAGTATTACCGTTTCATATTTTAATTATCATTAAAACCATATTCGATTACCGCGATCTGAACAACTCACGATAAATAAATACTGTCCAGCATAAAGCAGAGTGTTAATTAACAGTGTCACGAGCGCACAGCAGCAGAGTAGTTTCATTCTGAGTGAAAACAGGGCAGAAAAGCTGGGAGGTTTTAAAAGAGTGCTGAGGGAATTATACAAATGAATATATCACTGAATTAATTATATGAATGTACCTGTGAAGGTTCTGACTGTCTTCAGAAACGATTCGATGGCATTTTGTTTTCATCTTAGCTCCATGTAATACCTAAAGGAAGTGTTCTTAAACACAATACTGTTTTGTTCGCGGAGTTCACGGGAATCAGCTGTAATTCAGCTTTTCCATATAAAGCGCCACCTGCTGTCAGAGAGTGGATTTACAGACACTTATTTACATTCAGCCTGTGTGCAGTTTCTGTCTGGCCAAAAAACGGACTAAATTTGCATGTCCTGCTGTAAATTTTGACCGGTTGATGAAAAACAAGCTTATGTGGATTCTATATATTTAAACAATTCAGATAAGCTATATAGAATTATTTATGGAGCAGATAAGTGGATAGAGAGTTGGACTTGTAACCTGAATAACCAACACTCTCTCCACCCTCAATACCACGACTGAGGTGAGACCCTTGAGCAAGGCACCGAACCCCCAACTGCTCCCCGGGCGCCGCAGCATCGGCTGCCCACTGCTCCGGGTGTATGTTTAGTACTGTGTGTACACTTGGATGGGTTAAATGCAGAGCACAAATTCCGAGTATGGGTCACGAGTAATCCAGACCTCATTGGTAATGTTATTGTTTTATTGATTATGCAAACAAAAAGTCATTTTATTTGCTGTTTGTTGATTTTTAAGTATAAAACTTGAAGTGATTTATGTATCGGTACTTTTTGAACATCTCCAGCACATTTTAACAATACCGTGATAATACTGATAACCGTGATCATTTTGGTCACTATAACCGTGATAAGAAATTTTCATACCGTTACATCCCTACATAACATTTATTAACAAAAACGAATAAGACGAGGCTTGGCATAGGACACATAACATACTGTATTATATACCGACTAATAAATTACAGAATGTTTAGCAAACACTGAGGAATCAAATAAATAATAATATTAAAAAAAATTAAGGAAAGCCTCCATAGCATAACGTGAGGTAACCACCAAAGATAACAACCTTTTGAAAACAAAAACAAAAAGAAAAGTCAAATTAAACTGGCTGTCGCTGACAGGACTTGCTTTTTTTTTCACAAGAATACCAACATGTGCACCTGCTCTGGTTTAAGAAGCGATCTTTTACTTTAGTTTGAAAACCAAATCCTCCATTGTGCTCCGTCCGCTGCGCGCACCTTCGCGCTCGTGCTGATGCAGCGAGTAGAAACCAGGCTCTACACTTGAAGCGCTCGCGCTGAAAGCGCCTCTCTTCACGTGATCAGTGAAATCTGACTCCTGCTACAATGTGCCGCGGCTCTGCAGCGCGCGCTGTATGAAGCAGACGCTTTTGAGCAGCTTAGACCATGCACTCGCACAAGTGCGACCACGGCAAATTTTTACTCAAACACTCAAAAAATGTTTGCAGTCTAGAGCCCTGACACCCACATAATTGTAAAGCGCTTTGGGTGTACAGCAATACACAATAAAGCGCTATAAAAAATGCATCATTCATTCATAATGTGAAACTTTAACATTTGTGTACAAGTAACTGTTTCCATAGTAAAACATAAATAATATTTAAAAATGGTGGTGAAGTGTAGTTTGAAAAGTTTGTAATTTATGTTGGTGCATGGCTCCAGTGTTCTCCTCCTCAGTGCCATTTATAACACTGAGGTTTTCAACCTGTTTGTGATATTTGACCTCCTCCATAGCGATTCTTTGTAAAATTCAAATTGGTCTTTTAAAATATAATCAAAGAAAAATGCAAAAATACTTTTATTTTTTGAAAGTTTATTTGTACATTATTGTGATGCATTGCATTATATGTTTTGTCCCCCACAATGAAAAGTACGAAGCTCTAATCATAAATCTAAACATTTATATTCCTTAGACATTTTTTGGGGAGAAACAGAGTGACAACTTTGGATATATATGCATATTATGTTAGTAGTCTGCGGTTATAAAAATCTCTTTGATTTACATTACAAGCTATTAAACTTTAGTCTGACGTTTTTGTCATATAAATATAAGCTGCATCAAATTGCATATTTCTGCTGTTTTCTCTTTGAGTGGGAGCTCTATTCTCCTATATCGTACTATATGAGCTATAAAAATCTCAATATCAAATATGGTATTCAACAAAATACACATATGCATTTTTTTTTACATTTCAAGATCATAGGATCATATTGACGTGTTATATTGCCACTGCTTGAATGGAGCATGTGTGTGTGTGCGAGAGAGAGAGAGAGAGAGAGAGAGAGAGTGGTTCATTGAGTGTGTGTTGATATATGGTGTCAGGCGTGTTAATCTCTCCTGTTAAGCTTACACAGCTGAATGGATTTGAGGAGTGCCAGAGCTCACAGTCCAGCTTTACACTGCAGTTACAGGAGCACTGGAGAGACTATGCAAATCCAAGAACATATCACATATCCAAGAATCATACACTTACTCTTTAATTATCCTCCAACTTTGTTTGAATAGTGCTAACACTAAAAACTGCTGAGCCCAAAAAGATACATGAAATCTGAAAACAAACTGTACATTGAAAACAATTGCATAAAGACTTCCTATATTCTGTATGTGATGCTTGTAGTTAGTGTTAGCGATATGGATTATGCAGAAGTTATTATTTCCCTGTGAAAATTGTAACATTTAAGCCAAGGGTGTCAAATTCAATTCCTGGAGGGCCACAGCCCTGCAGAGTTTAGGTCCAACCCTAATTAAACACGCCTGATCCAGCTTATCAAGTCGTTCAAGCTCAATTGAAAACTACATGGCTTGTGTGTTGGAGCAGGGTTGGAGCTAAACTCTGCAGGGCTGCGGTCCTCCAGGAACTGAGTCTGACACCCCTGATTTAAGCAGTCTATGTGGTAACACTTTATATAGTAATAAACAGTGTTGGGAAGGTTACTTTAGAAATGTAATAAGTTACAGATTGCAAGTTACCCTACTTAAAATGTAATAAGTAGTGTAACTTTTCAATTACTTTATTAAAGTAATGTAACTGATTACATTTGATTACTTTTTGATTACTTTTCGAAATTTCTAAAGTTTTCAACTGTTAATCATTTTCAAACATGTAAACCAGGCAGGGTTAGCCTTATAGTAGTACTCAACACTGATTGCTGTCACACTTTCGAAATCCTTCATCACTTGAATTAAGATTATATTTCAATTTTAAAGTAGACATTTGCTGCAAAATTCACTTTTTTATGTTTGCATATAAATGTATCTTAGCAGTGTGGACACAACCACCCTACAATGATAAAAATCCATTCACTCCTTTTTTTAATCCCCCAAAATCCTAAACAGTCTCAATTATCAAGCAGTTTTGATTTTCTGAGCAGTATGATGTCATATTGCTCAGGCCCCACCCTCAACCGCTGAAGTACTGTACAATATTAGCATATTTTCGCCCTCAGCCAGTTGTATGAAGTCCATAATTTTCTCCACGTTCCAGCATCTGTAGCAACAATGTCTTGTAAGCAATGCAGGTGTTTTGTAGTTTTGTGATGTAGAAGAACATAAGAATCTTAATTTTCTCCCGATATCAGATCCACTGAGGACACTGTGCATTAGTTTTGTTTTTAATGGTAATGCGCCACCGAATACACCTAAATTTGTTTATATCTGCACAAATAATTTTACTCCAAACTGCTCTCTGAACGAGGGACAATTCAAGGCAGGTTTTGTTAAAAAGTTAAACTCAAGGATAGATCAGTACCCATTGTACGTGATCTAGCTGCACCTCCAGAAGAAGTAAAGGTCATTGCACACTGAGTCCGAAATTTTCATATGTAGTTTTTCGTATACGTAATACTAAAAATTTGTCACGCATAGAAACCTTGCACACTGAGTCCTATGCGTATTAATTAATCCGATGCGAAAATATCCTACTAAATGGAGTCTGAGGATGATTTTGTTGTCCTCTCGCTTCTTAAAAAGAGAAAAAGAAAGAAAATATTGGGTCCATCCAATCCTAAAATATAGAGAGGACGGAGAGTTCCCCCTTCTTATTAAGGAGCAGCGGGATTATCACAGGCAATTCAAAGTTTACTTCAGGATGTCAGTGGCTCAGTTTGATGCTATGCTAGCGATACTAGAGCCGCATATTAAAAAGAAGACCACCAATTTCTGTGAACTCGGTGTGCAAGGATCTATATACAGTGCTTTGTGCTGCGAGATGAAGTGGATGAATTTGGCAATGCCATTCTGGATTTTGGCGTTCGCTTACGGTGGCTCTGAACTGTCAAAACACCGCTGTAAATGCTTGCTATGGATGCGAAAAAAACGGAATAAACCAAACCCGATCTAAATTTTTTTATGACGGATGAAATTTCGGAGGCAGTGTGTTAACGTGATTGACATAACGTGAGGCCGTATTTATTTTTCAACATGCAAACATTTTGGACGAAAATTTCGGACTCAGTGTGCAATGACCTTAAGTCTGACACTTTATATTTTTTATGATTATTTGCAAAACGCTTTTGCGCAATTTTCGCCTTTCCACGGAAGAGAGGGGCGGATGAGCAGAGCTCATTAGCATTTAAAGGGACATGCCCCAAAATGAGTCGCTGTGAACAGAGCAAAGTAAAAAGGGAGTTGTTTTAAACGACCACTGAGGAATTTTAACCAAAGTATGTTGCAGACCATTCATAAAGACCCTAAAGAATCATACCAACTTGTGGAAGATCAATGTCCTCTTTGAAGCACAGCCACCACAAAATCAGACTTACTTTGAGATCATTCTGAGGTTAAATACATATTTAAAATCATAACAAGAAATATTTTATTAGCTATGATATTGTTTTTTTTAATCAAATCTTTGCATAGCTATGACAAGAAACACTGGAATCTATCAATGCCTTGGAAAAAAACAGTTAATCTTCAAAAATGAAGCATAGCAATAGCTATACAGAAACCCATATAGGAAATAAAAGAGTTATCGAATAAGCATATTCTAAACTCCTGAAACATTGGTGTTTCATATTTTAGAGCAGTCACTGCAATTTATGAAAGAAATCAATTAAATCTGTATGTGGGAGTGTGTGTGAAAAAAAATCAGATGTAACCCCCTTTGTAATCCTTAACATTTTCATAAGTAACTGTAATTTAATTTAAATAAAAAATTATCAATAACTGTAACTGATTACAATTACTTTTATTTTGTAATTAAATTATGTAATTCCATTACATGTAACTGGTTACTCCCCAACACTGGTAATAAAGTACTTTTAAACCATTTACAAACTATTATTGTTTAATTAGCTTATATGTAAATAATTAGATAAGTGTTTTTATACTTTGTTTTTTACTCATTGTATCCAAACCCTAACTGGTGTATTTAAACATGTTTTCATAAGTATTTGTTTGTATTACATAATATTACACAATGTACATTTACTTGCATTTGCAGAGACATGAAAACATACGATATTTATGGTTTTACACAATTACTGTGTCACTGTACACTAAATACACCATATAAATAGTTAATAAAAATATTAGGCCTAATTAATTGTAAAGAAATGTAGTATGTAAAGTGAAATAATGGATGTTTAATTTGCTTAAGCTATGCGTAAACATTTTAGGAATACTCACTATCAATGCAATTCATAAAGGTAGGTTATTGCCTTTAATTTAGTATTTTCCATTACCAGCTCTAAAGTAAAAACTATTTTCTTTTAATTAACCATTAACAACTACAGTTTAAAAACTGTACATACCTGAGTTAGGTATGGTTAAATAAAGTTGTTACCAAATGATAATAAAATATTATCTAATGCTTTACATATAATTAATTAAACAGTGATTTGTTAACTACCATTTCCCTCTCTTTTAGATGTAGAAATGCAAAATGTACTTGTTTTCATTTGCTGTTGATGCAAATGTGAATAAATAATAATTCTGAAAGGGGCTTGAAGTAAAGATTGTTAAATGTTCACTTAGAAGTAATACCTATAAAGATATGACAAGCATTTGTAATGCACATTATTCCATTTCTGTATTTATCACTTACATCTCATCGTTTTGGCACATAGACACATCTATACAGATTCCATTTGTACAGTGGTTCAAGGGCCACTGTGACAGAGCCAGAGAGCAGCCCACACAACAGAAAACAGAAAATGCATTAAAGTGTTATTTCATTATTGCCTTTCATGATGTGGAGGGGAGCAGGACATTTATTTTTATGTTCTGATGTGAATGTGGTTGAGATCAGCAATGATTTGAAATATGACTATTTGTGTTATTATTCCCTCAGCTTTTTGACTGCCATAACGGTCATATAAGAATGAGATATCACAGTTATTGTGACATTGATGTCTAATTCTTTGACAGCAATTTCGTAATGCTTAATTTTTTAGATATTCTTATGCAACACCAATTGTAGGGCCTATACTTTCCTCTCTGTTTTGGTGTGCAGCCAGTATCTCACATCCATCCATCCGTTCTTCAAAACGCTTGTCCTCTGATGCTGGAGCCTACACAGCGTCTTGGGCTATAGGAAGGGAAACATCCTGGACAGATGGCCAGTCTATCAAAGGGCTAACACAGATATACACACTTTCACGCTCACACCCACGGGCAATTTTAGTGTCTCATTTCACTTGACCTGCATGTCTTTGAATTATGGGGAAACCGTACTGAG
The DNA here is from genome assembly GCF_936440315.1 of Barbus barbus. NCBI lineage: Eukaryota > Metazoa > Chordata > Actinopteri > Cypriniformes > Cyprinidae > Barbus > Barbus barbus. The sequence goes on from NC_136741.1 coordinate 9,848,378, forward strand.
GTGACAGTGCTACCCACTGAGCTGCCAGATATCTGACTTTTTCCTGAAAAAGTGTATGTGTCCCTTACATTTCCCTTTTAATGTCTTTTTCACATTTATTTTCTCTTTCAGCTAGGGCTGGATGATATTGCGATATACAGTGCCCTCCATAAGTATTGGAACAGTAAAGACAAAATTGCTCTGTTGGCTGTGGCGTCAAGACACAAATAAAGTGAATGTAACCATGTATTATGTTAAAAAAGGGTTAAAATTACATTCTAACATTGTAACATTGCAATCTAAAAACAAAAATAATGCTTTTAAAGTTAAATTTACTAAACTAAAAATGAAAATAATTTAAAAAAAGCACAGACTAATTGAGTAAAAAGGCTGTTTTGATTCCCCATTACAGTCACTTTAGTTAGTGCTATCATACAAATATACTTAAAAATACAGCACATCTCAAACACATTAAACAGTGCGAGTCTCTATTAGCGGCACACACAGCCATTCTGTCAGAGCCACTTTAAACTGAAACTAACCTAAGGCTTCTATATCTTACGAGTTTTTAAAAGCCCTTCATATAAAGTTTGTCACGTGTTTAGAACAAATTGTATTATGCACTTTCTCTGCAGTAGTCTGTGTCCTCCGCTTTATTTTCAGATGCGCTCGTTTTCAAACTACTGTACAGTATATCGATATAAACAGTATTGCATCATATCGTATCGCTTATAAAGAATATATCGATATATCGTACAAACTTGATATGCTGCCCAGCCCTAGTAAATGCTATGTTCAGAATAAAATTAAAAAAGGAAAAATGCCAAATATTTCTTAGCCAAAATGTAGACGGGGTGGTGATGGCTCAGTGGATAAGACACATGCCTTTGGTGTGAGAGACCCGTGTTCGAATCCACTGTGAGACACCAATGTGTCCCTGAGCAAGACACTTAACCCCTAGTTGCTCCAGAGGCGTGCGACCTCTGACATATATAGCAATTGTAAGTCGCTTTGGATAAAAGCGTCAGCTAAATGAATAAATGTAAATGTAGACATTCCGTTTTAGAGGTCAACTCAAAAAGTCAAGACAATTCAAATTCAGAATGACTTCATGTATAACACCAGTATTAGGCTATAAGTAAATGTTTTGTAAAATATGAAATGCTTCAAATGCTGTGCATCATCCTGAAACAAGATCATCTATCAATAGCCTAATCATATTTCACAAATCTCGTTTATAATAATAGGGAAGTCGTGGCCTAATGGTTAGAGAGTCGGACTCGTAATCCAAAGGTTGCGGGTTCGAGTCTCGGCCGGCAGGGATTGTAGGTGGGGGGAGTGAATGTCCAGCGCTCTCTCCACCCTCAATACCACGACTGAGGTACCCTTGAGCAAGGCACCGAACCCCCAACTGCTCCCCGGGCGCCGCAGCATAAATGGCTGCCCACTGCTCCGGGTGTGTGTGTGTGTTCACTGCTGTGTGTGCGTTCACTACTGTGTGTGTGCACGTTGGATGGGTTAAATGCAGAGCACGAATTCCGAGTATGGGTCGCCATACTTGGCAGTATGCCACTTCACTTCACTTACATTGTATATGCACTTTGTTGTTTATAGTTCACACTGCACCAACAAAGACAATTGTACTGGGGCTTTTTTTATATATTTGATCATGTTGGTGGCATTTTTACCTCAAGCCCTTCAAGCACTGGTCTCTACTAACCTGTAAATTGAACTACTAAAACAGTGACATTACCAACTCACTACTGAGAAATGTTGTTTTAATTGTTAAACAATTTTATTGATAAGTCAAAGGTTAGCACTGATAACAAGTTTCTATGTATGTGCATGCCCCTCTGTGTGTGTGTGTGTGTGTGTGCGTGTGCGTGTGCGTGCGTGTGTGTGTGTGTGTGTGTGTGTGTGTGTGTGTGTGTGTGCGTGAGTGCCTGTATGTGCATGCAGAGACAGAAGAGCAAAACAGATAACAGGCTTTACATAATACAATTTTGTAAGAAACATTGAAATTGTTATTTTTATCCTATTGTTTGTCTTATTTGTTAGCTTGGTCAATTTCTTTAAGTGGCCTTTGAAAAATACTGAAATGATTTCGTTAAGTGGTATGGAAGTGTAATGCGGTCAAAAGATCTGGAACTACTTCATAGCTGTATGTTTACTGAATAATAATTGCACACCCTTAAAATATTCATCAACTAATCAAAATCAAACATTCAATAGCCCTGTGGTCATTAAACAATACATTAAATAGAAAAGAAGGACTCTTAAAATATTAATAACTTACTTCTCTACCCAGTAGATCCAGGGACAGGTTGAATTTTAATGGTTCAAACCCAATAAGCGAATAAAGGGGAATTATTTATTTTTTGTGCAATGTGACCCTGCACCCTATTCTCTTTTATGGATTGCTGTGATTGAAAAGCCAAATACTCACAAAATTAGAGGATTTTGCGGAAAATTGTATTTGTGTCAATATATTTTATCTATGTATTAGGACTCAAAGTGAATAAACCTGCTGCTATGTCACATGTTAATAATGTTAATCAAACAATAAAAGAGAACATCACTCACTGCTGAATATGTGTTGGGGACTATGCAGTGTTTTATTTTACATTTGATACAGTTCTGTTGGTATAAACCAACCCGATAAACATCAAGCACTGATTATTTTATTTGTATCTTTGATGTATTGTATTTATTCATTCTATTACTTATAGTTAGTAATTAAGACTGTCTACTGTCTTCAACAAGATTGAGACCTTCCTGCTACTAAGTATTTAAATCAGTTAGGCTGTTTGTTTTTGCTGTGAATTAATATCAAGAATTGTGAAATTGAACAAATTGGTATCATACACTGCAAAAAAAAACAAAAAACAAGTTGACCCAACTTAAAATTTAAAGCAACCAGCTTTTTGCTGATTTTTTAGTTCTCTCAACTTATTTTTGTAGGCGATTCTCAACTTTTTGTTGTATAAACTTAAAACAACAAGTTGAGAAAACTCAAAAATCTGCTGAAGTTTATTGCCTTCCCTTTATTCCAGAAAAATAATTATATTGTCATATCATTATCATTAAATACAGTAAATGACTCGTATCATGATGTAAGATTTGAGTCATATTTCCAACATGAGAAACAAACATGAATACAATGAATATATTTCTAAAAACTTATTAGCATGATCTTCCTCAGATCTGCTGCAGTATAGCATACACATATACACACACAGCAGGAAGAGCAGAACAGAGTTTGTTAACATTTTTAGGACACTTGGTTTGAACTGTTTGATAATATTTTTTTATTTACCAGTGTTTACAGTTATGTGGGATCTTGTAAATGTAACACATCTCTCTCTCTCTCTTTCTCTCTCTGTCAGTGTGCTGTTTTGTGGTCCATAAACGTTGCCATGAACTTGTCACATTCTCATGCCCTGGAGCTGATAAAGGGCCAGACACAGATGTGAGTATGCAAATACACACACAAACAGTTGATCTATTCAACAGTTCTCTCCCACTTGGCATGTTTGTGTCACGTCTCACTTAATAAAATAATGTTCGTCTTGCAAAATACATGTTACTTACATCAAACACTTTATTTTAAAAGAATATTAAAGGTTGAAACAACTTTAATTATGTGACTTTTTTGGTGTTCAGATGCTTTCCCCTATCCCAGTTGGGTGTGCAGAGAAAAGTATAAGTAAACCATTCATAGGTGAGCTGAGGGTGGGCCTGTTTTTATTTTTTCCTTCAATCAATGACTGACTGGTGGCGTATTCAGAAATCTGTTTAGAAAGCAGTGTTTGTTTTTACAGTTCTGCGCAGTGGTGCAGAAATAACGTACTTCAGCTCTCAATCAACATCTATGACATGCTTTCAGTTATGTCTCTTTTTTCAGTTTGTGTTAACGGTAATCTACCGTTAACTATTTCAAAATTGAATAGTCTACTAAAATTGTCCCTTTTTATTAGGGGAGGGGGAAAAATTTGATTCACGTATGAAACGCGATTCAGTCATCTAACGATTCGCATCAATTCACAAATGTCAAAAATGGATTTTCTAGTTAATATAATGATAATTAGGAATGTGCCCGAATCCGAATACCGTGTTCGGAAAAGTAATGACATGTTTTACAGAACCCATAAATACGAGATGGGAGGAAAAAATATATTTCAATGCTTTCTCTCGCAATTATATAGTTGGGTAATTATATTGTATATAAATTGCGGGCATCAGGGAGCCGTTATTAATGTGTGGGGAGATTCGAGATTCGCAATCACACATACTCTGTGTATACTACAGAGCGACAATACTTACCACACATTTTACAAGATTAGATATTTGTCAGTGGTACTCAGGATCTGCAAATCATCCATCATCCTATCGGTCATCTCTCCGTTTATGTGGTAAGTGAAATTTTATGTACTGTAATATAACAGGCAACCTCTAACAAGCGTCTAACCATGTCCCTTTAATGGCTCTGTAGAATGCGTTGTTCGTTTCCATGCTTTTACGAATACGGATTCACTATTCAGGCACATCCCTAATAATCAGGGTTGCAAACTTGTCACCTTTCGGCGAAATTCGCCGTTTTTCACCTTGAAATAGGTTCTGTTCGAGAACTGTTCGACCTACAAGTAAAGCATAACGTTTAATGTACAGTAATATTAGTATCACTCAGCTCAAGTCAGGCAGCGCTAAGCCATAGCTAGGTGTCAGCCTGTCACAGCCTGTTTCAAGATGGAGAAACACCTCGCGTTTAGCCCGTCAGCTGCTTCAAAAATTTGAGTGCTGAAATGAAGATTTACAGTGGTTTATTTCCCCTGATTAAGTTCATGTAACATCTTAACAATAATCCTTGTTGATTGTAGACCGTAGTTGTCGCTCAAACGTCTTTTAATCATAAAGGAGTTTATCCTTGAATTATGGGTGTGCGATATGACGATTTTTGATCGTGGACGATAAAAATGTCTCCACGATCTGCTTTTTAAGAAATATCGTAGTATGATGCTACAGCGCACATTATGTCAAATACACTTCTGGCGCCTCCGTCTCTATGTACTGTACAACACGACATACAGCAGTAGAGTTACGCTGACAGGACACTGCACTTATTCGCGATTGCAAAAGTACATTATTTGCACACAAGCCTTGCTGGTTAAATGTTTCATTCGCGCGCTGGTCTGACGTGCGCTTTTTCTGAGCGCACGCGCACTAAAAAGCCTGTCTAACAGCGCCTGATTACTCAACTAACTTATCTTTTGAGCTAATACTGTCAAAACACACAAGGTTTACATACAGACTCAGTTGGTTATCTCTAAAATGAAAGTAAATAGTTAAGAGAGAAACGGATGCGTGCGTGCAGGTCTTAAGGCAGTAGGGACACTATATGTGATGTCGACTGTCATTAAAGGGATAGTTCACCCTAAAATTTAATTTCTGTCATTATTTACTCACTCACATGTTGTCCCAAACCTCTATTAATTTCTTGTGCTGAACCCAAAATAAGATATTTTGAAGAATGAGGGTAACCAAACAGTTGCTGGTCCACATTGACTTTGATAGTAGGAAAGAAAAATCCTATGGAAGTCACTGTGGACCAGCAACTGTTTGCTTTTCCACCTTCTTCAAAATAGCATTTATGTTCAGCAGAAGAAAGAAACTCATTCAGGTTTAAAACAGCTTTTGAGTAAATGATGGTATAAAAATAAAACATTATGACAGAATTGACAGACAGATGACAGAATATTTATTTTTGGGGGAACTATTCATTTAACGTTAACAAAACGCAAAGAGAAAAATCACTCCCTATTCTTGACTGAAAAACTTTAATACAGTTGCTTTAGGAATCAGTCTATCTAGTGTTTTATTTTTATATTTGTTCATTCAATTTCATTGAATGCTCCTGCTAAATACACCTATTGTACCTGAAAATAAAGCACTGTTTGTTTTATTTGTATATTATGTGTATTTGTAATGTGTATCTTTGTTCTTATTTTTTAATAAGAAAGATAAAATAATGACAAAGATTTTTTATCTTCGCCCACTTTGGCCTAAATATCTGCCATGCATCTTTGTCTTTCTAGTTTGGCTGTAATGCTCAGACAACTTGTAAAACCAAAATAGTAAAACTAACATGACAAAGAATCGTGATAAAACCGTGAATCGTGATATTTCTTAAAAAAAAAAAACCGTGATATGATATTTTTCCCATATCGCCCAGCCCTACCTTGAATGGTGCACTGCAAAAAATGCTTTCCTACTTAGAGTTTTTGTCTTGTTTCTAGTCCAAATATATCTAAAAATTCTTAAATCAAGAAGCATTTTATAGACAAGTAAAAATTGTCTTATTTTCAGAACAAAAAAAAAGTCAAAATTAAGTGAGTTTTTCCTTAAAACAAGCAAAATAATCTTATTTCAAACCGAAAACAATTACATCTGCCCCATTTTCACCGAGGGCAAGTGTTTGAAAAAATATTCTATTAATTATTATTAGTCATTTTGTTATTATTGGGGTTTAAAATATGAAATTTGATTTATTAGGAAGTTAACAGTTAATAGGAAACACAGATTTCTTGAGTCAGGACTACCTGTACTGTAGAATGTTGTTTTTGTATAAAAATACTGGTATGTTTGATGTCCACTGTGCACAAAAAATGTGATGAAAAATTGTGAGTCGTGATTAAAAATCGTGAATCGATTTTTAATTTAATTGTGACCACAAGAATCGATATGAATCGTGAGGTACCGAAAGATTCCCTCCCCTACTTTTTATTTATGTTTATAAATTCACTGTAAATATTTTTTTTTTTACTCGAGCTATAATTTAGTGTATTATTCCACCTGCACAGCACTACTAAGTTATATTTCATATTTTATTACTTTGCACATAATGTTTCTCTTACTTGCAATTCACACTCAGATTATCACTCTAAGTAAACGTTCTATAATACATGACCATAAATATGCGTATTTGTAAGTGGTGTGTGTGTGAACTCTCTTTGACAAGTGGTGTAGTGGTGGAGTAACCAGAGATAATGTCAGAATGTCATTCAAGCTTCTGAGACCCTCCTTTTTATAGAGCACACCATGGACAACTGTAGCTGTGGAATAAATTCTCAGTGAGAACTGTTTACAAAATCTGCGCATAGACTGGGGTTTTGTGTGTAAACGGTTTAATCGCATGCTCAATTTCCCAGTGTTTAAACTCTGAACACAGGTTTTGAAGGGCAAAACATGCACACGCACACAGCCTGCTTCATTGTGATTAGTTGAAACTGTAGGAGTAAAAGCATTGCAAATATCCTTGTATTACTGACCTTGAGAGGTCTCTGCATTTCATCTGTAAATGAATACCCAGCTCCTGAGAGGGTCAGAGCAACACATCTGTCTTGAGTAAAGAGCTGTAATTGGCTGAGCATTTCCTGTTATTACATATACACATGTGTTTACACAGAACAAGCTTGAGGCTTATTCTGACTGGCAAATAATAAAAGCTAAATGCTGTGTTTGTTAGATTAATGCCACTCATTAAAGAAAACTTTTATGAACACAATCAGTTCATATAAACCCCCACCCCCAATTGTATTGTGATTTGTTTAACATCTCAAAAGACTTAAATCATCACATAGGCCTATTATCATAGATTTTTAACTGGCTCAGGGTGCTTCATTACATTCCTAATATTGCAATAAATTATATTGTTTCTACAGAATTAACAACTTTAAATGAATATTTTTATGATTTAACTGGTTGGCTGGATTCATAGCTCATTAAGATTTAAGACTTTTTGCAAAAACATTGACTGTACCACTTTTCAAACAAATAATCTTTTCACACCTACTGTGGATAGACCATTCTCATGCAGTTTCTGGCATTTGGTGTGAATAGGCTTGCAAGTTTTTTTTTTTTCAGGAGGATGTTTGTTTTGTTCTGCTTTGTTTTGTTTTATACATGGGTGTATGTCTACATGCTTTTAATAAACATTTTCTTTGTCTGTTTAAAAAAAAAATCTTTTTTTTTTTTTTTTTGTCAGGTTAAATCTGCATTAGACTATTTTGAGGATGTAATTCATTTAGTAGTTTATGTGCTCTTGGAAAGGTTCATATGTTAAGGGTGACAGTTGTTCATTATCATTTCCCTCAGCATTGAGAAATTATCCACAGGCAGTGGAATGGAAATTAAAATCTGATGAAGGTCTCCTTGTTTCAATTGTTGTTTCAGAAGTGGAGAATGTGCTTTAACAGTTGAAATACAGAAATGAGAAATAAAAATTATAAGATATGAAACGTCTCGGTTACGTATGTAACCCTCGTTCCCTGAAGGAGGGAACGGAGACGTCACGTCGGTGACCGACGAATTGGGATCTGGCTTAGAGAGACCAATCCACTACGAGTGTATCTAAACGAGCCAATGCACAGTGGCATGCGATTATTGCATCCAGCTGCCGCTGATCACAGCATGAGTATAAGTAGGCAGCAGGTGCAACGCATATTCAGGTTTTCGCTTCGGAGCCGAGCCGGTGGCCTGGCCGCTCAGTGGTGGTGCAGCAGTTCCCTTCAGGGAACAAGGGTTACATACATAACCGAGACGTTCCCTATCAGTCGGTCACTCCGAGTCACGTCGGTGACCGACGAATTGGGATCCCTACCAAAGGGCCATGGATACTGCCCCTTCCAGTGTCCTGTGGAAGCCTCCTGCGCCCCTATATTTTGGCGCAGGTCAGGGCTTAGCACAGAAGACCAGTTACTGTTGCTACGGCACTACCCACTCAGTAAGACTGGATAACACTGGGAAACTTGGAACCGGACGCTGCGGAAGCCCACCCTTCCCGAAGGAGGTTCAGAAGCACTTTTTTTTATTATTTAACCTTTATTTAACCAGAAGAGACTCTCTGAGATTAAAAATCTCTTTGGCAGGAGTGTCCTGGCCAAAATGGGCAGCAATACATCAATTTCATCACAGAATGTTACAACACAAACAAGCTAGAGACACTTAAAAACAGTTACATATCATTTCATGAACAACCGTTTAGATGCATATGGAAGATTAGAGGAGATTGTAGCCTCTTGACAATGGCAGAACATCTGCCGGGGAAACACGGGCTCTAAGGCTATACCGTGGATTTCACACATATGGGATCCAATTAGGTCTCACATATGGAACCCAGCCCTCTACCGGTTCTCATTGATTCATTGAGTGAGGGGCCTGGCGTCAGACGCTCCGCCACATCTGACTGCCGAGGGAATGGAGAAGCCCGACAGGGTCTACAGTACGGACTCTCTGGAGCAGTTTTGGCAAGCCGACCCGAAACCGGAGCCTCTCTGTGCTTCTACCCGTTTGAGGTGAGAACACAGGAGGAAACCGGTTCCACACGGAGGCTATAGAACCTAGTGAACGTGTTAGGGGTCGCGCAGCCCGCAGCTCTACAAATACCTGCCAACGAGGTGCCTCGAGCCAACGCCCAGGAAGATGCAACACTTCTAGTAGAGTGGGCTCTCAACCTGATTGGGCAGGGCACACCCTGTGGCTGATAAGCCATGGTGATGGCGTCCACTATCCAGTGGGCCATCCTCTGCTTGGAGACGACATTCCCCTTCTGCTGGCCTCCGTGACAGACAAAGAGCTGGTCTGAGGTCCTGAAGCTTTGCGTCCTGTCACCGTAGCATCTCAGTGCTCGGACGGGACAAAGCAAAGCAAGGGCTGGATCTGCCTTCTCCGAGGGTAGTGTTTGCAGGCTCACCACCTGGTCCCTGAAGGGAGTAGTGGGAACCTTGGGCACATAGCCAGGCTGCAGGATTACCTGGGAGTCAGCCGGCCCAAACTCTAGGCACGAATCGTCGACCGAAAATGCGTGCAGGTCCCCTACCCTCTTGATGGAGGCCAATGCAAGCAGGAGCAGAGTCTTCATTGAAAGAAACTTCATCTCAACTGTCCGCAAAGGCTCAAATGGGCCCTGCTGTGGTGCTCTGAGCACTAGAGACAGGTCCCAAGAGGGTATAGAGGGGGGCCGTGGAGGATTTAACCTTCTTGCCCCCCTAAGGATCCTGATGACCAAGTCATGCTTACCCCCCGGCTTAAGGAGGGGCTGTCACGAGGAGCATCAGTCCTGGGAACCAAGTCCCAGTGGGCCAGTACGGCGCCACGAGCAGGACCTGCTCTTCGTCCTCCCTGATCTTGCACAGTGTCTGTGCGAGAAGGCTCACTGGGGGGGACGCATACTTGCGAAGGCCCCGCGGCCAGCTGTGTGCCAGTGCATCCGTGCCGAGTGTTCCCTCAGTCAGGGAGTAAAACAACTGGCAATGAGAGGCAAACAGGTCTACCTGAGCGAGTCTGAAATGTCTCCAAATCAGCTGGACCGTCTGGGGATGGAGTCTCCACTCGCCGGGGAGCGCAGCTCGTGACAGCTCGTCGGCTGACTGGTTGAGCAAGCCCGGAATGTGAATGGCACGAAGCGACCTCAGATGCTGCGACATGCGACGGGAGCGTAGACCACCTTGTCGGTTGATGTACGCAATGGTCGCAGTGTTATCCGTACGGACCAGTACGTGCTTGCCTCGTAAGTGCCTCCTGAGACGGATCAAGGCCAGGCGTACTGCTAGCAACTCTAGGCAATTGATGTGCCAGCACAGTTGGGGGCCCATCCAAACCCCCGACACTGCAAGTCCGTCGAACGTGGCACCCCAGCCGGTGGTGGAGGCATCTGTGTAAACCACAGCATGCCTGGAGACCTGTTCCAGGGGCACCCCGCCCAAAGAAACGAGAGGTCTGACCACAGGGTGAGGGTTTGGCGGCAGGCCGGTGTGATTTGGACCCGGTGAGTGCCGCGTTGCCACACCCACCTCGGGACTCTGCCATGGAGCCAGTGTTGAAGCGGTCTCATATGAAGCAGCCCCAGCAGCGTGACTGCCACCGCAGCTGCCATATGCCCCAGGAGCCTCTGAAATTGTTTCAGTGGGACCGCCATCCTGTTCTTGAATGTATTCAAGCAGTTCAACACCGACTGAGCACGTTCCTGCGTGAGGCGTGCTGTCTGACTGACCGAATCCAACTCCATACGGAGAAAAGACATCCTCTGCGTCGGGGAGAGTTTGCTCTTTTACCAGTTGACCCGAAGGGTCCTAGTCCCTGTGTTCGCACAACTGATCCTGAGACTGAGCCAGTATGAGTCAGTCGTCGAGGTAGTTGAGACGCGAACGCCCTGTTCTCTCATGGGAACAAGGGCAGCTTCCGCCACTTTCGTGAAAACACGGGGCGACAGGGACAGCCAGAAGGGCAGGACCTTGTACTGATATGCCCGTCCTTCGAACGCAAACTGCAGGAATGGCCTGTGGCGTGGAAGGATCGACACATGGAAGTACGCGTACTTCAGGTCGATTGCTGCAAACCAATCTCGGGGACGGATGCACCCGAAGATGCGTTTCTGCGTGAGCATCTTGAACGGAAGCCTGTGAAGGGCCCAGTTCAAGACGCACAGATCCAAGATTGGTCTCAACCCACCGCCTTTCTTGGGTACAATGAAGTAGGGGCTGTAGAACCCCATCCTCATATCGGCTGGAGGGACCAGCTCTATCGCATCCTTCGCCAGGAGGACTGCGACCTCTGCATGCAAGATCGGAGCATCTACCGCCTTCACTGAAGTTCCCTGAACTTGGGAGGGCACCGGGTGAACTGAATCGCATAGCCGAGTCTGATGGTCTGACGGAGCCAACGAGACGGACTGGGAAGCGCTAGCCAGGCTCCCAGAAACCGTACAAGTGGCACCAGCGGAACCACCGACGTACCCAGGGTGGGGCAATGAGGGGGAACGCAGGGACCCCGCTCGGGCATCCCCTTGCTGGTCCGAAGCGGAGTCAGCGTGTGTGCAACACCAACCTGCGTTCTGGCAGAAGGTGCGTGACTAGTACGGTTGACCGCACTCCCGAACCGCCTACAGCTGCTCACTGGCGAGAGAGGGGGGTGAGTGTGAATCAAGACTGGCTCGTCCACAACTCCCCAACCCCTCTGGGGATCCAGAGATAGAGGAAACTGCTCTTTTGTTGAGATTTTGGGTACCACTGACCATGAGGCCAGTGGTGGGGAAAAAAGAAACAAAAGATTCTCCGCCAAGCCCTCCTCCGGGGGAGGGAGTGGTGCGTGCGTTCACCATCTCCCGAAGAGCATCCTCCTCCACCTCCGGGTCGCCCGTCTCAGGGCCTCTTGCTCTTTCGCTTGCCACCAGGTTTGGCGGGGGCCTGGACGGGCAGGGCGGCTGCCCTACGACCGGCTCCACGGTGCTGCTTTGCTGGAGACTGCTGCGTTTGCTGCGCGGGAGAGGGGGCGCTGAGGCTGAGGCGCTGCCGCCGGCGGCCCTGTGGAGGCAGAAGCTGCACGCTGGGGCAGGATGTGCCTGATAGCCTCAGTCTGCTTCTGTGCAGCGGAGAACTGCTGGGTGAAGTTCTCCACTGCGTCGCCGAAAAGGCCGGTCTGGGACACAGGGGTGTTCAAGAACCGCATCTTGTCAGACTCCCTCATGTCGGCCAGACACATCCAGAGATGGCGTTCCTGGACCACCATAGTGGACATCGCATGACCCAGAGACCGCGCAGTGACCTTCGTCGCTCGTAGCGGTACGAAGCTCTCTGAGAACTTCCGGGTCGTGCCCACCCTCGTGCAGGTCCTTCAGTGCCTTGGCCTGATGAACCTGCAACAACGCCATAGCGTGTAGGGCGGAAGCAGCTTCACCACAGGCCGCATAAGCACTGCCGGTCAAGGCCGACGAGTACCAACAGACCCGGGAGGTACTGTTCTCTTTTAGAAATCATTCTTTCAATGTGCTGAAGCACACAGAGGAGATGGCCGCTTGCAACACAATCAGAGGTAGTGCAATCCGATGTGTGCAACCCACTCGACAGGAAAGGAACCACCGCCGCTGAAGTGCCGTGACACCAGCACTAGGGATGGGTATCGTTAAGGTTTTAACGGTATTACTACTCTTACCGATACTGCTTATCTATCCGGTACTTTAACGGTATTCTTATCGGTACTTTTTGTTTTACTTTGTTTCTTTGTTCATATTCTTACAGTATCTTATCTTATGTATATAAAACACAAAAAATGCCTGCACTTCATCAATTTGTAAATGCACCAGTGTGCAGGTATTTTTAGTGTTTTATATACATAAGATAAGATACTGTAAGAATATGAACAAAGAAACAAAGTAAAACAAACTAACAAATACAATAAAACAAACACACAAACGAAATGAAATAAACAGTGCTTTCATTTTTCCATGAAGGTCTACTAATGTTAATGTTCAGGTAAGTAATAGTTACAAAAGTAATCAAATGTAAATGAGCACTGCATAGTTTTCACTATATGTACTGTAGGGCTGTATACCCTTGGAGAACCTGGCGATACGATACATACCTCGATACACAGGTCACGATTCGATACGTACCTCGATACAGAGCTGTCTCGATACGATTTGATACAATGTGACACGATTCGATACGATTCAATAAAAATACATGGGCCAGAGCCAATTAGTTAATGCTGAACACATTTACTCAACAAACAGAACTCTGCATTTTTCTTCAATTTAATGAAGACAAAAGTGCATTATAACAAAGTGCATTTTGCTTAAATATTTGCAACTTTAAGTGCTCTGATTAATTGTACACAAATTGTATTAATCTGGAAATTACCACAAGTCAACATTTAACTTTCCAAGGGTACAGTCTGAGCTCACACAAGCACAAAATCTTCTTCTTATTATTCTTAACTTCTTATTAAATCTTCTTATAATTCTTTTTTGTGACACCATGTACTGCCATAACATATTTCACTATGAAATCACTTAAAGGTGCCATAGAATGCATTGATACCAGGGCTCCAAACTGCGACTAAAATGGTCGAATTTGCGACCAAAAATATTCATTTGCGAGTGAAGTTTTTGCTGAGGTCGCCACTGGCGACTATATATAATTTGCATGAAAGGACTTTTTTCCCGATTGTTTTGCGCTCACATCTTTTGTTATGTTCACGTATTAAACTTACATAAGACTATGCGCATCAAAGTTTTACTGGAAAAGAGTTTCAAACAGTCCTCGTCTCTGCCGCACACAGTCTGCTGAACGCAGTGAGAGAGACCTGAAAGGTGATAATATAAACACCAGTACCCCGCGTCCACACGGTCCGTGTATGCGTCCGGATCGCGCGAGCGGAGAGTATCGCACTTAATGCTCAGGCGCGATCTCTTTAGCACCTCAGTTAAAGCAGCAAGTGAACCCATTATATATTTCGATTTACTACTACAGTATGAAATGAACATGATCAAAAGGTAGGCAATAAGAAAGCCTATAGTACAACTTACTGAAATGTTTTATGTAAAAGCTCATTCAGTGTTTCAAACTGAGGAAATGTATAAAGCTTGTAAACATTGCATTGTAATACATTTACCTCAGAATAACCACTCAGTGTCCATAAACTCATCAGTCAGCTAGAAAAATAACTATAAAGAGGAGCGTTTTGCTATATTTATGCGCTGTTGCTAGGGGTGTGCGGTATGACGATTTTTGATCGTGGACGATAAAAATGTCTCCATGATCTGCTTTTGAAGAAATATGGTAGTATCGTGCTACAGAACACATTATATCAAATACAGTTCTGGCGCCTCCGTCTCTATATACTGTACAACACGACATACAGCAGTAGAGTTACTCTGACAGGACACTGCACTTATTCACGGAGTCAGCCGGCCCAAACTCTAGGCACGAATCGTCGACCGAAAATGCGTGCAGGTCCCCTACCCTCTTGATGGAGGCCAATGCAAGCAGGAGCAGAGTCTTCATTGAAAGAAACTTCATCTCAACTGTCCGCAAAGGCTCAAATGGGCCCTGCTGTGGTGCTCTAAGCACTAGAGAAAGGGACCCAAGAGGGTATAGAGGGGGGCCGTGGAGGATTTAACCTTCTTGCCCCCCTAAGGATCCTGATGACCAAGTCATGCTTACCCCCCGGCTTAAGGAGGGGCTGTCACGAGGAGCATCAGTCCTGGGAACCAAGTCCCAGTGGGCCAGTACGGCGCCACGAGCAGGACCTGCTCTTCGTCCTCCCTGATCTTGCACAGTGTCTGTGCGAGAAGGCTCACTGGGGGGGACGCATACTTGCGAAGGCCCCGCGGCCAGCTGTGTGCCAGTGCATCCGTGCCGAGTGTTCCCTCAGTCAGGGAGTAAAACAACTGGCAATGAGAGGCAAACAGGTCTACCTGAGCGAGTCTGAAATGTCTCCAAATCAGCTGGACCGTCTGGGGATGGAGTCTCCACTCGCCGGGGAGCGCAGCTCGTGACAGCTCGTCGGCTGACTGGTTGAGCAAGCCCGGAATGTGAATGGCACGAAGCGACCTCAGATGCTGCGACATGCGACGGGAGCGTAGACCACCTTGTCGGTTGATGTACGCAATGGTCGCAGTGTTATCCGTACGGACCAGTACGTGCTTGCCTCGTAAGTGCCTCCTGAGACGGATCAAGGCCAGGCGTACTGCTAGCAACTCTAGGCAATTGATGTGCCAGCACAGTTGGGGGCCCATCCAAACCCCCGACACTGCAAGTCCGTCGAACGTGGCACCCCAGCCGGTGGTGGAGGCATCTGTGTAAACCACAGCATGCCTGGAGACCTGTTCCAGGGGCACCCCGCCCAAAGAAACGAGAGGTCTGACCACAGGGTGAGGGTTTGGCGGCAGGCCGGTGTGATTTGGACCCGGTGAGTGCCGCGTTGCCACACCCACCTCGGGACTCGGCCATGGAGCCAGTGTTGAAGCGGTCTCATATGAAGCAGCCCCAGCAGCGTGACTGCCACCGCAGCTGCCATATGCCCCAGGAGCCTCTGAAATTGTTTCAGTGGGACCGCCATCCTGTTCTTGAATGTATTCAAGCAGTTCAACACCGACTGAGCACGTTCCTGCGTGAGGCGTGCTGTCTGACTGACCGAATCCAACTCCATACGGAGAAAAGACATCCTCTGCGTCGGGGAGAGTTTGCTCTTTTACCAGTTGACCCGAAGGGTCCTAGTCCCTGTGTTCGCACAACTGATCCTGAGACTGAGCCAGTATGAGTCAGTCGTCGAGGTAGTTGAGACGCGAACGCCCTGTTCTCTCATGGGAACAAGGGCAGCTTCCGCCACTTTCGTGAAAACACGGGGCGACAGGGACAGCCAGAAGGGCAGGACCTTGTACTGATATGCCCGTCCTTCGAACGCAAACTGCAGGAATGGCCTGTGGCGTGGAAGGATCGACACATGGAAGTACGCGTACTTCAGGTCGATTGCTGCAAACCAATCTCGGGGACGGATGCACCCGAAGATGCGTTTCTGCGTGAGCATCTTGAACGGAAGCCTGTGAAGGGCCCAGTTCAAGACGCACAGATCCAAGATTGGTCTCAACCCACCGCCTTTCTTGGGTACAATGAAGTAGGGGCTGTAGAACCCCATCCTCATATCGGCTGGAGGGACCAGCTCTATCGCATCCTTCGCCAGGAGGACTGCGACCTCTGCATGCAAGATCGGAGCATCTACCGCCTTCACTGAAGTTCCCTGAACTTGGGAGGGCACCGGGTGAACTGAATCGCATAGCCGAGTCTGATGGTCTGACGGAGCCAACGAGACGGACTGGGAAGCGCTAGCCAGGCTCCCAGAAACCGTACAAGTGGCACCAGCGGAACCACCGACGTACCCAGGGTGGGGCAATGAGGGGGAACGCAGGGACCCCGCTCGGGCATCCCCTTGCTGGTCCGAAGCGGAGTCAGCGTGTGTGCAACACCAACCTGCGTTCTGGCAGAAGGTGCGTGACTAGTACGGTTGACCGCACTCCCGAACCGCCTACAGCTGCTCACTGGCGAGAGAGGGGGGTGAGTGTGAATCAAGACTGGCTCGTCCACAACTCCCCAACCCCTCTGGGGATCCAGAGATAGAGGAAACTGCTCTTTTGTTGAGATTTTGGGTACCACTGACCATGAGGCCAGTGGTGGGGAAAAAAGAAACAAAAGATTCTCCGCCCAGCCCTCCTCCGGGGGAGGGAGTGGTGCGTGCGTTCACCATCTCCCGAAGAGCATCCTCCTCCACCTCCGGGTCGCCCGTCTCAGGGCCTCTTGCTCTTTCGCTTGCCACCAGGTTTGGCGGGGGCCTGGACGGGCAGGGCGGCTGCCCTACGACCGGCTCCACGGTGCTGCTTTGCTGGAGACTGCTGCGTTTGCTGCGCGGGAGAGGGGGCGCTGAGGCTGAGGCGCTGCCGCCGGCGGCCCTGTGGAGGCAGAAGCTGCACGCTGGGGCAGGATGTGCCTGATAGCCTCAGTCTGCTTCTGTGCAGCGGAGAACTGCTGGGTGAAGTTCTCCACTGCGTCGCCGAAAAGGCCGGTCTGGGACACAGGGGTGTTCAAGAACCGCATCTTGTCAGACTCCCTCATGTCGGCCAGACACATCCAGAGATGGCGTTCCTGGACCACCATAGTGGACATCGCATGACCCAGAGACCGCGCAGTGACCTTCGTCGCTCGTAGCGGTACGAAGCTCTCTGAGAACTTCCGGGTCGTGCCCACCCTCGTGCAGGTCCTTCAGTGCCTTGGCCTGATGAACCTGCAACAACGCCATAGCGTGTAGGGCGGAAGCAGCTTCACCACAGGCCGCATAAGCACTGCCGGTCAAGGCCGACGAGTACCAACAGACCCGGGAGGTACTGTTCTCTTTTAGAAATCATTCTTTCAATGTGCTGAAGCACACAGAGGAGATGGCCGCTTGCAACACAATCAGAGGTAGTGCAATCCGATGTGTGCAACCCACTCGACAGGAAAGGAACCACCGCCGCTGAAGTGCCGTGACACCAGCACTAGGGATGGGTATCGTTAAGGTTTTAACGGTATTACTACTCTTACCGATACTGCTTATCTATCCGGTACTTTAACGGTATTCTTATCGGTACTTTTTGTTTTACTTTGTTTCTTTGTTCATATTCTTACAGTATCTTATCTTATGTATATAAAACACAAAAAATGCCTGCACTTCATCAATTTGTAAATGCACCAGTGTGCAGGTATTTTTAGTGTTTTATATACATAAGATAAGATACTGTAAGAATATGAACAAAGAAACAAAGTAAAACAAACTAACAAATACAATAAAACAAACACACAAACGAAATGAAATAAACAGTGCTTTCATTTTTCCATGAAGGTCTACTAATGTTAATGTTCAGGTAAGTAATAGTTACAAAAGTAATCAAATGTAAATGAGCACTGCATAGTTTTCACTATATGTACTGTAGGGCTGTATACCCTTGGAGAACCTGGCGATACGATACATACCTCGATACACAGGTCACGATTCGATACGTACCTCGATACAGAGCTGTCTCGATACGATTTGATACAATGTGACACGATTCGATACGATTCAATAAAAATACATGGGCCAGAGCCAATTAGTTAATGCTGAACACATTTACTCAACAAACAGAACTCTGCATTTTTCTTCAATTTAATGAAGACAAAAGTGCATTATAACAAAGTGCATTTTGCTTAAATATTTGCAACTTTAAGTGCTCTGATTAATTGTACACAAATTGTATTAATCTGGAAATTACCACAAGTCAACATTTAACTTTCCAAGGGTACAGTCTGAGCTCACACAAGCACAAAATCTTCTTCTTATTATTCTTAACTTCTTATTAAATCTTCTTATAATTCTTTTTTGTGACACCATGTACTGCCATAACATATTTCACTATGAAATCACTTAAAGGTGCCATAGAATGCATTGATACCAGGGCTCCAAACTGCGACTAAAATGGTCGAATTTGCGACCAAAAATATTCATTTGCGAGTGAAGTTTTTGCTGAGGTCGCCACTGGCGACTATATATAATTTGCATGAAAGGACTTTTTTCCCGATTGTTTTGCGCTCACATCTTTTGTTATGTTCACGTATTAAACTTACATAAGACTATGCGCATCAAAGTTTTACTGGAAAAGAGTTTCAAACAGTCCTCGTCTCTGCCGCACACAGTCTGCTGAACGCAGTGAGAGAGACCTGAAAGGTGATAATATAAACACCAGTACCCCGCGTCCACACGGTCCGTGTATGCGTCCGGATCGCGCGAGCGGAGAGTATCGCACTTAATGCTCAGGCGCGATCTCTTTAGCACCTCAGTTAAAGCAGCAAGTGAACCCATTATATATTTCGATTTACTACTACAGTATGAAATGAACATGATCAAAAGGTAGGCAATAAGAAAGCCTATAGTACAACTTACTGAAATGTTTTATGTAAAAGCTCATTCAGTGTTTCAAACTGAGGAAATGTATAAAGCTTGTAAACATTGCATTGTAATACATTTACCTCAGAATAACCACTCAGTGTCCATAAACTCATCAGTCAGCTAGAAAAATAACTATAAAGAGGAGCGTTTTGCTATATTTATGCGCTGTTGCTAGGGGTGTGCGATATGACGATTTTTGATCGTGGACGATAAAAATGTCTCCACGATCTGCTTTTGAAGAAATATGGTAGTATCGTGCTACAGAACACATTATATCAAATACAGTTCTGGCGCCTCCGTCTCTATATACTGTACAACACGACATACAGCAGTAGAGTTACTCTGACAGGACACTGCACTTATTCGCGATCGCAAAAGTACATTATTTGCACACAAGCCTTGATGGTTAAATGTTTAATTCACGCGCTGGTCTGACGTGCAGCTTTTTCTGAGCGCATACACCTGAAGCACGCGCACTAAAAAGCCTGTCTAACAGCGCGAGCGCCTGATTACTCAACTAACTTATCTTTTGCGCTAATACTGTCAAAACACACAAGGTTTACATACAGACTGAGTTGGTTATCTCTAAAATGAAAGTAAATAGTTAAGAGAGAAACAGATGCCTGTCTGTATATTAGATGCGTGCAGCTCTTAAAGGGACAGTACTAAACATGCTGTCGACTGTCATTAAAGGGATAGTTCACCCTAAAATGTAATTTCTGTCATTATTTACTCACTCACATGTTGTCCCAAACCTCTATTAATTTCTTGTGCTGAACCCAAAATAAGATATTTTGAAGAACGTGGGTAACCAAACAGTTGCTGGTCTACATTGACTTTGATAGCAGGAAAGAAAAATCCTATGGAAATCACTGAGGACCAGCAACTGTTTGGTTTTCCACCTTCTTCATAATAGCATTTATGTTCAGCAGAAGAAAGAAACTCATTCAGGTTTAAAACAACTTTTCAGTAAATGATGCTATAAAAATAAAACATTATGACAGAATTGACAGACAGATGACAGAATATTTATTTTTGAGGGAACTATTAATTTAACGTTAACAAAACAACAAAACACAGAGAAAAATCACTCACTATTCTTGACTGAAAAACTTTAAACAGTTGCCTTAGGAATCAGTCTATCTAGTGTTTTATTTTTATACTTGTTCATTCAATTTCATTGAATGCTCCTGCTAAATACACCTATTGTACCTGAAAATAAAGCACTGTTTGTTTTATTTGTATATTATGTGTATTTGTAATGTGTATCTTTGTTCTTATTTTTTAATAAGAAAAATAAAATAATAACAAAGATTTTATCTTCGCCCACTTTGGCCTAAATATCTGCCATGCATCTTTGTCTTTCTA
Organism: Barbus barbus; assembly: GCF_936440315.1. Classification (NCBI taxonomy): domain Eukaryota; kingdom Metazoa; phylum Chordata; class Actinopteri; order Cypriniformes; family Cyprinidae; genus Barbus; species Barbus barbus. Next base: position 9,869,012 of record NC_136741.1, read on the forward strand.
ATTTGGCTGTAATGCTCAGACAACTTGTAAAACCAAAACAGTAAAACTAACATGACAAAGAATCGTGATAAAATCGTGAATCGTGATATTTCTAAAAAAAATCGTGATATGATATTTTTCCCATATCGCCCACCCCTAGCTGTTGCATATTAATATTTTTACTTATTCTGTTGTACATGATTCAACTCCTCCTATAAAATTGCATTTTACTAATGAAGAAAAACAGACTGAATGTGTGAAAGACGTGACAACATTTATAGGATGCACTGCACTCAGTTGCCAAGTGATGCTTATGGTCCATGATATTGGTACAGATTCTGTGTAACGAACAATTCTTTGTGACTGTATATTTCAAGTTGTAAAAGACATTTAATTCACACTTTAAGTGAACCTTAGTCCCCCGGTCGACCTGATCATCTACAAGATGGATTAAAATGCTGATAAAGCCTAGAAAAGATAAGACATAAACACATGACAAAATGATTGAAATGTTAAAATAGGGGGGAAAAATAAAATTATAATAATAAAATAAACCACTTTTATTCTGTGGCACCTAAAAAAATAATTTGGCGCCTAAGTTTTTCTTTTATAGGAGCCAATGTCTCCTTACTCGATTTTTTTGTCTGGAGCCCTGGATACAGTATTTTAAATTGTTCTCTGATATCTACACAGAAGGTATGTGGCTTAGGTAAGGGCAAAAAATCTCCAGAAACGATTTTACATGTCCATTTACAACCCTAGGATTTCTCCCTAGAATGAAACGGTCTGTTATTGGCTTATTTGGCAGGGTCATGAATAATAATGAGCTCTGCTCTGATTGGCTGTTTCACAGTGCTGCTCAATGTTGAGCTCTGCTCTGATTGGCTGTTTCACAGTACGGCTCATCAGCAAGAAGGAAGCACAGGGAGGAAAATATATATTTAAATACTTTCTCTCGCAGTTATATCGTCGGGTAATTATACTGTATATAAAACGCGGGCATCAGGGAGCCGTTATTAATATGCGAGGCATAGAAACTGCTTTTGAATATAGTTCACTTTCAAGAGACGCGATCACACAAACTATGTTTACATTATGGAGCAACAGTACTCACCACACATTTCACAAGATCAGATGCTTGTCAGTGGTGCTCAGGATCTGTAAGTCATTCGCCATCATCCTCATCTCTCTTTACTGAGAGTGAAATCTTATGTACTGTAACAGGCTACCGCTAGCAAGGAGCTAACCATGTCCCTTTAGTGGCTCGCGTTATTTGCTTTCTGTGCCTTTCTGAATACAGACACCAACCCATCCCTGCACTTCACACCCCCTGCACGGCCTGGAACATAACATTTATTTTGTTATTTTCGCTGTTGTCCGCGCTTGTTTATTTACAATACCTGCAGAGCTTCTGATGGTTCGGCCGGCTTAGAACAAGTGCGGGTTTATGCAAATGTTGGGGGCGTAGTGATCCCGACTGTTGCGTCACAGTCGGTGTTATGTTCTGATTCGCCTGTTTTTCAGTGGTCTTTTTTAATCACGAGATTTACATATGAAGGAGAAACTATGGTGTTTGAGGCTCACTGTATGTCATTTCCATGTACAGAACTGTTATTATTTAAATATGCCAGGGTAAAGACAGTTTTTCATTCTATGGCACCTTTAAATGCTACATCTTGCTTTAACATTTTCCATGAGTTTTTTTGAAACTCGCGGGCGCCGCTGCGCCCCCTAATGGCTGGGCGGAGTATCGATACTAAGGGCTAGAATATCGATACTGTATCTTTTTTTATTATATTTGTATCTAAGAATCGATATTTTGAGCACACCCCTAATGTACTGATAGATGTATGTTTATTAAAGCTATAACGTTGTTCAGATTAAGAGCTGTGGGTGATTTTCTCTTTGCATTTTGTTCTTTGATTAACATTGATGCTCAAGCTCCAGTCTGACACTTTAAGACAATATACTGACACGCAACGCATTTTTTGGCATATTTTTGTGTGTTATTTCGACGCGCCCGAAGCTCGAAGTGTACTTTGCTTGTCCGTTTTGGAGCACGCCGCCGCGCAGGCACACGCGCGCACACACATTTCAGCCTGGGGAAGAGCATCACTTGTGCAGATTGTACTTTCAACGTTTTACTATCAAATATGTCCTGCAATGTAGCAACAGTAAAGACGGCATTTTATAACAATCACTGATTGATCTGATTCAGATGTTAAGTTTTGGTTCGGAGGAACGAATCCGCGCCGCTATGAAGGGAAGGGAGTTGTGCTAGAAGAAATGCAGCTATAATCTTTGGAAGCCAAAATCGAAAAAAATTAAATAAATACTTAGCTTAATATAACAGCCACAGGCCTAAAGTGTGAGCAGATGTTTGAATTGTTGGTTGGTTCTCTCTTCTATCATAATTAAACAGGACTTTCATGTTGCGTGTGCTGAAGCTCCTCCGCGTGAGCGCGATCTGGCTTCTGAATTGCGCATAGCAAAAATGCATCATAGACAAATGTTTGAATATTATTGCACATAAAAACAGCTGGCGACATTATATATATATATATATATATATACAGAGAGAGAGAGAGAGAGAGAGAGAGAGCAACAATAAATGTATGTGTGTTTTCTTAATTTCTCCAATACCGACAGAAGTACCGATAACGTCAGAGCTTATCGATACTCCGGTCTTTCATAATTTAGCCCCGAGACCGATTTAATACCGAGTTTCGGTACCCATCCCTAACCAGCACAGAGAGACCTCTGGAGAGCGTGCTTGACTGTCAGACACCGTAGTCGATAGGCTTTGTCAAGAGCAGAACGATGAACCGCTCGGCTCCAAAGCGAAAAGCTGAATATGCGTTGCACCTGCTGCCTACTTATACTCATGCTGTGATCAGCGGCAACTGGATGCAATAATTGCATGCCAATGTGCATTGGCTTGTTTAGATACACTCGTAGTGGATTGGTCTCTCTAAGCGAGATCCCAATTCGTCGGTCACCGACGTGACTCGGAGTGACCGACTGATAGGGGACTGACTGATAATTTTCAATAAAAAATTTATCTAAATGAGCCAAAAAGGCCATATGTACACTGAGATCATTCATTCATTTATTCATTCAGGCTAGTTATGCAAGCAGGGCCCCCCTTAAAGGGATAGTTCACCCAAAATTTTAAATTTGATGTTTATCTGCTTACCCCAAGGGCATCCAAGTTTGTCAGTCATCCAATGTCAGTCAATGGTACTCACGGCTTTGAGAGAGAGAAAAAAAACATAAACAGACAAAACCAAATGAAACTCTGCGGCTAGTGACGATACATTGAGGTCTAAAGACACTGAAACTGAACAGTATTTATATCATGTTTCACCTCCGATCCGCCGCCCGGTCCAACTGTCCTGAGCTCGTACACACAACAGCCGGCGCGTGACACATCATCTTCTTCTTCTTGCTTTATGGCGGATCGCAGACTTATAAGTGCATTACCGCCACATATCTCTGTCAATGGTCCATTTGAGAGATAGGTGGCAGTCTATCTGTGTATGCTTCTGAAATAAAAGTTTAGAAAGATGTGATGCATTGTTTTTGTTAATATTACTCATCATATACAGTCTCTTTTAAGGGTATAATGAACTATTTTCCATTGTCTAGTTTTAATAAGTAAACAAAAATCACAATAAATTGTAATATCGAATCGCAATAGTGACTGCTAAGAGATATATATATATATATACAGGTATATATATATATTTTTTTTTATTATTATTATTGTGTATCATTCAACTTTTTCCCATGGTCTACAAAAAAATAAATCACAACACATAGGAATATCGAATCACAATACTTGTAGAATCGTAATTCTTTAAAAAAATCGCAATACATATCGTATCGGCACCCAAGTATCATGATAGTATCGAATCGGGAAGTATAGGTGTATCGTCCCATCCCTAAAAAACACTTAGTCTCTAAGCTAATTAGCACACAAAATACCATTGGTATACTACTTCCACCGCCTCACCGGAAGTTTTACCCATGTTCTTTTTTACAGTAGCCCCCCCAGAATCTTGTGGATAGTTTGTGTAACTTCAATGCTGTATATCCGAGTACTGCCTTTTTACTTTTGACTAAACAGCCTAGCAACTTTTATGATGGCTGCTGTTGTTGTTTATTATTAAATATTATCATTCAATAAATTATATTTTATATAAACAAATAATAGCATTATTTAATAGCATTTAGTATTGAATATGGTGTATATGTTTGTGATGGTGATTTTAGTTACATTATTCCGCCATTAGTGAGCAAGACAGCAGTACTTTATTTTGAAAGAGACTGAAACAGGGCAGAGGTGTTGTCTGAAATCACTCTTACGCCGGTTTCACACTGCACGTATAAGCAGAGCATAAGCAACGCGGAAGCGGTGAGTATGCATAGCAGGAGCTGCTGAATCGCGGTTTGTACTGCAATAAAGACTAGTATCGTTATTTCTGTTGTATTTTCCAACGTTCTCCTCCGAACATTGTGTGCCATGTGTTTGATGTATGATATGGGCAGCATACTCTGTGATGCGACCGTGTCCCGCTCCCCTCTGTCCCACGCACATATGTAAATAACATATATTATATATAGGTAGTTTGCACGATAAACTTGAGCCAAGTTTTCAAGATGTGTATATGAAAATATTGCTGACCCTGTCAGGAAAAATGATCTCTGACCCTTCTCACATTTTGTATGAGGAATATTCATCTTTGCCATCTAACAGAAGGCTTAGAGTTGCATATGCTAGATTGAATTGGCTATGTTACGTAAATCTTTTGTGTATCAGTCTGTACAATTAATAAATCAGAATTGGGCGTTCCAGATAAGCTCTGGAAAATAGAAAGGACTCACTATTCTAATGCACTGTTGCCGTGTGTTTATGTATATACTTTTTTTTATGTATATATATATTTTTTTTTTTTTGTATTAAGGTGCATCTATTGTACTGTTTGTTTAATAATTATTGATATGAATTGATCTGAGACACGCTGTGAGATCCAAGACAAATTTTGGAAAGAATTAAGTGTAACAATTAAGTGTAATTGGATTGAATAATTGAATTGAAAAAGTAATATTAAAGCTAACAAATGCCTCTAGTTGTATTAATTTAACAGATCTTTGAAGTTTGGGCAAAAACTCATGGAAGTGATGTGATTTTGTGCATTTTATTTTTTCATATGGTGATTGTGAAACATGAACCACATCACTTTATTTTATGGTGAAATTTGTTATTTTTAATGTTAATCGGGTAAATTTTGATCAAGGACAATGTCCACGTACGTTCCACGTAATTGCGTATTACGTGACGTCACGAACGCGCATCACAGAACAGAGCAAGGCGAGCATTTGTGCTTATAAAACTTTAACTTTTTTATTTATTTTTGAAATGACCGATCGTTTCGCTAGATAAGACCCTTATTCATGAATGAAGTCCATTATATGAAGAAATGTTTTCATCAAAAACCTTAATTTCTTTTTGACTGAAGAAAGAAAGACATGGACATATTGGATGACATGGGGGTGAGTAAATTATCAGCAAAAGTTTTTTTTAAAGTGAACTAATCTTTTAGGACTGCACAATTAATCGAATTTCTAATCGCGATTACGATTATGGATGCCACGATTACATAATCGTTCAAAGCCGCGATTACAAAAATAAATAAACAATTAAAAATGCCCACTTTCATTATTCTGTGTGCTTAAGAAGTGTTTGCAGTGCGGGGTTTAACAAACTTAAACACACCGGATAAAAAAACATTTTGTCTAACATTTGTTGTCACTCTGTTGTGCATGATAGATATGTTAAACGCCAAATGTGTCAAAAGCGGAACAAAATAGCGGTACTCGTTTGAACTGCGCGCCGCACTGACCTTTTATCCGCTTGCCTCAAATGAAAACAGCGCAGCACGAGCTTAGAGCGTATGCATTTATTACAGTGACCAGTCGTGATCACGCACTAAACAACGCTGTGAAATACAGTAAGAAGCACTCGAGTTCAGCGCAGAGTTCTCCAGTACAAATCACATCTCTTTAAACTACTTTAAAGCCAAATAAATCGGAGCTGATATTCTCATCAACACGCAGAAACCAGCAGAAACAGTGCAACAACCATCCAGTTAGAAGACGTTTCAATCCACAAATCACCCACATTTACCATAGTTTTACTGTAGTAACACTAACGGTAACAATGGTACAGTGGCAGAAAAGTAGGATATTCATATTGAGTATTATTATATTATTAATATACGAAATATGTTAAAGGAGTAATGGAATATAATTACGTTATTCAGTTGATGTGGATTTGTAATTGACTGAATGTCTTTAGGCTACTGTTTTTCAATGCAAACACCATAGACACCATATAGTTAGGCTACTTTTTTTTACCATGGTAATGAGGTGCTGTACTTTTGGTTATGTATAAAAGATTAGGCTGTTACAGTTTTAACAATGGTACTGTCAAATATACATCTGCATCCCAACTCAAGCTCCTGCTACTCTGATCTCAAGCTCCTGTTCTAATGTGTATTTCTAAGAGACAAAACTTGTAATATTACATGTCAGTGCTACCAAATCTTGTGCTGGTGCCACTGCTCTCGAATGTTAGTCTGGAGCCCTGATAATATAAATTGTACAGTAAAATGTTACTGTAATGAAATTTCGTCTGTTTAATTGTAAATGAAATATATAGCTTTTTAAACCATGCATAATTTTATCTTTTTTTTGTTTAAAGAAGAAACCAAACCAATGTATAGTTGACATTTGAGGCTCAATGCTATAGAAAAGCAATAAAAGTTCAGGAAGAGTGTTTTCAGCCTTTTTTAAATATAAATTTTATATAAAAATATGGCATGCAGCTTCAAAAAAATGGCATAAATCTGTTCAAAATAATCTATATTAATAATCGCAATTACAATCTCAAGGGATTAATTGACAATTTTGATTTATGTCATAATCGTGCAGCCCTAGTGCTTACGCTCTGCTTACGTGTGCAGTGTGAAACCGGCATTAACTGATAAAAGGATAGTAGGACAAAGATATCACTTTCCTCAGCGGACATTCAAACTAATGCTTTATGCTAAATATGAGACTGAGCTGAAGATTGAATGCTGTATCAGATGCAGGTGATCACACTCGCTCAGTCCATCTTTCCCTCATAATATTGTACTCTACATAATAGAGTGAGCTATGAATACATTAATGCAATAAGTTTTCAATGAAGCAACTCTTCGTTAATTCTAAAGTGACGTTTTTAAATTTGTAATGGAGACTTGGGGTCAGTTGTTAAACTGTCAAACTAAGATTTGAATGCATATCGGAAGGATTTCGCACACTTGTGCTGTCGAACTGTTATATAAATTCGATATCACAGTCGTAGCAGTGTAATATGTCTGTATATCAGCATGCTGTGATTACCTACAGCCGAATCACAGCCACGCTGATATACAGCCATATCACACCCCTACTTGTGTTATATATATTATGGGTGAGCCCGAATGGCTGAAGATGCAATGCTTTGATAGAAGGAGCCTGATTCGACTACCAATCTCACAGTCGTATATTCGCAGAGGTGTTATGATGCCATTTTGGCTATATAGGGGTGCTCAGTGTCTGATTTCACATAGAACTACTGGTTTTCTCCCAATAAGTTAATATACAGACTATTATGATAATGCTGTAAATAAGAATCTGAAAAGAAAGAAACTTAATAAATATTTTTAATGTGCGTTATAAAATCCAACCGCCCCTGTGACAGATTTAAGTTTCACTTTCCATAATCTGTGACCAACAGAGCATCTTGGCGGCAGGGATTTAAATCTTTAACAAGACTCAAATTAACACAGGCAGAGTAAGAAGCTGGATTTTTTTCAATCAGGTAGGGTACATGTGATTTCAAAACACTATATTGGCGAAACTGATCTTGCAAACTATCCAATACTTGTATACTTGTGTTTGCGTTCTGGAGATAATCAAGAGGTTTATTTTTGTCCAGTGCAAGCTCGTGAATCCTCTTATTATAACAAAACTTCATGAGATTGCGCGATGAAGTAAGACGAGGGACAGCTTTTTAGTGATTATAAAGGCAATGTTCTTTGTGTGCTTTCTATCCTATATATAATCCTTTCAGAATTTGTATAGAACTTTACATATCCCATACACACTGCAAAGTTTCGGGAATGACATCCGCATTTTTATGCGTGATTCACACTCGAAAGAGCAATAGACGGGAATAAAATTTAGGGTATATGTGAAAATATGTGAATTGAGGCTAAAGCACACTTTCTGAAGCACCCACAGTATTTAATTGTGGAGAAAACTAGCTGTGTTTGAGCAGTTTTCACAGTAGCTCATACAGTATTTAGGCAATTGCATGTTTTATGTTGCAGTAGGCTATGTTTCAATGTCAGAAAAATTAGCAGGATATTTGTTAATTTCCTCCATGACAATCTCTATAAAGTTAGAGTAAACATGCACACGGGCTTCATCCAAAACTCCTTGAACCTGTTGATTTCATCTTATGTGGATTATTTGGTTTTATTTAGTGCAAATTTCTGGTTTCAGCTCTGATCAGTAATAAACAACATGATATGCAGCCGGCTAATGTTAATGTTATCTTTTAATCAAAACATAAAATATTAGCCTATTTACCCCATTTGTATTTGCGAGGCGTCCGTTACACATTTTCCCTGTATGTTAACGAGGTTAATAATAACAGTTATTTATGACTGTCGGATGTCTGACTACTTGACTCTGTTTTGCCCCCCGCCCCCAAACATATGATTTGACTCAGTCGAATATCTGCAAAATTCAACAATTCTGATGTAAATCCTTAGTCGGGGACACCCCTAATGTTTAAGCCATTCCTATGCCCTTTCTCAGTCTTTTATTCATTTGTTCGGACCCATGTCATGTAACAATCTCAGATGTGGCATGTAATGTGATCTTATCTTCTGCATTTCCTCCAGAGTGTAACTGTCCTCTTTGATTTTCTGCTGCAGGTAACACTATCTGTTGTATCACTAGTGCTTATGTTAAGGCCTACGTGTAGCCTACTACACAAAGCCCGTCCTTTGCATTTTTTTTTTATCTAATTTGTCAGAAAAAAAGAATACTTATGACAGATTACTTATATTCAGATTTTTCCATTGATAAACATTTTAATCAATTCTAAAGAATTTAGCATATTTTTTAGGGCAGAGATGTGTACAGTTTCTGTGCAGTGTAGATCTACTAATGATTTCTGTGAGGCATTCTCTTCCAGCATGTTGTTTTGTGGTGTTTTTGTGGTTACGTTCTTCCGGCAGCTGCTTCTGCATGCATGGCACTGTGGATCAGAGTTGATTATAAGAATACTCTCTTTCTCTGTGTTTGTTGTGTGTGTAGCAGGCTTTTCTAATAGAAAATCTCCATGCCTCATTGATTCCATTACAAATCCATTAGCTCCCTCAGCTCACTGAAGGCCTGATCTTTAGGATGTCCTTAATGCTGAGCATCACTGAGCTTTTGTTCTCCCATAAAACAGTCCCTCTTGAATTTTAGAAAGAAAAAGAAATTGGATGAATGTTGGGAATTGCCCCGCTTTGCCATTTTAATCACATGAAGTCAGCATAGCTTTTATTGTTAAATTAATATTTTGGTCATTCAAGTTTCTAGTCCTAAATACAGTCCTACAAATAAATTAATTGATTAAGCTACATAAACCTTTGCATTGATGCCCTAACTTTGGGCTTTATTCATCAGAATTGCAGGTCTCACAATGTTTTTTATGTTTTTATTATTATAGTTAAATCTCTTTACATGTCACTTTTTTATTCATGAGCACTTGCTCGTCTGGAGACAGCATCACTCTTTCTTCCACAGTTAACTTTACAGTGCTTTGAAAACCATTGTGGTAAAAAATAAGACACATGGAGTATGCATATTTCACTTGAGATTGTTACATACACAATTCTGAAAATTACAGAGAAATTAAAGAGAAATTTGCATATATGCTAAATAAATAAATAAAGATACTCCACTGTAAAGGTCACTGCACACCGAAAATAAAATAAATACGACCTCACGTTGTGTCAATCACGTTTGCACACTGCCTCCGAAACTTTCGTCCGTAAAAAAAAATTCGTATCAGGTTCGATTTTCTGCGTTTTCGACGAGGAATATGAAAAAACGGAGAAACGCACGCGAACATTTCGGACTCCGTGTGCAATGGCCTTAACAGTGCTGTCTCTTCTAGGCCTTCTGAACCCGATGTTTGCTTGTGCTTGGCTGGCAGATCTGTGAACCTTAGTTTATGCTTACTGTAAACATGGCAGAAAAATGTTCATGATTCAGTTAACATTTTTATGACCTGTGTTTGACATATGTGTTAGATTATGATTGCGTAAATCCTCTTATTACCGTATTATATTACTATAACACTCAGTTTTAAATTGTTCAAAAACAATTTAACAAATCTATTCAGCCCCTCATTATTAAGGGGTTCATTTCATACTTAAATCAGCTCACTGAATTGAGTAATTTTTAAATAATTTACACATGAATTAATTCTAATGATTCATATGAATAAAAAAGAAAACTTAATGAGTGTAAACTTTCAAAACAGTATTTATTTATTTTAAAAAATATTGTCATGTAATCATGTATAGGCCTAAAAAGATTGATTCAAACCAAATCATTGGCCAGATGTAGCGAAAAGAACTCGAATCTGGCCTAGGTACTGTATGTTATGAGGTACAGTATGTTGTCCTAAGTACCATCTGGTGGATATTATGTGAAGCACAACAAATGTCTTTAAATCAAAGAAGTTCATGTGCTGTGTGGGTCTGAATGACACTTTTTACGGCTACATCTATATAAATCATATGATTATAAAATTATTCAATTTTATTCAACGGCCCGTTGTCAATTAGTCCTCATGCAAATAATGGGAGGGAAAATTTTGTTTTGGGATTAAAGTGTTGTGGGGTAGTAGGGTGCATTTCCAGTCGCAGTCCTAAAAGCCATGTCGTAGCCTTAAATTTGATGTTGGCTACAACCAGTTGAGTAAGACTAATAAGAGGGGTTCGACATGGGCTGCACTGGCCCTGAAGGCTGGCCAATAGAGCATTGCAGTATTCAGTCCTGAAGTTGCTGTGAAACATGCTCACACAAGGCTGGTCTGATATTCCTAATATTGGTCAGATATGGGTAGTAAAGCTCAGCTGAAAAATATCATGCCCGAATCAATATACTGTTTATTATATAAAACTTTGCTGTTTCTTGGTCAATATATTTGTTTAATAGTTTTGTGTAGTTATTAGGGGTGTAACGGTACACGTATTTGTACCGAACAGTTTTGGTACGGGTCTTTTGGTTCGGTACGCATGTGAAATATTACACCATATACTCATTATACTTTACTAAATAAATAGTCTTAATTATTTAATGTATGTTTAAATTTATCTGTTATGAAACATGCTATGACAGCCAGTGTGTAATTGAATATATTTTAACAAATAGCCTAGAAATTGTATTATTTATAAGTTAATTTAAAAACTGCATTATGTGCAATTTACATGTTTGCATACATTTTTTTTGTAATTTTAATTTTTTGTAAATAGTAATTAAATTTAAGTTTGAATTAAGTTGTTAGGCCTAATTGTTGTCAGACTTTGTCTCTCTGTGTCTCGTGTTTCCCCTCCTCTCGTGCCCATATTTGGTGTTCCTGTTCCTGTCCTCGTTCCCTTTAGTTATCAGTTCATTAGTTCCAGGTGTGTTGTTAATGATCTAGTTTAGTCTGTCCTTTATAAGCCCTGTGTTTCCTTGCCTCTGTGTCCTGTCTGAAAGTGTCATTCTGTGTTCGGCTTTCCTGTGCTTCACGGCGCTCTAAGTTGGTAATTAAAAGTTTACCGTTTGTGAAGAATTTCTTGTCTCCTCGTTCCCTTCCTCTGACGAAGCGTGACAATTGTAACCTTATAATGTAAAAGGGCTCCCTATTAAAGAATAAGCTCAGGTAGATTTTTATCATTAAGAAAATTAACTATAACTGAATGTATTTAAAGAAAGAACAACTTATTCAGTAAACCACTGTTTATTTAAAAAAAAAAAAAAGTTTAGTTTTTTCCCCCTACTGTACCGAAATCATACCAGACCTTGATGGTAAAACCGAGGTATATACCGAACCGTCATATTTGTGTAGCTTTACACCCCTAGTAGTTAGATTATATCTAATGCTCTCAATCTTCTCGTATGATAAAGTAATTTAAACAAAAATCTGAATTTAAATTTATAAAACAGCTTTATAAAAACCAGTGTCTTGGTTTATTTTATGATTAATGACATGTTGACTATACATGATCCCTGTACTGTGGATATATAGGGCTGGGTATCGAGTTTTATACTTTTAAGCACCGGACAAATTGCTTCGATACTATTGTGTATTGAAAAATGTTGTTCAGTACCAAATTTCTGTAAAAACGTTAGCAAGCTAATTTTTTAATTGAAGTCAAGGTATTGGTATCAGTGTCAAAAATGTTTGTACAATACCCAGCCCTATATATGTGTCATGTTTCTGTACACCTGCAAGTTCCAGTCTCACAATATTTTTATTATGAGATGTATTTCAGTCTCATCCCTCAAAAGTAAATTTACAACCCAAGTCATTATTTTTAATAAGTAAATAAGTTAAACCTTGACTTCAAATGACTCTTTCCCTTTTTTTAACATTTACTTTGCTCCTATATAAGCAAAAAAAAAAAAAAGTCAGTTGAGATACAAGCAGGCTTCCTGTTTCTGTCTGCTAGCATGCAAATTACAGTACTTGAAATTTGACACCACATCTCAGTCTTTATAAAAAGAGTTTTTTTCTCATATTTGACTAAAGATTTCATGTGATATTTTTGTTCAGATGCATTTTTGAATTCCCAGGTGACAGTAAATGTCTGGGGTAGCAAAAGCAGTTTTTGGATGACTGATGCAGTTAAATATAGAACACCTTTGACATGCTTTTATAACTTTTACATCTGATAAGATGGTGACACATATATTTTTCTGTATTCATTCACAAGAAAAAGAAGCCTCCAAAAGTCTGACATTAGTCTGCTCTTTGTCATTTGCCGCTTGTTAACATTTGGTCATATGTACCTTGTTAAATGCTGTCAGACCTTGTACTAGTGTTTTGCACTGCAGTGGATTGTGCAAAGTTGCTGATGAGGCCTTAGCTATCTTTGCATATTCTCAAGTCTTGCCAGGTAGAGAGAGAAAGTGGTTAACCAGAACAGATCCTTTGAGCCGGCACCCTGCTCTGATTACCACAGAAGTGACCAGAGGAGCTGTCCTGACAAAGATTTGAATCAGTAAATCTGCTTACCAATTCGTGGTGACGCCATTAATTTCCCTACTAAATTCCATGCCTTTTTTGTTTACTGGAACAAATTTAAATGCAGGTCAACTCTGACTGGATAAATTTGAAATCAGTTCAAAGTTCACTGTAGCATTGTTTTGGTGTGGCTATGAATGTGAACTTTGGAAATGGGCCAGGTAATTATAGCGTGTTTGGGTGACACCCCCTAGTTAGCTTGACACTCCATGTGAAAGAGATGTTAATTGGGCCTATAAATAAAACATAGAAATGACAAGCCTGGTACCCACCTGCTCAAAAGAGCACCAGAAACACCTGGTCAGTCAAAGGAAAGGACTAACTGTGGAAGAAGCCGAAGACAGAAAAATTATGTGAGGAGGTAATGATGAAGCAATGAGAGGGAGTGTAAAGCATGAGTTATGAATGCAGCATGAATAAACATAGCTAGAGTTAGTTGATACCACCTGCTATGAGCTGACTTTTAAAAGGTCAGGCTGAGCCAAGCCAAATTCCACACTCATATTTACATCTGCTCACCTGATGACAAGATTATGACAATGAGTCTCTTATGCAGCAGTGGACAATAATAATAATTTACATTTTACTCTGAAGAAATTAACACCCTGTCAGAGATACAATAGTAAAGTCTTATTTCTGAAAGAGACAATTGTAAATTGCAAAATTGCACTGAATGATTCTAAATCTGCTGTAATAGGGCAAGCTGTTTACATCCGTTTTTATCCACCAGGTGACCACAACAAACTTCAAAGGGGGGCACAGAATTATTGTTACAATAATTCATATGAATTTTATTAATAATGTATTAAAACGCTCTAACTTAATTAAAATACTAAAAAGACTAAATCATTTTTCCCTGAATAACTATTGTTTTTATTGATGAACATAAAGTTCTTGAAACTTATGAAATCACGAATTGTGGTTAATTAATTTACCTACATCGATACGCCCATGTTTTGGTAATAATAATGTGGGGATTCAGAAAGATTAAGAACCCCTGGTTGAAATTGGAGAATTGTCTCCATTCGTGCATCTCCAAGTCTATATATATATATATATATATATATACAGGTGCATCTCAATAAATTTGAATGTCGTGGAAAAGTTAATTTGTTTCAGTAATTCAACTCAAATTGTGAAACTCATGTATTAAATAAATTCAGTGCACATACTGAAGTAGTTTTAAGTCTTTTCAACAAATTAGAATACTTCATAAAACCAATAAAAAAAATTGTTGGCCTTCTTGAAAGTATGTTTATTTACTGTATATGTACTCAATACTTGGTAGGGGCTCCTTTTGCTTTAATTACTGCCTCAATTCAGTGTGGCATGGAGATGATCAGTTTGTGGCACTGCTAAGGTGGTATGGAAGCCCAGGTTGCTTTGATAGCGGCCTTCAGGTCATCTGCATTGTTGGGTCTGGTGTCTCTCATCTTCCTCTTGACAACACCCCATAGATTCTCTATGGGGTTCAGGTCAGGCGAGTTTGCTGGCCAATCAAGCACAGTAACACCATGGTCATTGAACCAGCTGTTGGTACCTTTGGCAGTGTGGGCAGGTGCCAAGTCCTGTTGGAAAATGAAATCAGCATCTCCATAAAGCTTGTCAGCAGAAGGAAGCATGAAGTTCTCTGAAATTTCCTGGAAGATGTCTGCGTTGACTGTGGACTTCAGAAAACACAGTGGACCAACACCAGCAGATGACATGGCAGCAGATGAAACTTCACACTGGACTTCAAGCAACATGGATTCTGTGCCTCTCCACTCTTCCTCCAGACTCTGGGACCTTGATTTCCAAATTAAATGCAAAATTTACTTTCATCTGAAAAGAAGACTTTGGACCACTGAGCAACAGTCCAGTTCTTTTCTCCATAGCCCAGGTAAGACGCTTCTGATGTTGTCTCTGGTTCAGAAGTGGCTTGGTAGCCCTTTTCCTGAAGATGTCTGAGCGCGGTGACTCTTGATGCTCTGACTCCAGCTTCAGTCCACTCCTTGTGAAGCTCTTCCTAGTGTTTGAATCAGCTTTGCTTGACAGTATTCTCAAGCCTGCAGTCATCCCTGTTGCTTGTGCACCTTTTCCTACCCAAATTCTTCCTTCCAGTCAACTTGTCATTTAATATGCTTTGATACAGCACTCTGTGAACAGCCACACCTTTGAGTAATGACCCTCTGTGACTTAGACTCTTTGTGGAGGGCGTCAATGTTCATCTTCTGGATCATTGCCAAGTCAGCAGTCTTCTCCATTATTGTGGCTTCAAAGAACAAGAGATACCCGGAATTTATACTGTAGGGATGGTCATTTATTGAAACTCAAATGTAAATATTCTAATATTTTGAGATACTGATTTTTGACTTTCATGAGCTGTAAGCTCTAATCATCAAAATTAAAACAAAAAAAACTTTTGAAATGTTTTACTTTACATGCAATGAATCTAAAATATATGAAAGTTTCACTTTTTGAAATAACTTACAAGAAAAAATGAACTTTTTCACGACAGTCTAATTTATTGAGATGCACCTGTATATTAGGAGTATTTTTACTGGAGTAATATTTCATTAGGGTGTATAGGTACTTTAACTGATTTGTACTCTCTCCAACACTTGTCTGAGACAGAAGAATTTGTCTTAAACTCTTGATTACATCCTATTCTTGCATGTTATCGAATTCCTTAAATAGATTGAAATGTTTGTGGTAATATATTTACATTTTGGGATTTGTATGTCATTGCATCTGTTTCTTTTCATTAAAACCATCGGCAATCGGTTATTTAGATTTTTTTCTATCTGAAGTTCTGTTTTTTTCTTTTTCTGATTCTGAAAAGGGTTTTTGAGACCAAGAACTCTTCACGCTATAATCACTTCTTTCAGGATGTGGCCTTATTGGAGTGAGATTTGATTGGCTGTTGCCGTGGGAGCTGGGAGACTCATTGCGGTGGGTTACTAGCAGCAGGAAGTGATTGGTTAGTAGGTGCGGCTGTAAGAGGTGAATGGTTTCCATCTACCAAATGTCAGTATTTAGAAGAAGAGGCCGAGTGTTGGCAACTGAGAGTCTCTTTTGCGCACTTTATAACCCCAGAGTGATTCTAGCACTGAAGACTGATATCATGTATGCATTACCCCAAGGCTTGGATTCTAAGAAATTAGTAAATGCACTAAGATGTTGAATCAAATATAAGGAGTCATTTTCCAAAACTGGTAACATATCTCATTGTGCTCTCTCCTTTTCTTTCTCACAAAAAGGCAGAACGACATACTGACTGTGGCATTCTCTGCTATTATCATATCCTCTGTCTTCAAATGCTATGCTACATTTATTGTAAATTGTGTAATCTGAATGTTTTATTGCCTCACTATCCTCTTACCCATAATTGTTTCTCCCTAATTACTCAGTTTACTCATTGTAAGGCTCTTATGCACTTATTGCACAGAATGTAATTTCTGCATAATCTCTGCTGATCCATCCTTTTTATATTTTGTGCATTTTCTTAAGTATAGCACATAATAATATCTTTAATATTGTTTGCATATAAATAAAGCTTTGCACTCTTAACAGGGTAGTTATAGTTAAGTGACTTGTGTTTGATGGAGTTGACGTAGATGATGAGGTGATGATTATCAATGAAGACCACAGTGGCTAATGTATACAAAGTGATGTGGCCTTTTTGTATTGGATTGCCAGTACAGTTTCCCTCCACTGAAAAACAAAACAATTAACAAAGCAATGAAAAATCTGAATAAATAAAGACACATCACTTAGGAGTATGAATAATGTTCACTGATGTGTGTGAATAAATTATATTTTACTGAATTGTGTCATTTGAAAATAGATGTTAGGGTAATGTGCATGATTAAACATGATCCAAAAGTATATTTTTACTGTTATTAGGATTAGGGGTTGACCGATACATCGGCATGGCCCATATATCAGCTGATATTTGCCATTTTTCAAATACTCGCATCGGCCGATAAGTTATTGTGTTCGGGCGATAAGTTATTGTGTTTGGCCGATGTGTTTGAGGCAGGATTTTATTTTGACGGCATTTCCCTCTTGTTTGCTGTCGTTGTTTAACAATTCTGTCTAATATGGATAGAAGTCTTGTCTAATAATCAGATAGAACTGTTAAAGGGTTAGTTCACCAAAAATGAAAATTAGCCCATGTTTTACTCACCCTCAAGGCATCTTAGTGTATATGGCTTTATACTTTCAGACGAATCCAATCAGAGTTACATTAAAAATTATCCTTGCTCTTCCAAGCTTTATAATGGCATGACGTGTTTTTGTTCAACAGTCCAAAAGTAGTCAAATAAAGTGCATCCATCCATATTAAAATGTGTCTCACACTGCTCCGGGGGTGAATAAAGGCCTCCTGTAGCGAACTGATATATATATATATATATATATATATATATATATATATATATATATATATATATATATATATATATATATATATATATATATATATATAGCCATATTTAAAACGATAGAAACAGTTTTGTGTAACTCACGCAAACTGTCGTACAAGCGTTCACAAGAGACTACTTTTCCAACAGACGCCACCGGACGTAGGCGTAGCGCATGCACGTGCGAGTCTCGCAAAAACCAACATTTGTTTACAGGAGCAAATAAAGCAAAGTTTCCTTACTTTACCAAAGGAAAACCAGCCTTCTCTTGGCTTATATTGAAATCCTTTGACATTCTTCTTTACAAATCCTTGTTTTGTACTTCTAATTCATGACCGGCATTTTGTTTTGTTCTCTCTCCGCAAAGTTTTCACAAACCTTGCAAACTTAGTTGAATCCAGCTGTGAGATCTTGTGAAGTGTGCATTTGTATGTTCTCTGCATGACGGTCGGTCCGTGCGAATTGAATACGGACAGGGGGAGAGTTCAGTTTCACTGGACATGCCTGATCGACAAACTTTAAACTCGTGATTTCAAACTATGCTGCACTTTATCCATTTGCCCCCTGCCAAATCCATGTCATTTTCACTGTGTGTTGTATGTAAAATGTGTTACCTTGGCTTTATATGAAAATATATATATATATGATTCCCAATGCACATAAACTTCCCGGATTACTGAGTGCCCTGTTGGTTACAGTGTTTACTTCCTTTTTTATTAAATATTTATTTATTTGTGAAAACTACTTTGTAATCTAAAGTACAAGTATGTTTATTTTACAGATTAATTTTTTTATCCATTTTCAAATTATTTCTTAATTCTTAATAAATTATTTCTTAAATATGAATTGAAATAAAATTATATTTTTATATAAAATTATATTTATATATTTTTTTTCCGCTTTTTATCAGCCATTGACCACCATGCATATTGGCATCGGCATCGGCTGTCAAAAAACAGTATCGTTCAATATCAACTAGCTAGGATCAGTGAAGTTTGTTCTTGTGCATCAAGCTGGTATGGTTTATGTTTGATGTGCTCTATGCATGTGCGTTAATCAGTGTTTATAATCAGCGGATGATGCTGGACACGTAGGCATAGCATATGCGTGTACACGAATACGACAGTGAAAGTGACAGTGACAGTGACGTGACATACGACCAAGTATGGTGACCCATACTCGGAATTTGTGCTCTGCATTTAACCCATCCAAAGTGCACACACACAGCAGTGAACACACACACACACACCGTGAACAGTGGGCAGCCATTTATGCAGCTCAAGGGCACCTCAGTCGTGGTATTGAGGTACGTGAATGTACAGAGCACTGTACATTCACTCCCCCCACCTACAATTCCTGCCAGCCCGAGACTCGAACTCGCAACCCTTCGATTACGAGTCCGACTCACTAACCATTAGGTAAGATACAAGTGTCCTTGCATTGCCCGGGAATCGGACCCAGAAATCCCATGTGGCAGGCGAGAATTCTACCACTGAAACACCAAAGCACACAGTTAGCTGAAGCTAGAGATTACGGTTTATGAAGTTTTAAATATGGATATTTTCTTACAAAAACTCTATGAAAAGCATCATTGGTTTCTATTTACAATGTGTTTTTGCAGCATTGAGAATTGTAGTCAATCTCAGACATGTATGTTGAACATGCGAATGCAATAGCCAATCAGAAGCATTTTTTACGGCAGAGTTTTAGTGAGAGCTCTGCAAGCACATTTGAATAAAAGTTTTATTTTTAATTCAGCTAAATACACGCCATGTTAAAATGTGGGAATCTGAAATTGCAGGGTTTGTTTTACATAGTGTTAATGGATGGGACAAAAAATCTGAACTGTCCATTAAGTCTTGCAGTGTAAGTGCAAGTGACTTGCTTTTGTTCTGTTACCTGTAATATGTTTACTTGTTTTTCGTTTTGTTGCTAACCTTTCATTTGATCTTTTTAATGGAGTGTTTTCTTAACCGAACAATATGTAAAGGCTACATGCTAATGTTTTAATGTATTACTTGTAAGTATTAATAGCATTAATAATTAACATATTTCATTTGTTTAATATTTTTATTTTCTAGTAGTTTAAAAAATATATTAAAACAAAACAGTTACAATAGATTTTGGTATGGTCCTGAAATTGGCGCCATTAAATTTTACTGGTATTCACTGACTACTGAAATGTTGGTACTGTGACAACATTCGTCTCTATCGCCCCAGGCTGAAATCTTTGTGGGCCTCCCATGGCTGTGGATCCCGGAAATCATTACCACCTTTCCCTGCTTTTCCCCACTTAATGACAGCCCTGAGTATAAGGATACAGCATAGCAAGGTCTGAATAGCTTTGGAATGCTCTCTGTTTTCTTGCAACACATAGGCGCTTTATCCTCTCACACACACTGGGGCTCTGAATAATGAAATAGTCACTGTAAGATATAAAGGCTATTCAGTGAGGAAGTGGCATCAGTCTAAACGTAGCCATGTGTCACTGTTTGGCTGAACTCAGAGAATGTTCTCCCTTATATCACAGGCTACAGCTGCAGCAGGGACTATATTTAGTTGCCTTTTCCACACTCACGCACACATATACATATTCTTCCTTGGCTTGCAATGTCTCTGCCTGTACCACCTACAGTGCATCAAGCAGTGTCTGTCACACACACACACACACAGACACACACCCCCTGTCTGTTGCTAATGCATATGTACTTGTTTGTGTGCATACATGGTAGTGAATGGTTGAAATGAATGATCAAGGTATCAAACACACTGTTTTTACTTTCTCATAAGTCAAGTTGAATTTTTTTGTGTATATAACACAGCAGCTTTACATTGATAAAACAGTAAAATTACAGTGTTAATGTTGGAAGATTATGAAACAAATTCCATTTTAAAATGTAAAGTACAGAAGATAACAGTGCCATTATTCAGGTCAAATTAAGTTTAGTAACTGTGTTGCAAAATTAATACATTATGAAATGAGTTCAGTTCAGCTGTAAGCAGCCCTCTAGAAGGTAGAATATTTATTCATTGTAGAATTTGTCCTTGTGTTTTAATATTAATAAGGAAAGTGCAATCAACTAATCATTTACTGTCAGAATATTTTATTCATTGTTTTCAAGATTATTGTTTGTGTTTTTGTCATGTGATTGCACAATGAAGCCATATGCTGCAGGCTTTTTGTTCCTCCTAATTGTGTGAAACGCCTCCCAAACTCTGGAAATATTTTAATTCACAAAGATATTATAAGCATTTTAACTGCCACACACAGGTACACACCCAAACACACAAAATTACACACACACACACATACACAGTCTTGTACCAGTTATAAGGGAGTAAACCCAGTTTATCCACTGCAATATAGGAACTGAAGTCAGAATTATAGTTGCCACACCTTGAGTAATGTATTAATAATAAACTATAGAGGGTGGAGGGAATGGGCTAATTAACACAAGCCTCAAAAGAAATACAGCCCACCCACTGCCCTCCCTTTACCGCTTTGATCTAAAATATATTCCACTGTCACATTATACTCCGTGCTAGCGTCAAATCTCAATTATTGTACCTACACCACTAATAGTCCCTTATGGAGCATTTTGATATTGGCTGGCAGGCATTACTAGAGATTCTGGGCTTCTTGTACAGGTCTTTGTTTCAGGCACCCCTTGGAAACCTGCAGAGTGGGAAAATATATAAATTTCCAACATATTAATTTGCTTTTTTTGCCTTAAAAAGGAACTCATTAGGGGCCAAGCACCGAAGGTGTGTAGGCACCTATTGTGTTTGTTAGATTTCTTATTATTATTATTCTTCCGGCGCAAATGAATGGCAGCCCATAGAACCGATTGCGGGAAAGTTGTAAAATTTGGTACACTGATAGATGATACTGTAAATAGTAACCACACCAAATTTGGAGTCTCTACCTCAAACTCTCTAGCGCCACCACTTGTCCAAAAATTAAATTTTGAAATGCTAATAACTTTTGAACCGTAAGCCACAAAATGAAAATTTTGTTCAAGCCGAGTCGAATGAAGTCCAAAACTCAAAAATCGTAAGGTTTAGTTTTTTCGCTATCTTCAATTGTTCGTAAAACCTACTTTGTCGAACTCTTCCACAAGATCGTCCGATTCTCACCGCTGGCAAAAAGTTATGGAATTCAAGTCGATTCGTCCAAGTGTTCTCGAATACCACATCAACGAATTCGCCGAAAAGCATGCAAAAATGGATCTGAGGCTATATCTCCGCAAGGGTTTGGCGTATTGAGACGAAACTTGGTGTGTTTTATAACAAGCATGACCTGAGGCAACATGCAGTGTTTCGGCGCTGTGCCACCTAGTGGTCAGGAGATATGAAAAATTAATATGTTTGCTTATAACTTGTGAATGGTGTGGCCAAAAATCATAAAAATGGTATCTTTAGATTCGGTGCATCATGTCAAATCCAACCATATCCAATTTTCAGCCATTTTGGGCATCGGCCATGTTGAATTTTGTCGTAAAATTCTATATTTTACGAACGCATTGATATATATATATATATATATATATATATATATATATATATATATATATATATATATATATATATATTAGGGGTGGCACGGTTCGCAGAAAAAAACCGAACCGCACGGTTCTCCACACACGGTTCGGCACGCGCTAGGACCGCGGTTCAACTGAATTCTGACAACGCATGTGGTTTGTTATAAATAACACGTAAAACAAATAGGGTTCGGCTAATGTATGTTTCTGTTAATGGATGCGCATTCTGGCTTCCCAGTACATTATAACAACAGCGATGAGAAAGAAAAAATAAAAAAATAAGTGGACAAATCATTCACTCTTGTTCAATGCGAGTGCGTATGCTGGAATATGAGCATTTATTCCGTCATCACCCGGGTGCTGATAGCGCGCGCACAGGTGAGACCTGAACAGCACACGTTGATATCGGTGTTTAGACTAAAGTCATGTAAGCTTTGCCAGCTCAAATATTTAAGAGCCAGAGGACGCGAGCTCGCGCGCGCAGTGAGAAGATTTGTGCGTGCGCTCATCAGAAGCGCACAAACCTGCGACTCAGAACGCGCGCAAATATGAAGCTCTCTCTGAAGTATTGTGTTTTAATGGATAAATTCACACAAAATTCTGTCAAAATGCCCGTCTTGGTAAGTATCCTATAGCAGACATAGCCGGCTGGGCGTACAGTATCAGTGCTTTCTCTTAAAGTGACAGTTAATATTAAATAAACAGCAACAACAAAGAAATCACTCACTGCTCTTGATTGAATCGCTTTTGTAACTTTAATAAAGAGTAATCTTTAATTTATACAGTCAAATATGCAATGCTGTTTTACCTTTGATTACTTTAATCGTACTTCAATTTCTGTACCTAAAAACCCCCCTGAAAATCACTGATTATTTTATTTGTATCTTTACTCTATTGTATTTTTATTTGTGCTGTTGCTTGTAGTTAAAGGTCTGCTTTTATTTGTGTACACTCACAATGAAAACAAAACAGATTTTATATATATAACATGTAATAATATTTAGCATTTTCACATCAAAATAAAAGAAACTGAGCAAAGTAGATGTCTTTTTTTCCCTGTTGTACCGAAATTGTATCGAACCGTGACCCCCGAACCGAGGTACGTACCGAACCGTGACATCTGTGTACCGTGCCACCCCTAATATATATATATATATATATATATATATTGTTACGAAACTCGATATGCTTCTTCGGCACCATGCCCTGGTGGTACTCAAAAAGGTTGGGGACAGCACCACCTTGTGGTCAAAAGTTATAATTAAATTTCTAAAAATGCTAATAACTTTTGCTTACATTAGCCTATTGTAATGAAACTCATGTTGGTATATTCCTTGGTTCATACCGAGAACATCGATACCAGTTTTGCCATAATTGGATGAACTTCCTGTCCGCCATTTTGACTCATATTGAAAACCTACTTTTTCGAATTCCTCCTAGACCGTTGGTCCGATTTTCATCAAAATCGAATCATATCATCTTCAGACAATGCAGACAAAAAGTTATGGATTTTGTGTTGATAGACAAAACCATTTTCACATACCACAACAACCAATTTGAGGCATGATGCCAAAATGACACAATAATCTTAAAATGGCTTCAGTTACTCATTTCTGCAGTTGTTCTGATGCTCCGTACTATGCTTAGCTCCTAATTTTGCCGCTGATGTGCCTGGCCCCGTCATTGCTGCTTGCAGCTATATTTTTCTTATTGTGTTCGCTCCAAAAGCAAATTGCAACTGACAGTTGTATTTCTGCTGCTTCACACATATCAATAATTTTTATGAGTTGGCGGGGCTGATAATCTGGTCATCATGACAATAGTTTGTGATGAAGTTAGATTACTTTGTGTCAGAGTTTGTTGGAAAATCATTAAATGACAGGTATGATCACAACAATGTACAGCCTGCAGCTTGTGATCACATCAGGGTGATTTAAAAATTCAAATCTGAATTTGTACAATTGCTCATGCTTTTGCTGACCGAGAAAGAGAATTTCATTGCACTATTTAACCAAAGAGGTACAGGGATAAAAGCTGGTCTTTATTCGGATCTGAACACTGATGCTAATAGTAGCAATCAAAAAGTAATTTAATGCATTGAATAAAGATGAGTTAGGTAACTAGTCTTTTCTCAGTTCGACAGTCACTCATTCTCATCTCTTCTGGGACAACAAGTGACTGTGAATTAAAACAAAATATCAGTAATGCTTTCATTGCCTTTCCCCCAGTGAGTAGTTCCTAGCTCTCATTCTGATGTTTTAGGTCTGTTTTTGTCAGAGCATTTAGTAAATGACATTCCCTATCTGTCGGTCACTACGAGTTATGTCGTGACGACATTAGGGGATTTACTTGAGAGCCCCGACTGCCTCTGATAAGAGAAAACGCCAATGAAATTTGGCTAGTGGATTTTGCATACCTAAGCCACTCCCCATGCATACGGGTATAAAAGGGCGACAGGTGCATCCACTCATCAGATTTTTGCTTCGGAGCCGAGTGGATGAGAAATCTTCAACAGATCAGATCTCCACAAAGCCGTCTGCCTCGAAGTTTGTTCCTGGGTGGCGTTACGGTGCAGACAGCGGTGTCCCTGCAGCAGCGATTCCCCTGGGCACTTCACCTGAAAGAGCAAATTTCTAAAACACTGGGCGGTTCGCGCCTTTTTAAAGATGCCGTTCCGTCCGTGTTCTCTTGGTTGCGGTCGCTTCCTGTCCTCGGATGACGGTCACGAGCGCTGTCTTCAGTGTCTGGGCATCCAGCACGCTGAAGATGCGTTTGTGGATGAGTCATGCGCCTGTTGTGGCCGTATGAACATGGCAACGCTGCGATCTCGCCTTTCCTTTCTGAAAGGATTGGCACCCTCTGCCACCACCCGTCCCGGTCTCTCTGGCTCGAGCAGAGGACCGCCGGCTGGTGCTCTGGGAGATCTGAGGGTGACAGTAAGAGCTTCTCCGCCGGGCACGTCCCCGCGGACCTCTTACTCCTCTCGCAGCGCTTGTTCCGTCCGGTTCCCGAGTGATTTCGCTGGTTCGCCCCACGGGGCCGCCAGCATTTCATTCGGTGCGCCGCCCGAGGATCAGATGTCGATCGCGGCATCGGGGGATGGGCTTTCGTCCTCTGAGGATGAACGATCGGCGGGGCTGCCCCCCTCGGGTGTTGTCGCCACTGCCGATCCGGACCAGGAGCTGACGGCCATGCTTGCCCGGGCAGCCGTGAGTATCGGGCTGGAGGTCAACAGACCGCCCAGTCCCGAGCCTTCGCGGCTGGATGATTAGTTCATCGGCGCAAAACGCGACCAGCGGCCGCACTTTGCCCCGGTGCCTTTCTTCCCGGAGGTGCATGAGGAGCTGACGAAGTCGTGGACGGCCCCTTTCTCGGCCAGAAGCCGCTCGTCTCCCTCCTCCGTCCTCACTACCCTCGATGGCGGGGCGGCCAGGGGGTACGTGGATATTTCCCAGGTGGAGAGAGCGGTTGCGGTGCACCTGTGCCCGCAAAACGCCGCCACCTGGAGGAATCGTCCGCGTCTCCCGTCCAAAGCCTGTAAGCTGACGGCCGCACTTGCCGCCAAGGCTTACAGCGCTGCGGGCCAGGCCGCCTCTGCCCTGCATGCCATGGCCATCCTGCAAGTTCACCAGGCCAAGGCACTGAAACAAATGCACGAGGGTAGTCCCGACCCGGGGTTGATGCAGGAGCTGCGCACGGCGACTGACTTCGCTCTCCGGGCGACGAAAGTCACGGCGCGGTCCCTCGGGAAAGCGATGTCCACGTTAGTGGTCCAAGAGCGCCATCTCTGGCTCAATCTGGCCGAGATGAAGGACGTCGACAAAGTACGCTTTCTCGACGCCTCCATCTCCCAGACGGGGCTATTTGGCGAGACTGTCGAGGGTTTTGCCCAGCAATTCTCGGCAGTACAAAAGCAGACGGAGGCAATTCAGCACAACCTCCCTAAACGGCGGGATGCTCCAACTGCCACCGCTGGCCCAGTCTACTGGTCGCCGTGGGCGCCCTCCTGCGTCCTCCAGAGCTGCTCCACCCCGTGCTGAGTCGTCACCTAGGCCGGGGCGTTGAGCCTCTCGCAGGAGTGCGGCGCCCCCTGCGCCTCAGCCGGCCGCCAAGTCCTCCAGGAAGACGACAAGGCGGCCCTGACGCGCACAACCCGGAGATGGAGGAATTTGCTCTTTCCCAGGAGACGACGAGGCTAGCGTCGCTCCTTCCCCCGGAGGAGGGCCGGGTGGAGAATCTTGTGTTTTCTTTGTTCTGTTCGCCACTGGAGGTACCCACATTGTTAAAGAAAGAGCAATTTCCCTTTCCTCCGGGTTGCCAGGTCTGCGGGCTGACAGTGTGCGACGCACTGCCTCCTCACTCTCACCCGAGACCCATATTGCCAGTGGCCAAGAGAGTGCGGTCTGGGGACGCGATGCCTCCCCGCGCACCTCTAGCCAGTCCCCCCAGGGACTTAGGGAGTTTTGTGGGGATGAGTCAGAACGCACCGCCTGTTCCATCCAACCTTACTCCCCCTCGCTGCACCACTGCGGGCACGTCGATTGTGCCTTTCGTGCCACTTGCACGGTATCTGGGGGCGTGGCTTGCGCTACCCAGCCCGTCTCGCTGGCTCATTCACACAGTTCGACTCGGCTATGCGATTCAGTTCGCCAGGCGGCCTCCCAGGTTCAGTGGCATCCTCGAGACTTCGGTGGCAGTCCGAGATGCACCTGTCCTGCGCGAGGAGATTGCTGTCCTTCTGGCAAAGGGTGCAATCGAGCCGGTCCCTCCAGCCGAGATGAGGCAGGGGTTTTACAGCCCCTACTTCATCGTGCCCAAGAAAGGCGGTGGCCTCCGGCCAATCCTGGACCTGCGAGTTTTGAATCGGGCCCTACACAAGCTCCCGTTCAAGATGTTGACACAGAAGCGCATCGTCAAATGCGTTCAGTCCGCGGATTGGTTTGCAGCGATCGACCTGAAGGACGCTTACTTTCATGTCTCGATTCTCCCTCGACACAGGCCGTTCCTACGGTTTGCGTTCGAGGGGCGGGCATGGCAGTACAGGGTCCTCCCCTTCGGGCTCTCCCTGTCTCCCCGTGCCTTCACGAAGGTGGCGGAGGGCGCCCTTGCCCCGTTACGGGAAGTGGGCGTCAGGATCCTCAACTATCTCGACGATTGGCTCATCCTGGCCTGGTCGCGAGAACAGTTGTGTGGTCACAGGGACCTGGTGCTCCGGCACCTCAGCCAGTTGGGGCTTCGGGTCAACTGGGAAAAGAGCAAGCTCTCCCCTGTGCAGAGAATCTCTTTTCTCGGTGTGGAGTTAGACTCTGTGAATATGACGGCACGTCTCACGGACGAGCGTGCCCAATCAGTGCGGAACTGCCTGAGTTCCTTCAGAGGCAGGACAGTGGTTCCGCTGAAACAGTTTCAGCAGCTCCTGTCCCGGCATGTTATTGTCACAACAGATGCCTCCAGCATGGGCTGGGGCGCTACATGCAACGGGCAGGCAGCCTCGGGGCTCTGGACGGGGCCTCGACTGCTTTGGCACATCAACTGCCTAGAGCTGTTGGCAGTGCATCTGGCCTTAAAGCAGTTCCGGCCACTGCTCCTAGGCCAGCACGTGTTGGTCCGCACGGACAACTCTGTGGCTGTCTCGTACATCAACCGGCAGGGAGGTCTACGATCACGCCGCATGTCACGGCTCGCCCGCCATCTCCTCCTCTGGAGTCAGTCACAGCTCAAATCGCTGCGCGCCGTCCACATTCCGGGGGAGCTCAATCGTGCAGCCGACGCGCTCTCACGACAGCTCACGTTCCCCGGAGAATGGCGACTCCATCCCGAGACGATCCGGCTGATTTGGAGTCGATTCGGGGAAGCTCAGGTAGACCTGTTTGCTTCCCGCGAGTCCTCCCACTGCCAGCTGTATTTCTCCCTGGCCGAGGCCCCCCTCGGCACGGACGCACTGGCACACAGCTGGCCTCGGGCTCTGCGCAAGTATGCGTTTCCCCCAGTGAGCCTGATCGCACAGACACTGTGCAAGGTCAGGGAGGACGAGGAGCAGGTCTTGTTGGTTGCGCTATATTGGCCCACCCGGACCTGGTTTCCGGAACTCACCCTCCTCGCAACAGCCCCTCCCTGGCGCATCCCTCTGAGGAAGGACCTTCTTTCTCAGGGGCTCGGTACCATATGGCACCCGCGTCCAGATCTGTGGAACCTCCATGTGTGGCTCCTGGATGGGATGCGGCAGACTTGAGTGGCCTGCCACAGGCTGAAGTGGAGTCTGTTCGCGGACTGGTGTTCTTCTCGTCGGGAGGACCCCCGAAGATGCACGATCGGAGTGGTGCTTTCTTTCCTGCAAGAGAGGTTGGAGCGCAGGCTGTCGCCCTCCACCTTGAAAGTGTACGTGGCTGCTATTGCGGCCCATCACGATGCAGTGGACTGCCGGTCCCTGGGGAAGCACGATCTCATCGTGAGGTTCCTGAGGGGTGCCAGAAGGTTAAATCCTCCTAGGCCACCCCTGAGAGGGGTCCCTTTGAGCCGCTGGACTCAGTCGAGCTGAAATTCCTGTCGGCCAAGACAGCGCTCCTGACCGCGCTCACTTCCATCAAGAGGGTCGGGGACCTCCAAGCATTTTCGGTAAGCGAAGAGTGCCTTGTGTTTGGGCCGGCCTACTCTCACGTTGTCCTGAGACCCCGGCCTGGATACGTGCCTAAGGTTCCCACCACGCCCTTCCGCGATCAGGTGATGAACCTGCAAGCACTGCCCTCGGAGGAGGCAGACCCAGCCTTGGCGTTGCTGTGTCCCGTAAGAGCGCTGCACATATACGTGGACCGCACCCGGAGCTTCAGAAGCTCTGAACAGCTCTTTGTCTGCCACGGAGGTCAGCAGAAAGGGAAGGCTGTTTCCAAGCAGAGGTTGGCCCACTGGATAGTGGATGCCATCGCCTTGGCGTACCAATCCCAAGGCGAGCCGTGCCCCCTCGGGGTGAGGGCTCACTCCACACGGAGTGTTGCCTCCTCCTATGCGCTGGCGTACGGCGCCTCTTTGGCAGACATCTGTAGAGCTGCGGGCTGGGCGACACCGAACACCTTCGCGAGATTTTACAGTCTCCGCGTTGAGCCAATCTCTTCCCGTGTGTTGGGTAACAGGTAAGTGGCGGGAAGAGTTGGCCGGTGTCACGCTTGCTGCGCCATTCCCCCTTACCCGGGGATACGAGCGCCTATTCTCTCCTCCAGTTAGTTCCCCCGGACGGCGAACCCTGGCGGAGTTCTTCCAGCACCCCCGGCAGTCAGGCTGGGCGGAGCAGTCTGACGCCAGGCCCAGTACCGGTGTTAGCTTGCCCGGGTCTCCGGTCAGCCCCTGTACTCGGCTAGGTGCCCGTGTGGCCTGATTCCCTTCGGGTGATCCCACACGTGTATTCATCCACGGTACGGTTTCCCTCACGGTAAACCTGTGTCTTCCCTTTGACAGAGCTCTGTCACTGCTGGCAGCCTTCCTCCCTTCTCCTAGGTAGGATCTGCCCCAGGGTCCAGGCGTATGTAGCACTGCCCCAGGCTTGAGCCAGTCCATACCAGTGTCTCCACACGTTACCTCCCTTTGGGCAGGGTGTGGCCTCCGTAGCGCCCTTCTCCGGAAGGCTCGCTTCCCCGTCGTTACTGCCGGGCTGTAATAACAAACAGGAAAGACTTGAAGCAGTCTTTCATAGAAGGTCGAAATCCCTTCCGATTTCTGGGGAAAGGAACAGCGGCTTGGCTATCTCCAGCAGCAATGTACTCAGTGGTCCCTGCGGGCGCCAAGGTTAGCGAATTTGCGCTGGCGCGACGGGAAGGTTGCGACCTTCGCATCGCATTTGTCTGTCACGCGCTAGCTTGTCAACATCTGCATGCCACAAGGTCGTGACGGGGTTTAGGTTGTGGCGCTTTCCATAGACCCCTAATGTCGTCACGACATAACTCGTAGTGACCGACAGATAGGGAACGTCTCGGTTACGTACGTAACCCTCGTTCCCTGATGGAGGGAACGGAGACGTTATGTCCCCATGCCACAATCTTGAACCATCGCTGGTTGCCAGGGACACGTTCTCGGCTCCTCAGCGGAAAACCTGATGAGTATAGGATGCACCTGTCGCCCTTTTATACCCGTATGCACGGGGAGTGGCTCAGGTATGCAAAATCCACTAGCCAAATTTCATTGGCGTTTTCTCTTATCAGAGGCAGTCGGGGCTCTCAAGTAAATCCCCTAATGTCGTCACGACATAACGTCTCCGTTCCCTCCATCAGGGAACGAGGGTTACGTACGTAACCGAGACGTTTTTTGTACCCTTGCAGCCTTTGTAGCATGTTCATGTTTTGTTTTCTTCAATATCATGAGAAAAAAAAAAGTTTTTGTTCACAAAGCTCTCTACATCTGTCACAAAGAAATTATATACGTGGTTGTGATTTAAATTATTCGTTCATTCATTCATTCTTTCTTTCTAAATGCCACCAACTACTTCATATTTTTCAGCCAATATGTTTTTGATCAGTTGCTCCACATGACATTTTAAAACCTGAACTAACCTCGCTGAAAAGATAAAATTATCTGATATTTTAAGAGACTTGTTGACCTTGTCACGCAGGGTTAGGGTCTCCAGGTCTGCTTTATAATAAAATCTCTTGCATTATTTGCATTTCCATTTTTTTTATAATATTAATAAGCAGTAAAGCAGTTTTAGCCCTGTGATAAACTGGCCATCTGTCCAGGATGTTTTCCCCAGCTGTAGTCCAAGACTACAGGGATAGGCTCCAGCATCCTCACCCAGAAAAGTGGTTCTGAGAATTGGTAGATGAATGACTGATTTTTGTTTCTTTTCTCCACTATATACTAACCACTTTTCTCCACATTTCTAAGAAGCGTATTCTTTAAATTATAATTTTTTTCTTCATTATGATATCTGGACAATTGTTTCACTCTTGACATTTTCATTTTGAAAATGTAAAACATTTTAATTCAAGCATAAAAACATGCTAATCATAGAAAAGGTGTATTCAAGTTCTGCTATATCAAAGATTAATTACATGGCATAAATATAATGCCACTGTTAAGTGCATTGTTCATTTTTATTTCTATAATGTAACTATTTTTACCTACATCACAACTGTCAGCAAATTGAGTTTGTATGAAATAGAACTGATGATGAGCACGAGCAGAGCAGCGGAAACACTGAACGTGTGTGCCGGTTAGATCGGTTCTCGTTCTCGAGTCAAGAATCGGTTGCAACGGTTTTCGGATCACCAAATCAAAATCAAATCAAATCACTTTTACTGTCACATCACCACAGCACATGTGCCTTCGTGAGTGAAATTCTTGAGCGCGCTCTCCAGACAGTGCAGAAACAATTTACATATAGACATTACCATACATATGTACAGACTTATACAGATGACAATGTGTAATATACACATACATATACTCAGTACACACAGTGTACTATTAGACAGACATACAGTTACCGATACACATTATACACAGTATGTAGTACACATTCTACGTTATATACAGACAGTAATATGCGAAGATGCAGCAGATTATATATAAACCGGATGTGCAAATGTCATGGATGTGCATTGGATGGTATCCAGTGCTGGCAAAAAGATTGTTGTATTTGTGCAGTAGTGTACTGGTAGTCCAGTTTGAACTGTATGGAATTAAAGTGCATTAAAAAAGCTATCCCTCAGTCGGCTAGTGCGGGATCGGATGCTGCGGAGACGTCTTCCTGAGGGCAGCAGAGAGAGCAGTCTGTGGGACGGGTGGCTGGAGTGATGATTCTCCGGGCTTTCTTTATACACCGCCTGGTGTAGATGTCCTGGAGGGAGGGAAGCTCACCTCCAACAATGTGACGGGCAGTTCGCACGACCCTTTGCAGAGCTTTGCGGTTGCCAGCAGTGCTGTTTCCAAACCAGGTGGTGATGCAGCCTGTCAGGATGCTCTCCACAGTGCAGGTGTAGAATGATCTGAGGATGCTGGGGCTCATTCCAAACTTCCTCAGCCGTCTCAGGAAGAAGAGGCGTTGGTGTCTTCTTCAGCACTGCATCTGTGTGAGCGGACCATGTGAGATCCTCAGTGATGTGAACACCGAGGAATTTGAAGCTGTTTACTCGCTCCACAGGTGTCATGTCGATGGTGATGGGTGTGTGTTCTCTGCTCTGTCTCCTGAAATCCACCACCAGCTCCTTGGTCTTATCGATGTTGAGTGAGAGGTGGTTCTCTTGACACCATTTAGTCAGGGTTCTCACCTCCTCTCTGTAGGCCGTCTCATCGTTGTCAGTGATCAGGCCTATCACCGTTGTGTCGTCAGCAAATTTGATGATGACGTTGGAGCTGTGTGTTGCTGTACAGTCATGTGTGTACAGGGAGTACAGGAGTGGGCTGAGGACGCAGCCCTGAGGAGCACCAGTGTTGAGGGTCAGCGGGGATCACTGAACCGAGAACTGTTTCTTTCGGACATGTCCTATTTGAGAACCGATGAGCTGATGATACTGCGCATGCGTGATATAGAGTGGTGGAACTATGATGTCACTTTGTAGGCGAAAACCCGAAAGCGAGTTAGCATTTTAGCATTTCCAGTTCCATCGTCCCAGAGTCTATGGATTTTTTTGAATGGGATTTTGGTTAAATCCCTTAAATAAGGTCCGTGGTTCACACAAGCTCAAGATACTTTCATGTTTTATTCTACGACATAAAACACACCAGTTACACCACACTCGTGATTTTTTTAAGCTGTTACGTTTCTTAAAAAAGACGGTTGCTAACAAGTTGCTAAATAGGACTACAGGCGGTGTCGGAGACATTCAACGTCATCATGCCGACAATGTCAATTTACAGTATTTTCCAGTTGTAGTATAATTTGTAATACAATTAATTTTAGAATAACCAATGAATAATTTCCCGCATTTTTTATTTTTTTTTGCTTTGCCCCGAAATGCAACACAAGTCTTCAGATGGAAGATGCTCCTTTTATCGCTTAACGTTAACGTACTGATGCGGAGACTCTGGGTTCGTACCATAAGGTAAACTCATATTACGATTATTACATGTAAACCCCACATTTGCCAACTTTACTTGGTGAAAGTTGTAACAATCGGCCTAACAGGCTGGGTTACAAAGTTTAAAAAGGGGTCAGATTTGTCTGTGTGAGAGATCTGTGAGTGTTAAAAGAATGACATGAAACAGAAATACGTTAAGAACGGGACTTTAAAACAACACAATAAATACAGGAAATCTCAGTCTGTTAAAAGAATATAGTTCACTGCACCATACCCCATAAACAGTCCAAGAATCCTAGTGTGCTGATAAAATCCCAACGTGAGTCCACCAGTGTATGTACAATCCAAAATGAGTGATAATCCAATTTGCTGTAAGTGAATCTGGAAAGGTAAGTCCACGAAATGAAAACTCCACAATCCAGGTGTGTAGGGTAGCTGTTAGTGGCCTCCTTTTGTTGGCCATGCTGCTCTCTATATACTGTTCCTGCTTCCAGTCAGATGACTGGTCACCTGAGAGGTCAACCATACAATTCTTAAAGACATACACACACTAAGATGTTAAGAGGAATAAAATGGACTTAAGAAACATGTAAACCAGTTTAAACTCTAATATACATAAAATCAAATGCAATAAATAGAGTGGTAAAACATGTCTCTTATGTGACAGTGTCACAAAGTGAAACTTTAATTTAAAGCCACGTTAAAATTAAATATTTACGGCCACATGAAACTGTTAGAAAGCATATAGATTGAGGATTTCCTAGAAGCAAGGATAAAATAACATTTTATGTAACCACCCTAACAAAATGAGTGCTGAAATGTGGTACTTTGTTCACTAAAATAAGTTTAATCTTACCATATCCAAAAACTCGCTCACTCTGCTGTTATTTAAAAGATTAAATACGCGGGGAGACGTTTTTATTTAAGATATTCATATTAATCAAGGATTTATTGACTTTTAATGCACCTTATTTCGAAATGTACAGTAATACTTGCTTTAAATGTCCTTTAGTTAAGATTATTTCATTTATTTACTATACTATTTATTACTAATGTCTCATTTCAGTTTTAGTTGGTCTAGTTTTGTATTTATTCAAGTTTATATGAAAAGGTTCATGTAGTGTGGATGAACTATGATTGAACACAGATCTTATTTTTTGCGATAATCCAAAAGCCTATGGAAAATCCTATTGGCTTTTTTTCGAGGGAACCAGTTTCATGCTAACAGCCGATCCCCATACACAGTGACGTCATAGTTCCCCCACTCTATTGCCTACCCTACTATGACTGACATAGCACGTCTGAACCAAACTAGTTCTTTTGGACAACTGATTCTGTGCTAATGCTATATGGCTCGGGGACTGAGGACCTGAATGAGGGCAAAATGTAAATTTACTTAATAACAAATAAATCGCAATGGATTATGTATAGTAAGTGTCTTATGGTTTCTGCGCTGATGACAACTAATTTATTCACGTTAT
The DNA here is from genome assembly GCF_936440315.1 of Barbus barbus. Lineage (NCBI taxonomy): Eukaryota > Metazoa > Chordata > Actinopteri > Cypriniformes > Cyprinidae > Barbus > Barbus barbus. Next base: position 9,903,809 of record NC_136741.1, read on the forward strand.
ATCTTCAAGACTTAAATCTTCGTATGCACATCATTGCCTATACCTGTATTTTGGTGCTTGCAAAACTTAATTGACTGAAGTTTTGATTACTGACTTTATATATTTGAATATGTATTTTCATCCCGGCGAGATTATATCATTACGTCATCGCGAACGACGTCATTACGTTAGGGCGTAAAAGAACCGATGAACCGTTTTTTTGAACCGGTTCACTGAAACGAACTGTCCAAAAGAACCGGTTCGCGGACAAGAACCGGAGTTACCATCACTACACTGTCTGCCTGCATCTAATGCAGACGCTTTTACACGCACATCTTACCTATGCCTGTTAGGACCATGGTGCTACATAAGACAACACACAAAAAGGACTACAAAATTATATTAAATAGACTAAAACAAGAGTTAAACAAGAACTAAAAGAGAAGAGCTGTAAAAATAAGAACAAGAAGAAAATGTAACTTTTAAACGCTGACTACAAAAGACCACAAAGACTACAAACAGAAATCAAAATAAAGAACATTCAGGTTTCGACTTTGGGCTTTATCCGGTTTTTCAGGTGGAAACTGGTTTTCCCAGTTTCTTGTGGATTAGATTTTGATGCTATGCATGATCTTGTCATTTTTTGCTTTCTCCAGTTGGGTTAATGCAGTACAATGACAGTACAGTTTTTGTGAAAAACCACACCGTATGTAAGCTATTTTTACAAAAACAAAAAATAAATCATAGCTGTCGTTAGTCCTCTGTGTGTGTGTGTGTGTGTGTGTGTTTTGCTTGTTACCCCCTCAGGTATCCATCATGACAGCAGGCGTCATCAGTATGTTGTTTAACACCATTGTTTTCATATGTGACAACAGCATTATCTCACATAAAATGGAGGGGTTAAATTGTCAGGTCATACAACTACTACACAGTGGTCTGAATGTAGGTCACTGTCAGCACTGTTAAAAACAAGTGTAGCTAAGAAGGCTGGAATACATAACAAGCTAAGATCAACCCCAACCTTCTTCTATCAGTTGGCTACCACCAATGATTATTTCCTTCATTACTGCAACATATGCGACTGGCTACTTGCTCTACTGGTGACAGGACTATGAGTGCTAAGTGCTTAAAAAAAATCCATAGCCACCTCTTGGACACCAAAGACATATGAGAGGTCATCTAGGCCAGGGGTTCCCCAACTTTTTTTTGCAATCCTCATAAACGTAAAATATTGCAAATGTGTAAATAAAGCAAACCTAGTGCACATTGCGCATTCCCAAATGCTTGTTAAATTTGCAGCATTGTTTTGATAATCATACTATATACTGATAATTGCCCTCTTTATTTATTTATTTATTTTACGTTCAATATAATTAATTATTATACATTTTCTTCAACTTATCAACCTCCATTTGAGAAACGTGGATCTAGGCCATTACTGATGACAGAACTTAAACTTTGTATTTTGTCCTCCTGTCTGCAACGTAGATGATGTGGAGAAAGCACATTCATTTCAGCAGGCACGAGGCTTTCATACTACTAGATTTTTAATGGCTATTTTGATTTTAGTGGGATTTTAATGGCCTTATTGGATCATTTTAATGCAAGTGTTAAATGTTGTAGTAAGCCATTATAGCTAATTATATTTAACCATTCATGAATTATTCACGCATTTTTAATAATGGATGTTTTTCTGAAGGGAGGGAGTGTCTTTAATGTTTGGCTGTGGTCAGGCCTCTGAAATAAAACTAATCTTACCTCGTTTGATTAGACCTTGAATTGTCCTTTCATCTTCATAATGTGTTGGGAACAGTGTAAGCAACGATATTAAAACTGATCATTGCTGAGGATTTAAGGCAAACAAAACATTCACTTATTTATCCTCTGTAGGATACATTTTCTGCCTTTGTAAAATATCTGGAAAAAAATCATAGCAGTGGCATATTAAAGCAAATGCGTTTGTTTTTGGTGAATGCTAGTGAGCCACAATCTTTAATGTGCCACAACTTTTTTCAAGGCATTTTACAAAGGTAGAGAATATGACATAAAATGCATCATATTTTATGTGCCCTTATATAATATGCCATATGGTGTCATTATTTTGTCCTGATTCCCAGCTTTCAGTCACTAGTATCCTTAATATTGCCAAAGTTATGTTGTCTAACTACGACTAAACTGACTAAATGACATGAATTTCAAGCTGATTTGATAGTTTTAATTGCTTTCATATGTTGTATTGTCTCTCAAAAGTACAAAAAGAAAGTAATCTTTAGTTAATAGAAGAATACAAAAACATATGCAGACTTTTTTATAGTAAAAATAATAATTGGTTACAGTTATTTTAAGGTTTCCTTGTTACAGTGTAATTACAGTATACAGTACATTTAAATTCTGAGTTATATTAATTAACTACATCTACTTACTATATGGTTAGGGTTAGGATTAGGTTTGGCTAAGGTTTACTTGCATGTAATTATGCATAATTAATTGTTATTATAATAGTAAGTACATGTCACGTGTAACAAGGACACCATAAAATAAAGTGTTTCCTAATAATTCTGTCATTTACTCACCTTCATCACTTTCTAAACCTGTATGATTTACATTTTAAGTCTACTTACAAATTGTAGTCCATTACTGAGCCCAAATTATTAAAATGAGTGTATGAATGAATGAATTCTCTCATTCTCTCATATGACATGAAATTACTTTTTGATTACTTTAAGATTTCACCTAACACGCTTATCACATTGATTTAAATAGGATGATCTTGTACCAAATTTATATAAATATGCAAAGAAAAAGAAAATTCCATTTGTTGTTACTGACAACATTACGTCAAGATTTCCCAAACTGGGGTTTATGAAGGAACTGCAGGGGGGTTGTGAGTTTAATGAAAAACAAATTATTAATTAAATCATAACAATTTAAAATTAAAATAAATCTTCTTAAAATAACATCAATCAAAATAAAACATTTGTTATTTGTTTACCTGCATGTCATGTGACCACCAACCAAAGCCAGAGAACTGTGAACATGCAATGTAATACTTAAGCTAATTATTAACTAGTTACCTTAAAATCTCAGGGGTACTTCAAATATGTATAGTTCAGTCATGAAACTCCTAGTGTTACGGGGCTGACGAGACGTGAGACATGCGGATCCATATGCAAAGCTTTATTATTAAACATGGTCAGAAACAGGCAGGGTCAGACAGTGGCAAACAGGTATGGCAAGGGCAAGACACAGCAATCCGTGGAGCAAGCGTGGGTCAACGATCAGCGAACAGTATCCAAAGGGGCAAGGCAGAGAGATAATCCAGAGTCGAAAGCAATAATCCAAACGGGGAGCAAACAGAGTCCAAACGGCAAGGCGAAGGGTTAATCCAGGAAACACGGGCAGGGTCAGACACGGCAGGAAAACAAGGCAAGACTAGGACTAGGATAATGGCTCTGTAGAGTAGCTATCGCTATGCGAGTGATATACGCTAACAATACTCGGCCCTGAGCAAGAGCAAGTACCAGGCTTAAGTAGTGAGTGGTGGTGATTGTGAAATGGTGATCAGGTGTGGGTGTGATAATTGAGAACAGCTGTGCGTGATTAGGGAGTGCAATGGATGGTGGGAAATGGAGTCCAATGTGCTTGTGAGTGAAAATAGTCAATGTGGTGAACGGGTGACCTCTGGTGGTGGTAAACCAGGAGAGCATGGACCAGATTCGTGACACCTAGATGGCGCAGGCTGACAGGTGGTTAATGTAACTGATGATATTCAGAGAGTTACTTGGCACAACTGATTGGTTCATGTTGCATATGCAGCCAATGAGCTTACTGCCTTGTATTTATATGGCTGACTAGCATTCATTTGAGATTTTTTAAGTTTCTCTGAAACCCTCCACCGTCCCCAGCTCCGCCTTTATAGATCTGCTATGGGTTATTTTATATGCTATTTGTGCAGCAGCAGAATATCTTAAATACTCACAGCACCGTATTGCCATATGCATTAGCAGTAGCAAGTTCCTGTACTTGCTTGCAGCAGCAGCAGCGATAATCTACAACTACAGCAATAACCAACAGCAGCAGCGGCAGCAGATCTATTCCGCGAAGACCAAATACATTAACATTGTAATATCCATCACAATGCTAAAATCTTCTGAGCGTTGTCACGATTGAAATGTATATATATGGTGAAAGAGGTTCGGCTGACAAACAAGTTTGTGCATTACATTTAAAAAAGAAATAATGTGAATTTGTGCATTTTGATGTGTCTGAAAGCCTTCCTAAGACATACATGGTTAAACCTACTGAGTGATAACTCAAATAAATAAGAATGTGTTTGTCAATAGTTGATGCAGTTGTGAAATGCTGAGAAAACATTGAAATATTTTTGTAATTTCAGTGGTCAAATGCCGTGTGGCCTCTCAATTTTCTGTGTAATTATAGCCTCCGGACTAGTAACTAATCTTTGTGTGAATGCCCACAAAACTGGACGACTTTCTGAATGTGTATAAATGGTAGGCTATAATAGAAAATGAAATGTAATAGATGTAAAAGAAAAATTAAGGAGAATCAATAAATTATGAATAATTTATTGTTATTGTATGACTTATATGTAATCAATAACAAAATAACTATTGTCTGATTCAGAGTATTTTAAATTGTAATTTAATTTAATTGCAAGCACTTTATTTTTGGGTAACACTTTATTATTGTCATTGTTACATGTAACATGTACTTACTATTATAGTAACAATAAATTATGCATAATTACAAGTAACCCTAAAACAAACCCTAATCCTAACCCTAACAATATAGTAAGTACATGTAGTTAATTAATATTACTCAGGACTTAAATGTATAATTACACCGTTACATCTTAAATTACATCTTAAAATAAAATGTAACCAATTTTTGTAGTCTGATTACATAATCCAGATTACATGTAATGCGTTACTATTACTTTACAACTCGCAATTGCAAGTTTATATCTCACTGTTACGTGTCTGTTTCTGTTTAGTCTCCTTTTGCCCTTATTTGGTTCTTCCTGTTCTGGTTTAGTTAATTAGTAATCATCGTTTAGTCCTGTTTTGTGTTAATTGTCTAGTTTGCTCCTGTGTTCCCCGGTCTTTATAAATCCTCAGTTCTCCTTATGTCTTTGTCAAGTCTTAAAGTTATGCTTACGTTGTTTATAGAATGATTTATTGAATCCTGAAACTCTTGTGTTATTAAAGATTCTGTTTTCTACTTACCCGCTGGTTCCTGCAGTCCTTCGTGGAGCGTAACCGTAACACTCACAATTGCGAGAAAAAATTGTCAGAATTGCGAGATACAAACTCGTAATTCTGAGAAAAAAAGTCAGAATTGTGAGTTTACCTTTATTAAAAAGGTATTCTGACTTTTTTTCTCAGAATTGCGTGATAAAAACTCGCAGTTCTGACTTTATCAGAATTGCGAGTTTATATCTCACAATTATTACTTTTTAACTCGCAATTGCAATTAAAAAAGTTAAAATTGTTAGATAAAAAGACGAAATTACCTTTTAAATTTTCTATTCAGTGGCGGAAACGGGCTTCCATAGAAAGGTTCTCAAGCTCCAAAAAAAAAAAGAAATCATAAAAGTTGCTCTTGATAATGTCAGGTAATATTAGTCCTTTGGAAGCAGCCTCTATATTTTCCTTCAGGATGTCAGTGTTTGTTTTTAATTACATAACTACAGATGATATCTGGCTTGACTAATGTTTGCCTTGATTTTATAATTATATAGAAAAATATGAGCCTGTCTCAAAGGAAATGTCTTGTTTTTTGTCTCCAAAACGATTGAATAGTAGAATTCAGTCCTGGCATTTTGACCCTTATACCCAGATTATACCAGATGCATTTGCTTATGTGATGCCCCTCTGCAACTTGAGTCTGTTCAACACTGAACGTGTCACATTCCAACCTTCCAGCAGATGTTCCAAATCCATTTGTCATGTTGTCGGAAGCAGTGTAGTACATCAAAAATAGAATGGTTTATCTAGTTACTGTTGGTGACTCTGCAGGTATATTTGCTGTTAATACACCACTTCACTCATGTTTGGTGTAGACAGGGTGCAATTCACACAATTATAGAGGCCAGTGTCACAGCATGACATCACAAGTTGATGAACTTGGCATCACATGGCATGATGAAGTTAATCACCATGGAATCTATACCATTTTGACCCAGATTAATTGAATTTTGAACGTTAAAGGATTCATGAGATTTTAAAATTCATAAAGAAAAATTTATTTCATGTTAAAGAGGCATAGAGAAAATTTTGTTGTGCTTCAGTCTCCTGTTCCTGCCTTTTGGTTTTTCTCAGACTCAATCTCCTGACCTGTTCTCTCTCTTTCTTTTGAATCGTTTCATCTGTGTAGGACCCTAGAAGCAAGCACAAGTTTAAGATCCACACCTATGGCAGTCCCACATTCTGTGACCACTGTGGATCTCTTCTGTATGGACTCATACACCAAGGGATGAAATGTGACTGTAAGTACCATACTAAACTATTTTTGCCGAGGGGTGGTTCTAGGGTCAGTGGTTATTTGGTACTATTCTATGTAATCATTTGATTAACTATTGTAATATTATATGTTACTATTATGTTAAAATATTATGTTCAAGGTATTATTTTCATTAAGTCAATCTGAAATCAGGGAACTCCTGCTTTATGCAAATGTGTGTGTGTTCACAGCCTGTGATATGAACGTTCATAAGCAGTGTGTGATGAATGTGCCAAGCCTTTGTGGAATGGATCACACAGAGAAACGAGGACGTATTTACTTGAAGATTGAGGTGATAGGAGACAAAATGCATGTCACAGGTAAGTTTCCATGTTTTTCATGACCAATGGTGCAACAGTGCAAAACATGTAAACACTGGCGGATCTAGGGGTAGGGGTGGGGCCAGAGGGGCACTGGCCCCAGCTGAAATCTGATTGGCCTCTGAAGTGCCCCTGTCCTGTCACCCATCGCTGATTTACGTTAGCGTTAAATCGTTCGAAATTCAACCTGTGTACCGCATCTTAATAGGCTTTACTTGTAAATATGAAGGTACATGTGCATAGCCCTGACTGATTTAAAATTTTAATTTTGGGCACCCCTGCATCATTGACATTAACAGATGTTTCAAAACACCACTCATTCAAGGAAGTGCATTTATTGCATAGACGGCGCAAGTGCATAATGCACACGAATGTGCACAGTTCAATTGAATAATACAATTTGCGCCATTTAACTTAATGCTGTTGAACTTTGCTTTACAAAGTTGACTGAACATGGTGTCGGTTTCATACTGATTACTTTATCACAGAACATTTGTTTTCGATAACACTTACTTCATTTGAAAGCAGACATTTCAGGCTTTCTATAGAGATAACTCTAATGTTTCTGTGTTGAGTATTTGCTGAGTTACACTTCATTTTAGTGACGCGTTACTATAAATATATCGCGGAGACGGAGAAGACAGAGAGCGCATCCTGTTGGTTTTCATTTTTTTTCCAAAACCACAAAGTTTTGTTGTAATCGTGAGTGTACTGAAAAAAAAAGTAGACACTTAACAGTTTCGATTGATGTATAACACTTATTTGTGTGACCAAAATCAACAGAGTACTTTTAGTGTCTTTTGCACTTATCTTAAAAAAACCGAGTTGGTATCGCCGGCGATACAGCCGACCCCAGAGGGTTAAAGTTCCAAAGACTTGAACAGTAAACTTTGCCCCTTTCTGTAAATTGTGGCCCCTGCTTCTAAAAAATCCTAGATCCGCCACTGCATGTAAATGTTGTTCCATATCTGTTTCCCAAGGTGTCCTTCATGGTTCTGTATTTGGTCCACTGCACTTTATTTACTATATGCTTCCACTTAGTCACATCTTTTACCAGCACACCCTCAACTTTCAGGGCTTTGCTGATTATAAACAAACGTTAACTTTTTTCAATGTCAACTGGACATTAGTTCCAAACTCTCTGCCCCATTCCTTTCACAATGTTAAGATTTGAAGGACCAGCAAATTCCTCAAAGCAGATAAAATATATTGTTAGCCAAATGTCTTGTAATGTTTTTTAAAATTCAAATGTACCATGAACTGTCTGATAATGCTGATGGTGTTCAAGTTGACATCTTTGTAATTCTCTCACACAATCTCTCCATGACCTCTTTACCTTTTGAATTCAAAACTCAGCTTGAAAATGCATCTCTTTACATTGTGTTACTATGGTTTCTAAATCCAGTTGTACCTGTTCTGTCCCAATAGAGTTGTATTCTTTTGTTTGTGCATGCTTTGCTTTCATTATACTTTGTGCTGTTTAGGAATGCGTCATAATTTGGGACATCATAAAGATAACATAGAAAAGCAAAAATCTTAGTCAAAAATATGAATAGAAACCAAATGAGCTGTAACAGTTAAGATAAAAGACATGGAAAATAATCATATATAATGTAAACATTAATTGTGCACACTATATTACAGTTAAAATAATATATTTCATATTCACAGTGCATTTGCCACAAATGTGCTTGTACTTCAGTTGAGAGGTTTTTTTCTGCATATAATAATTATGTCAAAACATAAAGATCATTACAGAATAATAATTAATAATTTCCTTGTCCCCTTTATAATCAATGTACGATATTTTATTTAATTTTTTAGTTTGAGCCTCTTATTGTGAAGTCACACCACTTGGAGGAATGTGATGTAATTAATTTAAAATGATCTAAATTCATTCACATATACAGTAAATACAACACATTGTTAGAGGGTGGGAAAAATTCTACTGGTTGCAGCAATGGCCATGCATCGTCATTACATTTATCATCATTACATATAAGCAACATCCACAGCACATATATTAGGGTGACCATATGTGCCATTTTTCCCGGAAGCATCCTGGCCAGGATTTCTATATTGCCTAAAATATCTAGGTTTTGGCTTTGTTTGTGTGTGCATAAACCTATTGGTTTATGACATCAAAGTACCATACAGATGGTTCCTTATGCTTTCAAAATGCTATTGAGGTACTTTGATGTCAAACACTGATCGTCTGAGCCATGCCACTTTAAGTTAAACACAAGACTATGTACGCATATTTACATCGCTTTGACCATAGATCCCACCTTCTCACATACCATGATTGGTCCATTATATACAATGCCTGCATGTTATTGGTCAAAAAACTGTTCGATCATTACCTTCAGCAAGTTTGAAAACACAAAAACAAAGCCAAAACAAATTCTGGCTAGGTGTTGGGGAAAAATGGCACGTATGGTCACCCTAACATATATATAAACTGTTCCATGGATGTTGTTAAAGCATGCCAATCAGCAATGTGAATCAGTCCGTCAGTGAGCAGACAGTGGGCGGTCAGTTGTGCCATTTAAAGCTGAGGTTATGTTGCATTCAAGTCCTCCTGGGACATTCGTACTTACGAGTTGACAAGTCGTCATTACGATGTAGGGTGCATTCAAGTCACTTTGGTCGGAACAAGATGGCAATTTTAGTTTTCTACATAAAATTCAATGATTTTTTTTAACTCTATATCTACAAAATCAGAATAAAGAATGTGCATCATTGTGTTTTTGCTTTTTTTCTCTTTTTATTCAATTTATGAGTGATGTAAATGAATCATTATACATTCTAAGGTAGTTATACAATAATATAATATTTTGTATATGTAACTTAGTTTTATTGTGCATTACCTAAAAAAAATAATATTTTATTAGTTTCAGCGTCAATACAGACGCTGCATAACTACAGTCTTTGGCTGCGTCCATTGCATCCGACACGTTTTTTTCACTGATACGCCCACAACTCGGAAACTCTGGGCTTAAAATTTTTTTTTTGAGTTTCCCACTCGTAAAAACTACTTTGTGGTTGCGTTCATGTGCATTCAACACGTAAATACGATGTATCCGACATGACTTGAATGCACCATTAGTGTCGTTGTAGATGTTCTGTGTATTCTGTTTTTTTCAGAGAAATTCCAAATGCTGCTACCCTGATACTCTGTGTTGTGTTGTCACCAGTATATTAACCTTAAAACATTACATTTTATATGTATAGCATTTGTACAGCTGAGCTGATCCCCTGTATTATAGCATTGCTTTTAGAAGAGCCTGAAGGCCCCAGTCTTCAGATCCACACATTCAGAGTCTGGAGTGCTGGAGCTGCACCTGCACAATCAGCCTGATTACAACGTGCCAGCTAACTGCACACACACACACTGTTGCAGTGTGATTTAGTCTGTGTGATGTTCACTGGTTGAGGAAGAAAATGCCATTAGCAGAGAATGTCAGACTGATGAGTTCAAGAATAGATCACAGGCTGCATTCACACTCACTGTGTGAGTGTGCACGCATGCACGAGTGCACTAATAGAGGGCTTTGTTTGCTTGTTGGCATACACATATGTGCTTATGAGTATGTGCATGTACATGCATGTGTGTGTTATATCTGTAACAATTTTTTATGCCAAATGTCACATAATTAAACAGCTGCTCTATTATATACCATGTAAAGCTTTTGGAGAGGTGAGAAGGAGTGACCAGATATAAGAAACATATTTATACAAGCAGACCTTGTTGCTTCTTTGACACAGTCTGTATTGAATAAAGCACTATAGAAATAAAGGTGACTTGTTCTGCTAGAAATACATGTATACACGTGTGTGTGTGTGTGTGTGTGTGTGTGTGTGTGTGTGTGTGTGCGTGCGCGTGTTAACTCTTTCTTTGCTTGAGTTTTAATTTTAAGTGTTCATGAAAACATGTACAGTAACCAGTCAAAAAAAAACTGAGAATTCATGGATTAAGTTTAGAAAAACTGAGGAAATATCTGATTGCGTCAAATGTGGTAACACTTTTCAGTTTTCATTTGCTAGCATTAGTTAAAATGAAATGCAAATTAACAATACTTCTTCAGAATTTATTTATCTTATTTAATGTTAATCTCAACATTTAATGATACAATTTTTAAGATCAAAAGTTGTATCTGTTAGCATGGTAGCACTTTATTTTTCAGTTCTGTTACTCATGTACATACTATGTTCTTATTTTAGTAATTACAATAACTAGGTACTTACCCTTAACCTACCCCTAAACCTGACCCTACCCCATGTAGTTACCTTATATTACCAGTACTTTCTTAGATAGATACACTGTAAATACATGTAAGTACACGTACTGTAAAATAAAGTGCAACCGTTAACATTAGTTAATGCACTGTAAACTAACATGAACATTAACTAATTGACTAACATTAATAAAGATTAATGCTGTAAAAAAATATATTGTTCATTGTTAGTTCATGTTAATTAATGCATTACCAAAGTGTTACCATTAATATTATCAGTTCTATTCCAGTATGGCAATGTCCCTATACACAGATCAGCCATAAATTTAAAACCACTGACACCACTGATGAAGAGAATAACATTGATTATATTGAATATATCAGATATATTAGACAGCAAGTGAACAGTCGATTCTTGAATTTCATTTGTTGGAAGCAGGGAAAATTCAAAAGCAATAAGACAAGAGACAAGATAGTGATGGCTAGACGACTGGGTCAAAGCATCTCCAAAACGGCAAATCCTATTGGGTGTTTCCTGTATGTAGTGGTTAGGATCTACCACAAGTGTTGCAAGGAAGGACAACAGTTAATCTGGCATCAGAGTAATGGTGTGCCAAAGCTCACTGGGGCTCATATACCGTAGAAATGCTTTACCGATTCTGGTGTGGAAGGAATTGACTGAACAAAGCCCAGACCTGAAGCCCACTGAACATCTTTGGCATAAATTGAAATGGGAAATGCAAACATCAGTGCTTGACCTCACTGATGCTCTTGTTGCTGAATGGCAGCAAATCCTTGTACAACATCTACCAGAAAGGCTTTCAAGAAGACTGGAAGTTGTTATGAAAGCATGACTGTTTCAATGCTTTTGAAATTAGATTGTGAACATGATACAAGGTTACAGGGAGGTCAGACACTTTCGTTGATGTGTTTAGTGATGGGGCCTGGCTAGGGATGGTTCGATACCATAATTTTGGCTTCGGTACGATACCAGAATGTAATAGCTCGGTATCGATACTAAATCGATACCATAGATGACAAATAACCAGCCTCGAAATATAAGTGAATTTAGAACAGTTTTATTAAATATAATAATAATAATAATAAAAACAGATTCATATCTTAATAACTTTGTATCAAACTAACAAAAAACCTACAGGGAACATAGGTTACATTTTGATGTTGGAGAAAAAAAAAAAATAGGCTAACTGAAGTAATAAGATGAAAATATATTCAAATAGTGCAAACAAAATGTCTGACCTACCGGGAACATAGGTTACATTTTGACTGAGTTTTGAAGAAAAAAAATACAACTGAAGTTGCGCAATTAAGGCAATAAATATTGCTTTATTGTAAAGTGTTATTCTAACAGTCAAAGTAATATTCAAAATCACATTATTATTTCTCTCTCTCTCTCAGATTGTTTTCAGATTTCAGACTCAGCCAAAGAAAAAGCATTAAATATAAATCTCACTCTCTCTGCTGCTTCTTATTAGCGGTCGACAGCACGGCAGAAATATTCCCTTCATATCATTGATACTAAAATGAATATAGCAAAATTATTGCTCAATTCAAATCCAATTAATATTCGATTGTATGAAATGCAAGTGTATATATTACGTGACCAAAACTTCACTGGTTCTAGCGTGTCTCACATGCACGTTTGATCCTACTGTATTACATCTGTATGTGCGTTGATCAGTTGTAAATAAAAGTTCAAATTAAATCTGAATTTATGAATGATGCACTCACCTGAAAATATCAGGATGAGCAAGCAACAAGTGCTTAAAAATGTTTGATGTGTTGTCTATGTGGAAACGTCTCAGGTTAGTATGTAACCATGGTTCCCTGAAGGGAACGAGACGCTGCGTCGGAACCCATATGGGAACGCCTTCAGCGTGACCAGGCTCTGAATATGATGTGTAATCAGTCAAACAAAGGCGAGCCGTCACGGGCCAGGAAGTATATAAGCACGTGCGGCGGAGCCGGCGTCAGCTTCAAGTCATGAAGCAAGCGCTGGCAGGGATGCCGGAAGTGTGGCTACGCGACGCAGCGTCTCGTTCCCTTCAGGGAACCATGGTTACATACGTAACCTGAGACGTTCCCTTCCAGGAACTTCGAGCTGCGTCGGAACGCATATGGGAACGAGATACCAACGCCGCCAGACTGACAAGTCCCTGCCTGGTGTCAGGATGAAAGGACAGAGGAGCCGGGGGTGGCTCGGATGTCGAGGTCATAGAACCTAACGAAAGTCAAGGGCGTGGACCACCCAGCTGCGTTGCAGATGTCCTGCATAGGAACACCTGCCCAGAAGGCCTTGGAGGGCGCCACACCTCGGGTTGAGTGCGCTCTGACTCCCACCGGCGGGGGGAGCCCAGAGGCCTCGTATGCCAAAGAAATGGCATCCACTATCCACCTGCTAAGAGTGGGCTTCGTAGCAGGAAGGCCCCTCTTAGGCGGACCATAGCACACGAGCAGCTGGTCCGACTTTCTCCACAGGGAGGACCTGTGGATGTATGCGTCCAGTGCTCGCACTGGACACATACGGTTGTGCTTCTCCTGATCTGGCTCCCCGAAGGGAGGAGGACAGAAGGCCTGCAGTACGACCGGCTGTGGAACGACCGACGGGACCTTCGGAACATACCCCACGCGGGGGTAGAGGAATACTTTCGCCGAACCGGGCGCAAAGTGAATAGAGGCCGTTGTCAGGGCCTGAAGGTCACCCACCCTCCTCAGAGAGGTGATAGCCAATAGGAAGACGGTCTTGATAGTAAGGAGTCTCTCAGTTATCTCCTGAATGGGCTCGAAAGGTGCATTGCACAGAGCCTCCAGAACCACAGCCAGATCCCACGTAGGGACGCGAGATCGTACCGGAGGCCTCAGCCTCAGCGCACCGTGGAGGAAACGTGTAACTAGGGGGTGTCTACCCACTGACTGGCCACCGATAAGGGCGTGGTATGACGAAATGGCTGCCACGTAGACCTTAACAGTGGATTGGGTTACCCCTGCAGAGAAACGGGCCTGCAGGAACTCCAGTACTGCACCAACGGGCCAGTTGACTGGGTCGAGCTGGCGGTCCCCGCACCAAGAAGTGAAGAGCCTCCACTTCAAGGCGTACAGTTTCCTCGTAGAGGGAGCTCTGGATTGGAGGATGGTCTCGACAACCTCGGTTGACAGACCGGAAGCTATGAGCTGTGCCCCCTCAGGGGCCACACCCACAGCTTCCATAACTCCGAGCCTGTGAGAGGAGGTCCCTCCTGACGGACACTTCCCACGGAGTGCCGTCGAGGAGAGATATCAGGTCCGAGAACCATTCTCGGCCCGGCCAGAACGGTGCTACTAACAGTAGACTGATCTCGTCCCGGCGCCCTCTCGCCAGAACTCCCGGGAGCAGAGCGATCGGGGAAAGGCGTACAGACGAAGCCTCGGCCACGTCTGTACCATAGCGTCCAGTCCCAGAGGAGTTGGAGGGGTTAGCGAGAACCAGAGAGGACATTGTGCTGACTCTCGAGTCGCAAAGAGGTCCACCTGGACCTGGCCGAAAATACCCCAAATCTGCTTCACCACCTCGGGGTGAAGCATCCATTCCCCGGGCCTCGGCCCCTGCCTCGACAGGATGTCTGCTCCCACATTGAGATGCCCAGGTATGTGCATAGCTCTCAGGGATAAGAGCTTGCCCTGGGACCACACAAGGATCTGGTGTGCCAGCTTGTACAAGGGGCGCGACCACAGACCTCCTTGGTGGTTGATGTAAGAGACCACTGCCGTGCTGTCGGTGCGCACCAGCACGTGGTGATCTCTCAGGTCCGGGAGGAAGTGCTTGAGTGCACGGAACACCGCTAACATCTCTAGCCAGTTGATATGCCACGTCAGGTGGCGACCACTCCACAGACCGCGGGCAGGGTGGCCACTCATGACCGCACCCCAACCGGTGAGGGAAGCATCCGTCGCTAGCGAGATGCGGCGACAAGGAGCTCCCAACACCGGCCCCTGGGACAAGAACCAAGGATCCCTCCACATGTCTAAGGCACGGACACAACGGCGTGACACTTTGACAGCGCGGAGCGAGTTTCCCCTCAGGGAGACCCCCTTGGTCTTGAGCCACCACTGTAGGGGTCTCATGTACAGCAGGCCAGAAGGTATCACGCTGCCATGAGCCCAAGCAGTCTATGAAACTGCTTGACAGTGAGTGACTGGCCTTCTCGCACTCTCTTGACTGTAGTGAGGATCGACTCGATCCGAGCAGGGGACAATCGTGCCTGCATCGTGGTCGAATCCCACACCACACCTAGGTAAGTGGTTTTCAGAGCCGGAGAAAGCACACTTTTCTTGGCGTTCAGTCTCAACCCCAGATCTTTCATGTGGGCGAGAACGACATCTCGATGCCGAACTGCCAACTGCTCTAATTGAGCGAGGATCAACCAATCGTCGATATAATTCAGTATGCAGATGCCCTGAAGCCACAACGGGGCCAGTGCCGCATCCACACACTTGGTGAAAGTGCGGGGTGAAAGTGCTAGGCCGAAGGGAAGAACCCGATATTGGTACGCTTTGCCCTCAAAGGCGAACCTCAGGAACTTCCTGTGAGAAGGAAGGATGGAAACATGGAAATATGCGTCTTTGATATCTATCGTGACAAACCAGTCCTCGGACCTGATTTGAGCCACGATAGTAAGCATCCTGAACTTCAGCTTTCTGACTGAGCGGTTCAGTAGACGCAGATCCAGTATGGGCCTCAGCCTCCCATCCTTCTTTGGAACAATGAAGTACCGGCTGTAGAAACCGGACTGGGTCTCGTGAGGAGGAACCAACTCGATGTCTTCCTTCCTCAGCAAAGTACCGACTTCCTGTTCCAAAACCAGAGCCTGCTCGGGGCGGACCGCAGTCATAACAACCCCGCAGAACGGCGGGGGTGGCCCGCCGAACTGAATACGATAGCCTTTCGCTACGGTCTGCAGGACCCAAGGAGACACATTCGGCAGCCGCTGCCAGGCTGTCAAATTATCTACTAAGGGAATCAGTCTCTCAAGACTGACCTCTGGTGCAGCCAGACCGCTGTCTCGAAGCGGTGCACCGGAAGGAGGCACGTGGCCTGGCTGCTGGGGCGAGTTTCTCGGCTCCGCGCTGCCGGGCGGACAAACCTGAGAAATATACTCGCTGGGACCGGCTGTGCCCTGGAACAGCGGCAGGGTCAGCAGACAAGTCCCTGGAGGGCACCGAGGTGAAGTGGTCACCGAGTGCCGCGGTGCAAGCTGGAACCTGCCGATGGCGGAATGTACTGCATCGTCAAACAGGCCAGAAGGCTGCAGCGGTGCGTCCAGGAGGCAGACCCTGTCCTTAACTGTTTTCATATCGGACAGGGTCAGCCACAAATGCCTCTCCGCCGCCACCAAAGCTGCCATAGAGCGGCCGATAGCGCGGGCCGACTCTTTGGTGTCACGGAGGGCGAGATCGGCGGTTCTCCTGAGTTCTAATATGTCATCTCCTCTCACATCCCCGCTCTCATCCAGCTCTCTCAGCAGCTCAGCCTGGTATGCCTGCAACACTGACATAGTGTGCAGACACGCACCAGCCTGACCTGCTGCCGCATACCCTCTGCCCACTAAGGAAGATATCATACGCAGAGGCTTAGTGGGCAGCACAGGAGCCTTTAGGGGCGATGCCGTGGACGGAGACAGATAGCTCGCAAGCGTCTGCTCGACCGGCGGCATCGCCTTATACCCGTGCTCATTCAACCCCCTTACATTCCCATAATAACTGGAGGAAGGAACGAACTGACGGGCCGAAAACGGTCTCGCCCACGATCTCGACACCTCGGTGTGGAGATCGGGGAAAAACGGGAGGCTCCTGTGAAGAGGTGCTGGCCGCGAGCGCAGAAACCGCTCATCTAAACGGCTGGGCTGCGGCTCAGATGTTCTCTCGGGCGGCCAGCTGATGTCAAGCTTAGCAACCGCCCGAGTTATCACCTCTAATAGCTCCTCATACTGGGGTGCAAGAGGCGGCGAAACCTCATCAACGCTCGTCAACTCAACCTCCTCGGAGGAAGAGAGACGCAGCGTTGAGCCCTCGTCTCGTTGGGGAAGAGTCCGCTTCCCAGCCGGCGGGGCACCAGATCTGGCTGATACGGGAGGAGATAGGGACATGCCCGTCTCACACTCGCCAGCCAGATCAGCCTGCGAGCCCCATGAGTGCAGCCGCCGCTCTGCCTCGGCAGCAGCGGGACCGGCACCGTGCGGGGAACTCGCGAAGGCTCCCTTCTCAAAGAGAGCCCTCCGGGTGCGGAGAGTACGTAGTGCAAGCCGCTCACAATGAGGGCAATCGGCTCCCTCGAGAGCCGATTCTGCGTGCTCCGCACCCAGGCAGACCACGCACAAATCGTGTGTGTCCTCTTCCGTAATATAACGAGGGCAAGGATGCACACACAATCTGAAACGTGGCCTGGAAGCTACACCCCTGAGCTTGCCCTTGGCTTTTGGCATTATTACTGCTTCTTGCACTTAAACTGGACAGACAACAGTAAATAAGACTGACACACATAGAGCGCTTCGCTGAATGACAGAAAGCTGACGCTTATATACTTGCTGGTCGTGACGTCCCCCCGCCCGTGACGCCTCGCCCTTGTTTGACTGATTACACATCATATTCAGAGCCTGGTCACGCTGAAGGCGTTCCCATATGCGTTCCGACGCAGCTCGAAGTTCCTGGAAGGGAACGCATGATTTATAGCAACGCTTGCATACAGGTGCAGTAAGTTCGTTCACCTTTGTCATCTGTTTTGTATCCAAAGTAATGCCATATTTGACTTCTACTGTTCTCTTTGTTTATTAATTTCGGGTGCGTTGATAGAGTTGAATCTGTTTAATCCATCGCGTTGTTCTGTTGTCACATTTTACCGGTTGCGCAGCAATTTGGGAAGCACTGCCACCTACAGGTGCATTTCACAACTGCAACGTATGAAATACCGAATTGAGCAAAATTATGATATCGTACCGTTTGAAATATAATATATGCCGGTATTTTTCCAGTACCGGTATATCGCGCATCCCTAGGCCTGGCACATTGTTCCAATTCATCTCAAAGGTGCTCAGTAGGGCTATTTTATTTCTACGCGAACTTTATGGTTTAGAAACTGGCATTGTCATTTTGTAAAAAGACCCTCCTCAAACTGTTGCATCAAAGTTGGAAGCACAAAATTCTATAAAATGTCATTGTGTGATCTAGCATTAAGATTTGACCACTGGAATTACTGAAATAGGCAAAGCCATTATTCAGAAGGGAATGTTCACATACTTTTGGCCATGTTGTGTACTGTACTTTCATGTTCAAGATATCTAATCCATCATGCATCACGCCTCTGAGCTCAAGACCTTAGCGTGCAGTTCTCTTAAGAGAGCTATGAACTATTTACTCTTAGAGGAGGACAAATATGCCAGCAATGTTTATTTTGCAGTGGTAGCCCAAGGGAAGAACACAAAGCTTTTTTCCCCCTTTTCCTTGATTATGTTTGTAGTTTATCGTCTTGACCCTCCATTTTCAATGTATGTAGAAAACTCTTTTATGAAGTGAACTCACTTAGTTATTTAGTATAATTTTGCCAGAAAAAGTTTTATCATATGTTAATGTAAACAATCTTGTGTAATATAACTTGTGTTTGTTTGTTTGCTGGTTTTTATTGTATTTGTTATACTTGTATTTTTTAATAGTTTTTGCCATGAAAATAGCCTAAGGTGCTAACGTGGCATTAAATAAAAATATACTACCGCTACTACTACTGCTGACCCTCCATTTTCATACCGTTAGTTTCATCTGAGAGTCTCAGCAGAAGAAAGAAATCTTCAGAAATGTTCAGCAGAAGCATAATATAGACTGAAAGTTCTAAATTTGTTAAAACGTATGACTGAAACTCCATTAGTTTCCATGCATCTGCATACTCATAACAGTATGTGAATAATCAATAACTAATCCCTAAATTAAATATCGCATTATATGAACTAATGATTACTTAAGGCATGTACTAATCAAGAACTAACCTCAAGTATGTCACAAAAATTCATCTGTGAATAATGACTACCTTGACTACAAGTTTGTTAATTAATGTATTAATTTTTTAGTCTAAGTTTTCACAAAATAATTAATAGGTCTTGTTTTGTAGTTATAGATCTCGAGTTCTTGATTAGTACATGCCTTAACTAATTAGCTCATACTGTATTTAAGTAATATTTAATTTAGGTATTAGTACATGATTTGTTTTCCCTGTTTCCCTGTAGACAATTCATCAGCACAGCTGTGGATGTTTGAGTCTAAATTGACTTTCACACACCTACGTTTGAGCTGTGCCAAGCAAAATATGTTGATAAGATGAAGTTTGTGTTGTAGTTTTAGTTTTAGAATGCCACATCCTTAGAAATAAGGACTATATCTTTACATGTCAGAAGCATATCTTGTCAATAGCTATCTTGCTGTTTGTTTTCTTTTAACTGATTTATTGTTGCTATTATATTTTATTGCTGTATTTTCACTCTATTTAGTGTTCTTGGATTTTGAATTTATGGTTTGTGGTATTGTATGTGTAATGTCAGTGCAATAAAGTGCTTTTAAATTCAATGAATGAATTTAAAGAGAGAGAAGCAAACACAGAGACACTTTGGGTCATTAAAGTGTAGAGCACCTCCTACCTGTCAAACATAAGCAGTTCAGGGACTGAGGTAGTCTATGTTGATATTTGCATTTTCAGACAGTGTGTTATGTAGTCTGTGTGAGTTGTAGTCTGGCAATGTCTACTTCACAGACTAAAGTCCTTTGACAGATCCTCCACTATTTATTCATTTATTCTATACATGCATATCTTTTTTTTTTTTATTGTGCCCCATGTTTTTCATTTTATTCAGTGATTATAAATGTTAGTGGCACACCACGTGTTTGCATTAGCCTTGTTTGTTGTTAGATATTCAAAGTCTAACCTTTCTGTGGGTTTGAGTAAAGAAAATATGTAGCAGGTCTTTCTGTGTTGTCTTATGGTGTGTGTGTGTGTGTGTGTGTTTGGTCATGAGTGATTATATAAAGTAGCACTCTCAACCAGACAAACAGTTATGGAATGCCTTCATATAAGATCATTTCAACAAAAAGCATCAAAGACCTACATTTGCATTTCTGCTCTGACAGCATGACCCTGATCTGGAGTGTTTTGTACCCTGATTATGATACTTAATCCAGTTGCTAACATTCATAGTCAATTCATATTGCATAGTAATTATCGTTTAAAGCCACTTCTTTATTATTATGTCACAGTTCATAGTTTATGTGGAGTTACGTTACCCTGAGACTTCAGAGTCATTACCTGCTCTCCATTATTTACCTATGTTTTATTTTAATTTATGTATATATATTTGTTTATTTTAATGCTCTTATGTCATCTTTTATTTGGCATGTTGTGTTGCAGTTGGGGAAGGCAAGAACATGATTCCAATGGACCCGAATGGATTGTCTGATCCATATGTAAAACTCAAGTTGATTCCAGACCCTAAACATGAGACAAAACAGAAAACGAAAACCATCCGTTCTTCCCTGAATCCGACTTGGAACGAGTCATTTACATTGTGAGTCGCAACATTTTTTTTATTACAGCAGAATATTTAGGATTAATGTGTCATTGGTGTTAGTTTTACTGTATGTGTATAAGCATTGTATTATTTATTGATTTATTGATAATATTTAGGATTAATGTGTCATTGGTGTTAGTTTTACCTCATGTGTATAAGCATTGTATTATTTATTGATTTTTACACAACATGATATTACTTGTTCTATAAAATATACTCTTCCATACAGGTATACTGTATCATCAGTTTTAATATATGGCTATATATGAAGAGTTCAGATGCAAAAGCTTCTAAGTGCCGTCTGAAATTTGCTTTAGATGATGGATTTTCAACTGATGGCACAAACATTTAATACATTTCATTCCAAGGAGGACAGAGCTATTCGCACCTTAAAAAGATACGCATATGAATAACCCCCCAAGAACCATACCAAACATTAAAAATAAAAATTATTTATATCTTCCTACAAATCACATCAGCTAAAAATTAAGAACCAACAGATAAATATGAAAGATTTTCAAAGATGCCACATGGCTGTTCGTTGGTATAGTGGAGTGAACCTTTCTATAGAGTGACTTCCATAGAGAAGGTCTATGTTCAAATCGATATAAGGTCCTAAGTTCAAATCATTGAATGTGTAATCAGTGTAGGGTCACATTTAATTCTGTGACATGATCTGTACTATATGATGCTATTATACTCCGTCCCCCATCCCTACCTTATTAGGTAAAGAATTAGGCTGAATGCTTATGCTATTTCTATGGTGGGGAAGCAGCCAAAGTGATAGGTGGTGGCAAAGAAAAGCACAGGGACCAGCACCGTTTAGGTGCATACATTCAATCACATCTTATCATTCAAATACATTTATGCAAATAATTGACTGTGAACAGATTATCATAAACATGCCAACTGAAACAGTGATGCATCTGTACAGGTGGATGATGACATCGTAAATAAAAATTTAATAATTAAAGGTACACTATCTAACAGTTAGGGCTCTATCGGTTCATAAATAAAACTGCATGCTTCATGCAAAAAAAAAAAAAACATTGTAGCTGGAGCTTATGGATGTGAAGGTCAAGTCAAGTCAATATTATTTGTATAGCGCTTTTAACAATGCAAATTGTGTCAAAGCAGCTTTACATCGGCTTGATATAAAGCTGGGTGTCATTCTCCTCTGGCCAGACAAAATCAGTAGTTTAAATCTAAACTAAAGCAGAATCAGATTGTGCAAAGGACTCATTGAACTGAAGGTCATGCAGGTATTAGGCTTCTCTGGCAGGGATCGTCCCAACAGGTCTATATTGATATTTACATTTATTCATTTGACAGATGCTTTTAACCAAAGCGACTTACAATTGAGGAATACAACAATCGATTTACTGTAAGATGGCAATAAACATGAGAAGTGCCTGTTATACAAGGTGTCAGTCATCATTCAAATTAGTAAAAGCTAGGTCAGGAAGGGATAAGGATAATAAGAGAACAGAAAAAATGAAGGAATTGATTTTTTATGAGGAGGCAGTTATATGCTCACAGAATAGATGTTTTCAGTTGTTTCATGAAGATTGTGAGGGATTTGGCTGTCCGGATATAAACACCTATTAGTGACTCACCATAGGGATTTAGGATGGGACAAAAACAGTTTGGATTACGTTTTGTTAATTTTGAAGAAACAAAAAGTTACCTAGTGCACCTTCAAAATTCAATAATGAGGAATGGAAACGTTTGCTTATATTCTATGCTTTAAATGTTTAACCAATGTGTGTCATTGTATGTTCATAATGTGGGCCTAAATCTGCATACACGAAGATGGTTTAACAGTCTTTTTCTAAAGATGAGACTCATTTAGGAATTTTTTAGTGAACCTTAAACTTTATTGTAAAATCCTCACTATTTGAATGTCTGTAAATAGCTACTTAGGCTATTCAGTTTGTGTTTTGATGTTAATATTTACAATGAAAGTTATATAGTTAATAGTTACTGTAAAAAATGTTTAGCCTCGCTTGAGTTTTCATCTGAATAATATGGCCCCTGAGTAGCTGAAAAGCCCTTCTTTAGAATATGATGAGGAGAGCACTAATGCTATGCTTCATCCTGGTCCGTGTGTGTGTGTCTGTCTGTCTGTCTGTTCCAGTAAACTGAGGCCAGCAGATAAGGACCGTCGGCTATCTGTGGAGGTGTGGGACTGGGACAGAACCACCCGTAATGATTTCATGGGCTCAATGTCCTTTGGTGTGTCTGAGCTCATGAAATCCCCAGTGTGTGGATGGTAAGAATTTGTCTCTTTCTCACTGACCCATGTAAGTATCTGACAGGAAAAAGGTTTGGTCACTTTTTAATTAGTAATTTCCCATTGTTATTAGATACGTCTCGTTAGTTAAAAACCAACATCAAAGCCGTGTAGTGCACTCTGTTATAACCCTTCTGAAGCTAGCTTTTTGTGACAAAAAAAGACTAATTTGATGTTGTTGTTCACATAATCTTTCCCAAAATTGTACACCACTGTAGCCAGTTAAGCAGACATGCTGTGGAATATCAATTATATAATAATATTATTTGGAGAAAAAATAAATATTGCTTTACAGACTTTTTTTGCTATGATGAATACGCAATCATAACTTGTGCCATCTCTTTACCTGTGATGCAGGTATAAAATGTTAAACCAGGAGGAGGGGGAGTACTACAGTGTGCCCATTCCAGATGAAGATGATGAGAATACCGAGCTCCGACAGAAGTTTGAGGTGACTTTTTTATTATCCTTATGTGCAAACCTCATAAACTTCTCTTGTGTTTCTTTAGAAAAGCTCTTTTTGACACAAATGAAAAAATGATTTATGAGTTTTTCGAAAAAAGAATTGTGTTTGTGTCAAGAATTCAACCTGAGGCTGAACCAATAATAAATTAGTCTGTGGCTCTTACCAAACAACTTTTTATTTCCTAAATGCTAACAATAAGCTCTTGTGAATTAATCATAAAAAATGATAATCAAATCATTATTTTAAAACAATTATTTTGTCTTTATTGACTAGGTAGAATGTGCAGGTTTGCAAACACCATGAATAAATTATTAGAGTGACCCTCAGGCCTACAGACTCCCGAGGGAAACAGCAAATGTTTAGTGTGAAATGCATTGTTATTATGTACAATAGCATTACGTAACTCAGATTGTATATCTGTTTAGCATGTTAGCTGGAGCAGATCTGTCAGTATTTTAGCTGTTGTTTTTGTGTATATGTCATGTATATAAATTGTTGCACTGGAAACATGATTAGGAGATATGCATTTTTCATCTGCTTGTAGCTTTCCTGAGACACATACTGTAGATGCTTGTTCACATAGAAATACATTATAGCTGCCTTGGAGCTGTTTATGTCTACGTGACCCATAAAACATTTAAAGCTAGTTGCCACGTCAGTCAGTCACCATTGGCTATGAGAATCAGTTTTCTAGTAATTCCTTGTTTTGCCAGATGATGGCAGTCATAACTTTTCTTGTCAGTTTTCCCTGTTTAAGTTAGATGATGCTGAAATCCCACCACCATGCCATCCTGTGCTTGAGGAGCTGAACATAATCAAACCCACTTTTATTGAGAATAAGATTGATATGATCTATTGTGAGAAGCAAAGTGGAAACTCTATAGTTAGTTTCTGTTTACCTTTTGCAGGACAGCATTGTTCAAAGCAATACAAGTGCTTGCAGCTTCATTGGGTGCTGTGGGTTGAATGTACCCATAGCCTTTTAAGCAGACAAAGGAATGGTATGGAATACAGTATATAGTAATATTATTTTGGGGGAAAGACTATTTAAATTAAAATAGGCCTACTGGGAGGGGTTGATATAGAATTTTAATTACCAGCTGATTTTTCTGAATTTAATTATTTTTCTGTGCATGAACATATTCTTTCTATGACAAATATATATCTCATAGATTTAAGATTTAAGTCAATTTATTACAACACTTCATGTTCGTGCAGTGTTCCTGTTGTTTTTCTTTAACAAGCTTCACTTATTTGTAAATCAGATAGAAAATTCAGAGGCAGCTGCTTATGCTTATGCCCCTCTGTCATTTTTAATCAGTGTGTGTGACAGACCTCCGACTGAAGAGGGTGAGATTTCATCAAAAACAGTCGGCAGGTGAGAAACCCCCTACTGAAAGTTAGTTCATACAAGTTGGCCAGTGAGGCGTCCCATTTACCCGGACTTTCTCAATCCACATACTAAGTATGTCTTTGCCAGAGATATGTGGCCATAACTGTGGTTGGGAAGACTAGATAAATATTGTCTTTTTCTTTTCACGCATATGCTACGTGTCTGCATGTCCATCTGCATGTATATCTCTGTTTACCCCTCTCATGTGGTTTCAGGATCAGACTTTAGTGGACCTTGAGCAGGTGCGTGTCAGCAGCAGCGTTCAGATATGTGTGTGTTGATTGGCTGGCTGGTTATATGCCCGTTTTATCTGCATCACTTTTTTATTAATCAAGCTTCATCTTGAAGTATGTGAGAGTGTGAAGCCTTTTGCAGAGAATACTTGTTGTGTGTGCCTGCTCATGGGGCAGTGATAGGTTTCTGATATACAGGTATGCTTAGACGTGGGAATGAATTATGCTGCAGGGAGACATCCCATTTTTGATGCAAAATACACTTGCACATTGACCTAACAGCTCAGTATACAAAGGTAATTATCAAAAAAAAAAACAATGCCCAATGTCTTTAATCTTCTGGTATTCTTCACTAAAACACAGGCGGAGACAAGTGTAATATTTTGTTTCAATACTTAGTTCTGAATATTTAGTATTTTGAGACAATTTCATGGTACTACACAAAATTCACTTCTAAATTTGTATATAATATAATAATATGTCATATTGTTTTAATGTAATACAATGTGTAAGTTAAAATATAGCAAAAGTACATGAAAAATCCAGTGCATGGAAGGGAGAATAGTGCCATCTGGTGGGAGAAAAAAACAAAAAACAATTTGTTTAAGTATAATTTTTAACGGTCTTACAGAAAACCACCAAAGGGTTGAAACAGCCCTTCTCTCATAGTTGGCACTAATGAAGTCCCTTTATTATGGCATCAATGTCTTCATCATCCAGTGTTTTCTGACTCATTGTAGAGTGTAACCATGTCTTAAATGGCATAGCATGGGGGAAAAAAAGTTCTCCCAGATAAGTTGCTAAAATTTGAAGAATTTGAAGATGTGAGATGTGAAAACACATGCTTTATGAGTCTTTCAACTTTTTTCTTATTAATGTCGTCTCAAAGAACTTTCAGCTGGAGCTTAGGTCAGCCTCCATCACATTGTTGTTGTTAGGGACTTTGATCTTTTTTGGCAATCTTAATAAGCACCTTCCCTCTGAGAACAGCTTCTTTCATACCATCTTGATCCAGTCAAATCTGCTGCATCACAAAACTTGCATCGTCATGAGTATCCCCACTTTGTACCCCTGGCTCTGATGGCTCTGCTAACAGATTGAGGTCTTTACTCACCAGGTCTGTCCCACTGTATAGACGCTGTGTTATATGTTTTCCACCACTGCATAATCTTGAAGTGCTTCTCACCAAAGCATTTACATTTAGTCATTTAGCAGACACTTTTATCCAACTTGAGGACAAAAGAAGCAATCAAAACCAACAAAAGAGCAAGTTATTTATACTCCAAGGAACCCAGTGAACTTTTTTTATATTATTTAATTCCCAACCACCAACTTAGAGGGCTCAAAAGCTGTTTAACATCACAGAAGGCTAAAGGTTCTTCACTTCAGCGATTCCTTATAGAGGCCTTCAGTCTTTGCTCTGGTGTTTCTCGTCACTGTCATTCTATAGCGTATTCAGAGTTCAAAGGGTTTCTCTGTAGCCGTTACAAACTTGCTTGACAGATATTTTCCATATTGGACATGTTGCTATTATGGCAACAACTTCATCACAATCAAACTCTGACTTGTAGAGCTTCTTGTTTGGAAGACTTCCAACCCAAGCTATGCCGTAAACAGGACCTCTGAAGTGGTTGGCATAATGGGCAAAAAGAAAATTGTTTTGAAAATTGTCCCAATATATTATGGGCTCCATAAATTCAGTTGGAAGGTAGGTTACGCAAAATCAGATATTCTTCAATTAAAAATATATTGTGCGCTGCTGTTGTAGTTTGAGCTCAACGCCGTCCAGTCTAGCTTGGCAGAAAATCTTGGCTTGCTGCCTGACTTCTGCATGCTGTGATGGAAAGAATTTCATCTGCCTTGGGTAACTGCATGGGCACTACCCAGAATTCTTCAAGAAGGCAGATTTAGAATGAACCTTGTTGTGTATGGATTGTATTATAAGGACATTGGTAGGAAATGCAGAGTGCAAGAGTGGTTTATGCTTTATTGGCTGCATCTATAAAAGGTTATTGGACCTTAGTCAGGGTAGATACAATATTATTATTATTTTAATTGTTTTTATTATTTCACAAATGTTAGCCATAAAGTCTGTTCAAGGGGTTGTAATGTGTTTTATTTATTTATTTTTATCGACTTTGCTGTCAGTTGTTGAGCTGGCACAACATTGAAAATATGTTTTACCAAAACAATTCCTGGTGGGCAACTTTGACAAACATTATGTGAAATTTTGATTTAATATTATTAAGACTGTACAACTTGTTGAATGGACAACATTTTATTTATATATATATATATATATATATATATATATATATGTATGTGTGTAATCTACCCAGACTGAGGTCTATTCACATGACAGAAATTTTTATCAAGAAATTTAAATCAACTGTATATGGAATTCCATGTGCATTATGGGAAAAGCTTCCCTTTAGTTCTGGCTTGTTTTTACAGCTATTGTATATCTGTGTGCAGAAAGCCAGATTGGGTCCATCCAAAAAAAACATCACCACTTTAGATGACAGTGGGTCCACTTTACCCTCAAACAATGTGGACAGTGTCAAGCTCACAGACTTTAATTTCTTGGCAGTATTGGGAAAAGGCAGTTTTGGAAAGGTGAGTTTCCAATCACTTCCCCATAATTAGGTGTTTTAATAATTACACAGCAGTTTTTACTCACAATTGTACAATTGGCCCTCCCTTTTTTATGGAGTGTGTATTGTAGTGCTTATGGACTGCATATGCTTATGACTTTTCCTAACATTGTGTTTAATTTTCCTCTGAATTTATTAATTAATTCATTTAATTTAATTTTATTTAATTTAACTTTTTTTGAACAATTGGGATTATCTACATTTTAAAAGGCACTCTTACTCTTACTTAATTTAAATTGATTGTTAAATCAACTGAATTGTAATCTTTAATCATAAGTGTTGTATATTATTGTTTTTACCCATAAATTTAACCATATTAACTGTATACCAGTATTTATTTTATATTTTATTGTTGTTTAATATACAGTATCTCAAAAAAGTGAGTACACCTCAATTTAGTATATCTTTTCAGGGGACAATACTATAGAAATGAAACTTGAATATATTTTAGAGTAGTCAATGTGCAGCTTGTATAGCAGTAAAGATTTACTGTCCTCAACAACTCAACATACAGCCATTATTGTCAAAAAAGCTGGCAACAAAACTGAGTACACCCTAAGTTATAACAGCTATGCACCGTTTAACCATGCAAAGCCACATGTCCTATTCATCATGTTCATGTTTTTGTCTGCTTGACAGGACCAAACAAATTTGTGTATCATGTTTTAGAGCAGTTCAAATTTGGTTCTTTGAGTACAATTCTCTCATACTGACCACTGGATGTTCAACATGGTACCTCATGGCAAAAAACTCTCTGAGGATTTGAGAATTAGAATTGTTGCTCTCCAAAAAGATGGCCTAGGCTATAAGAAGTTCGGTAACAGGCTGTAACTGAGTTACAGTACAGTGGCCGGGGTCATACAGAGGTTTTCCAAGATGGGTTTCACTCGGAACTGGCCTTGCAAGAGTCGATCAAAGCTGACTTCAAAAAACAGATGCATGAGTGCAGCCAGCATTGCTTAAGAGGTTGCAGAAGTGGAAGGTCAGCTTGTCAGTGCTCAGACCATACACCACACACTGCAACGAGTCGGTTTGCATGGCCGTTGTCCAAGAAGGAAGCCTCTTTTGAAGCTGGCTCACAAAAAACCTGCAAACCTTTTGCTGAAGACAACCTGGTCAAGAGCATGAATTACTGGAACCATGTCCTGTGGTCTGATGAGTATAAGGTAAACTTGTTTGACTAGATGGTGTCCAGCATGTGTGGCAACACCCTGGTGAGGAGTACCAAGAAAATTGTGCCTTGCCTACAGTCAAGCATGGTGGTGGTAGCATCATGGTCTGGGGCTGCATGACTACTGCTGGTACTGGGGAGCTGCGGTTCATTGAGGGAAACATGTATTCCAACATGTACTGTGACATTCTGAAGCAGAAGATGATGCCCTCCCTTCAGAAACTGTTTTCCAACATAACCACCACCCCAAACACACCGCCAAGATGACAACTGCCTTGCTGCTGAAGGTGAAGGTAATGGAGTGGCCAAGTATGTCTCCAGACCTGAACCTATTGAGCACATGTGGGGCATCGTCAAGTGGAAGGTGGAGAAGCACCATGTGTCTAACATCCAGCAGCTCCGTGATGTCATTATGGAGGAGTGGAAGAGGATGCCAGCAACAACCTGTGCAGCTCTGGTGAATTCCATGCCTAAGAGGAATAAGGCAGTTCTAGATAACAATGGTGCCCTTACAAAATACTGACACTTTGGACACAGTTTTGAGATGTTCACTTAGGGTGTACTCATTTTGTTGCCAGTTATTTGGACAATAATGGTTATATGTTATTTAGAGGACAGTAAATGTGTACTTCTATACAAGCTGCACATTGACTACTCTAAAATATATCCAAGTTTCATTTGTGCAGTATTGACCCTTGAGAAATTATACAAAAATTTTTGCTGAAATGTGAGGGGTGTACTCACTTTTGTGAAATACTGAAATTTTATATTGTGATTTTGGGAGATGCCTTTCTTGGCTTGGGTCTTCTTAAAAAATGGGGCCAACCTAGTAGAATAAAAAAATTAAATTTAAAATAAAGATGTGTTTTCAAAACAGCCTATGTAAAAGGAAATAATGCGTTTTCTTTCTCAGTGAAATTTGGTATATTTTAGGTTTGCTAATAGCCCTCACTGGCAGTTTGAGCTTTTGCTATTCTCCATACTCAGGTGATACTGGCTGAGATGAAGTCTTCTGATGAACTATATGCTATAAAGATCCTGAAGAAGGATGTGGTCATCCAGGATGATGATGTTGAATGCACCATGGTGGAGAAGCGGGTTCTGGCTCAGCAGGACAAGCCTCCATTCCTCACCCAGCTCCACTCCTGCTTTCAGACTGTGGTGAGGAACTCTCTCCTTAAATTAACATTTATGCATTTGGTAGACATTTTTACTCAAATAATTTACTTTACATTCTCTGGTAATCAAACCCATGATGATCTACTGTTTGTAAAAAAAAAATGTATCTTTATTAGTGATCGACCGATATTGATTTTTTTATAACCGATACCGATACCAATTATTTGCATGTCTATGTGCCCGATAACCGATATGCAGAACCAATATTTATTTACTGTTATAAAGTAAATAAATGACTGCGTGAAGTAAGTCCATACTTCACTTTGGTTTTTCCTCCTTTCAGTCATCTTAACAAAAAATGTTTTGAGAATTAGCAGTCTTTCATGCAGGGCTCTAGACTCATTCTTCCCACTGATCTCACTTTTGCGCACGAGCACATAATTTGGTTGCAATTTGTTTTTTGTTTTTGCTACAACATTTGATTAATCAATGCATGCTGATGAACTTTTATCATAGTTTATAGTTATATGGTAACGGAAGTTTTCAACATTCAACTCGTTCTTTTTCATCTGTATTATTTGTGATTTAAATTTTGTGATCAGGAATTCCTTTTTTCGTGCGCTTTTTACTTTCAAATTTGCGATCTTGGTGTCACATTTTACAAGAAAAGATCATTGTGTTTTGTTTATATCTATACACCTTTAACTTTTTAAGACTAAAACAAAAGATGGATTCATTGTTATTCTTAATTAAAAAGCGCAACAACAATAAAACAGTAAGTTGACAATGACAAACTCTTACATAACATTTATCAACAAAAACGAATAAGACGAGGCATGGCATAGGACACACCACATGCTGTACTATATACCTAGTATATTACAGAATGTTTAGCAAACTCTGAGGAAGCAAATAAATATTAATATATATTTGTTTTTAATTAAGGAAAGCCTCCATAGCATAACCTGAGGTAAACAGCAAAGATAACAAGCTTCTCAAAACGAAAACAAAAAGAAAAGTAAAACTAAACTGGCTGTAGCTGACAGGACTTGCATGTTTTTTCTACAAGAATACCACCACGTTCACCTTCTCTGGTTTAAGAAGCGGTCTTTTACTTTAGTTTGAAAACAAATCCATCCGTTGCGCTCCATCCGCGACGCGCACCTTCACGCTCGTGCTGACGCGGCGAGTATGAACCAGGCTCTACCCACTAAGCGCTCGTGCTGAAAGCACCTCTCTTCACGTGATCAGTGAAATCTGACTCCTGCTATAATGTGCTGCGGCTGGCAGCGCGCGCTGTATGAAGCAGACGCTTTGGAGTAGCGCAGACCTGGCACTCGTACAAATGCGACCACGTCAAATTTTAACTCGCAAACAATTACCATTTTGGTCGCAGTCTAGAGTCCTGTCATGTTCAATTTAATCTTCGTATTACAACAATAAAAAACATTTTATTTATAAAAAGCTTTAGCAGCAACACTAATATTAGCAGTAAGCAAAATGAACATAGAAAGTCTAATGTTTTCAAATGGAGAAAATAAAGGAAAGGAGTCATATCAACTTCATTTTTAACTACAGTTTTAGTAGGTTTATAAGCTGTTTAATAGGATAAAGAGTGAAGAATAATTCACTGGATAATGTTAATTCACGGAATAATATTCTCTGGAATATTGGAATATAACAAGCATTGTATTTTATTGCATTTCTCAACTGGCATGCTCTAAATTATGCTGCTGACAGAGCGGTTTATCTATGCCTTTACACAGAACTATAGGCTACTCAAACTGCGATCGATCGCAGAGATAATAAATAATTAATTTCCATAGAGTTGTATTAATTTAGATGTTTATAAACGAAATAATGGTTATATAGTAAGTGTTAATACAATTTAGGGTGCTTCAAAAAAGTGAATCTTGTTAAAAGTTACATGCGGTGGCCGTGCTGAGCATTTCTTGAGCATCAACCCGCTGAGTGAACTGCAATATATGAAAGCGGCTTCACGAGACTAATGATGAGCATATAGACAACAGAGAGAGAATTACATTCAATGCTTTTCTTTCCAACATGCAATCATTCATGGCTGTATTATTTAATTCATGCAAAGTTACGTCTTTATTGGGAGAGGACTTGACGGATTATCTATGTGACTCCGACTTCACGAGACTAATAGACCACAGAGAGAATTAAATTCAGCGCTTTTATTTCCACCATGTGCTAATTCATGGCTGTGTTATTTCAGGCAAAGTTATAGCCTATCTTTATAGGGACAGGGCTTGACAGAGTATCTTATTTATCATATTTCTTAGAGCCAAGTTGCATTTAAACTATATATCAGGCATTTATGTAATACATCTAATTTGTGCATTAATGCCTGTAATATTAAATAGTTTACTAACTACAGCAAATCAAGTACCTGCACGCCGTTGCTGTCTCGTCTCCCCTCAGATGCGCTGCAATTGCGATCCTGCGCGCAATTCTGAAAACGTCCACAAGATGGCGGTGTTTATCGGGGAATCCGATATTACAAAACCGATATTCGATTATGGAAAAATGCTTAAATATCGGGAAAATATCGGTAAATCGATATATCGGTCGATCTCTAATCTTTATCAGTCAAATATTCTATAACTAGACAAAGTTGGACTGGCAGGCACATATTATACAATTTATAAGGGTGTATCAACCATTATTAGAAAAGAAATATGCATGTCTGTGGAGATAAACCTCTTGAATACAAATGTAATAATTCAGTAAAGTAGAGGCAGCAAATAAAAAAAATGTAGCCAGCCACACATTGGCCGACTTTGAGAACAAACAGAAGCCTTTGTAAACCAGTCTCTATGGCTGTAGGCTAAATGGTAATCCCACTAATGGCACTCACAAACCAAACATCTGCCTTTCAGCAAATCCCTTAGAAGGATCGAATACTCACAAAAACCCTTCACTGTTCTTTGGCAACTGAAATATACTTTTTTTTTTATCTTTTTTTTTTTTTGAAAAAAGTAGGACCACTGTAAATATATACATTTTGTTTGTCAAGTTTAAAATATAGTTTAGAAGTGTTAAAAAAATATTTGACCATATTGAAACTGTCGCTGGCTGTGCAGCATTTTTGGGGGGTTTTCCCAACCCAAATGTATTTGCATTATTATAAATATGTAAAGACATAAAGGGAGCAAAATAAATTATACAATGAAGCAGCATGCAGCTAAATAAATGAATAGGGCAATTGCATAGATGTGAAATGTTTTTACAGTTTACAGAATTTTTTAGCATGTACATGCACAGAGCATGTAAATTGACAGGTATATGACGGATCCATTTACAGAAGATTTTAATAAAGAGGCCAATATTATGTTCAACAAGTGAAAAGCATAAAAAAAAAAAAAATCCCTAAGTAACAGTCCAAAAGAAATTGAAGGTGAAATGTGCAGTCAACACACCCCCGGAGCTGCGGCGGCACCTGGGGAGCAGTTGGGGGTTTGGTGCCTTGCTCAAGGGCACCTCAGTTGTGGTATTGAAGGTGGAAGAGAGCACTGTTACATTCACCCCCCACCCCACCTACAATTCCTGCTGGACCTGAGACTCAAACTCGCAACCTTTGGGTTACGAGTCCGACTCTCTAACCATTAGGCCACGACTGCCCCTATACAGAGAAGACAAAGAAAAAGAAGACAAACGTCTTCTTTCAACTTAAAGGTGCCATAGAATGAAAAACTGTCTTTACCCTGGCATATTTAAATAATAACAGTTCTGTACATGGAAATGACATACAGTGAGCCTCAAACACCATAGTTTCCTCCTTCATATGTAAATCTCGTGATTAAAAAAGACCACTGAAAAACAGGCGAATCAGAACATAACACCGACTGTGACGCAACAGTCGGGATCACTATGCCCCCAACATTTGCATAAACCCGCCCTTGTTCTAAGCCGGCCGAACCATCAGAAGCTCTGCAGGTATTGTAAATAAACAAGCGCGGACAACAGCGAAAATAACAAAATAAATTTTATGTTCCAGGCCGTGCAGGGGGTGTGAAGTGCAGGGATGGGTTGGTGTCTGTATTCAGAAAGGCACAGAAAGCAAATAACGCGAGCCACTAAAGGGACATGGTTAGCTCCTTGCTAGCGGTAGCCTGTTACAGTACATAAGATTTCACTCTCAGTAAGGAGAGATGAGGATGATGGCAAATGACTTGCAGATCCTGAGCACCACTGACAAGCATCTGATCTTGTGAAATGTGTGGTAAGTACTGTTGCTCCATAATGTAAACATAGTTTGTGTGATCGCGTCTCTTGAAAGTGAAACTATAACGCGATCGATGGATCGTTCAAAAGCAGTTTCAATGCCTCGCATATTAATAACGGCTCCCTGATGCCCGCGTTTTATATACAGTATAATTACCCGACGATATAACTGCGAGAGAAAGTATTTAAATATATATTTTCCTCCCTGTGCTTCCTTCTTGCTGATGAGCCGTACTGTGAAACAGCCAATCAGAGCAGAGCTCAACATTGAGCAGCACTGTGAAACAGCCAATCAGAGCAGAGCTCATTATTATTCATGACCCTGCCAAATAAGCCAATAACAGACCGTTTCATTCTAGGGAGAAATCCTAGGGTTGTAAATGGACATGTAAAATCGTTTCTGGAGATTTTTTGCCCTTACCTAAGCCACATACCTTCTGTGTAGATATCAGAGAACAATTTAAAATACTGTATCAATGCATTCTATGGCACCTTTAAGAAGACAAACAAAAACTACTTAGTCAATAGTGACCTCTGATGGTGAGGTGGCATTACCACTAGTTTTATGAGAGAGAAAGAAAAATGTCTAATAACATTCAAAGACAAAACATATATATATATATATATATATATATATATATATATTTCAAATGGGGGGAAATATCATTATGAAATAAATGTTTTTCTCTAATACACATTGGCCACAATGAATGGCACCCTTTTATTCAATACCTTTTGAGACCTCCATTTGCCAGTTTAACAGCTCTAAATTTTCTCCTATAATGCCTGATGAGGTTAGAGAACACCTGACAAGAGATCAGAGACCATTCCTTCATCCAGAATCACTCCAGATCCTTCAGATTCACAGCTCCATGGCGGTGCTTCTTCTCTTCAGTTCACCTCACTCATTTTCTACAGGGTTCAGGTCAGAGGACTGGAATGGCCATAGCAGAAGCTTGGTTTTGTGCTCAGTGACCCATTTTTGTGTTGTTTTTGAGGTTTGTGTTTGGATTATTGTACGGTTGAAAGATCCAAACATGGCCCATTATAAGATTTCTAACAGAGTCAGTCACTTGTTGATTTTTTATCTGTTGGTATTTTGGTAGAATCCATGATGCCATGTGTCTAAACAAGATGTCCAGGACATCTCGCAGATATATAAGCCCACAAAATCAAAAATACAGCAGTATATTTCATTGTACACATGGGGTACTTTTTATGATGTTTTATTAACAAAGTTCGGGAGGAGCACGTCAGATACTTAGCCTAATTAACACAAGAGGAACGCACTCAAGTTAATCAACGCATGGGTATAAATGCAGCTGACATGCCTCTATCCATTTGACGGTTAAGCAGCATCCCTCCACCGCCCCTTCTCCACACTTGAGTTCTACCACTTGAGTTCTTACCACACTTATATGGGGGGGGTACTCTGGGTTCGGGCCATTCCCGAGCTCAGAGCCCTTCCCCAGGACAGCACGCCAAGTACGCATTACTATACTCGCCAAATACGCATTACTATACTCCGGCTAATTATATGTAAGTGTGAACTCGTGAAATCCCTGTGTTCACCAAACCCATCTTGAGTGTTTGCTGCTGAAAAGCTAATTTTTTTGTTTCATCTGACCATAGAAGCCAGTGCCATTTGAAGTTCCAGTCGTGTCTGATAACTGAATATGCTGGAGTTTGTTTTTGGATGAGCTAGGAGAATTTTTCTTGAAACCCTCCCAAACAACATGTGGTGATGTAGGTGCTGTTTGACCATTTTTTTTTAAGGTTTTCTGACCCCGAGACTGAACTATTTTCTGCAGTTCTCCAGCTGTGGTCCTTGGAGAGTCTTTAGCCACTCAAACTCTCCTTCTCACCGTGCATTAGGACGATATAGACACACGTCCTCTTCCAGGCAGTTTCATAACATTTTCTGTTGATTGGAAATTCTTAATTAATACCCTGATGGTGGAAATGGGCATTTGCACTGCTCTAGCTCTTTTCTTAAAGCCACTTCAATAATTTGTGAAGCTCAATTATCTTTTTCTGCACACCAGAAATATATTCTTTGTTTTTTCTCATTGTGATGGATGATTAAGGGAATTTGGGCTTTGTTTTCCCTCCTATTTATATTTCTGTGAAACAGGAAGCCATGGCTGGATAGTTTTGTGTTCATAATCACCCTGGAGTGCTCAAAATTGTGAATATGAATGAGAATATACTTATAAGAAGATATTTTACTTATAAGAATTTCTAGGGGTGCCAATAATTGTGTCCAACGTGTATTTGAGAAAAACATTTATTTCATAATGATATTTTCCCCCATTTTAAATTCATATTATCCAATGAAAGGTTAGATTTTTGTGAATTTTTTAAATAAAAGATCAAAAGGATTAACAATGCAGATTAAATTTCACAGCCTTCTTTGATAATATTTACCAAGGGTGCTGATATTTTTGGCCATGACTGTATATATATATTAGGGCTGTCAAAGTTAATAACGCGTTAACACAAATTCATTTTAACGACACTAATTTTATTAACGTGCAATTAATGCAGCTCGCATTTTCTGTTTGACCCGTAGCCTAGCCCGTAGTTGGACAAATGGAGATGCACAGTGTTGCCAACTTAGCGACTTTGCAGACTCCTTTAGTGACTTTTTTCCCCTCTTCAAAAAAGCTTTTAGCGACAAATCTTTAGGGTTTGCCCAAACCCTATTTAGTTCCTGAGACTCGCTGGTACTGCCACGCGAGCGTGTGGTCTTGCTGTCCCAGCGCGCACACACCTCTCTCTCTCTGTGTGCGTCTGCATTTTTCAGCGAGCGGCGGAGAGGAGTAGTGCTTTCAGTTAAACACAGATATTATGTTACTTCTCTAATTTTACATGCAAGTATAGCCGAAATCACAGCACAGCTATTGTCATTATCTTATGTGTGTTTGACTTCATCAGACGACGGCTCGATTATCAGGATTTTTGTGCAGATTAAAGGATTAGTTCACTTTTAAAAAAACTTTTGCTGATAATTTACTCACCCCCATGTCATCCAAGATGTCCATGTCTTTCTTTCTTCAGTCGAAAAGTAATTAAGGTTTTTGATGAAAACATTTCTCAATATGATGGACTTCATTGGGACCCAAACGGTTCAAGGTCCAAATGACAGTTTCGGTGCAGCTTCAAAGGGCTTTAAACGATACCAGACGATGAATAAGGGTCTTATCTAGCGAAACGATCGGTCATTTCAAAAATAAATAAAAAAGTTTAAGTTTTATAAGCACAAATGCTCGCCTTGCTCTGTTCTGTGATGCGCGTTCGTGACGTCACGTAATACGCAATTACGTGGAAAAGGTCACGGTTGAGGTAGGCGGAAGTACCGAGTCAGTAGGCTTTTTAATATTAAAACACCCAGGATACGCACACGAAATGGGTAAAACATTTGAATATGTGTATATGGTCCTCCTTCCGCACATTTGTAAACACTGATTCGGTACTTCCGCCTAAGTCAACCGTGACCTTTTCAACGTCATTGCGTATTACGTGACGTCGTGAACGAGCATTTGTGCTTATAAAATTTAAACTTTTTTATTTATTTTTGAAATGACCGATCGTTTCGCTAGATAAGACCCTTATTCATTGTCTGGTATCGTTTAAAGCCCTTTGAAGCTGCACTGAAACTGTCATTTGGACCTTGAACCATTTGGGTCCCAATGAAGTCCATTATATGGAGAAATGTTTTCATCAAAAACCTTCATTTCTTTTCGACTGAAGAAAGAAAGACATGGACATCTTGGATGACATGGGGGTGAGTAAATTATCAGCAGAAGTTTTTTTAAAAGTGAACTAATCCTTTAACATCTTGGAAGAGAGAGCTGGTTATGTAGTCTTAATGGGTCGCGTTTCAGTCACTATTTCATATTCATTCCATTGTCTGACAACAGAAACAGTCAAATATATAAATGAAAACAGTTTTATTGAGAATTTAGCTGCATCAAAATACAGTATGTGGGCACTGAAGCAAACAAATCTAATAATAAATAATAAATGTACATTTTGCATGTTCAGAAGAAGTGAACTGCCCTGTCTTGCAAAAATGTAAACAGGTTTGTGTAAGTAAATTGCTTCGTGCAAAGAAAGACAAGTAATGGGAACCTGTTAGGCTATTTATTTTTTCATGTGTCTAATAGACATTAACAAGTTCTTTGAAAAACATCTATGACCTTTGAAACATGTCTAGTCTTCATGCTCTATGTTGACAATGGTTTCAATAATAAACATACATTTGCATAAAGCATCCATATTTGTCCATGCCCATGTTGATTAGAGTATTCAAAACTTGAAAAGTATTAATTTAAGTTACATTTAGAACAAATAAAAATGTGTGATCACGTTGCAATTAATCATGAGTTAACTCACGACAATCATGTGATTAATCGCAATTAAATATTTTAATCGATTGACAGCCCTAATATACACTCACCGGCCACTTTATTAGGTACACCTGTTCAATTGCATGGTAACACAAATTGCTGATCAGCTAATCACATGGCGGCAACTCGATGCATTTAGGCATCTAGATGTGGTGAAGACGACTTGCTGAAGTTCAAAACGAGCATCAGAATGAGGAAAAAAGGGGATTTAAGTGACTTTGAACGTAGAATGGTTGTTGGTGCCAGACAGGCTGGTCTGAGTATTTCAAAAACTGCTGATCTACTGGGATTTTCACGCACAACCATCTCTAGGGTTTACAGAGAATGGTCCGAAAAAGAGAAAATATCCAGTGAGCGGCAGTTGTGTAGACGAAAATGCCTTGTTGATGTCAGAGGTCTGGGGAGAATGGGCAGAATGGTTAGAGATGATAGAAAGGCAACAGTAACTCAAATAACCACTCGTTACAACCAAGGTATGCAGAATACATCTGTGAACGCAC
This sequence comes from Barbus barbus, assembly GCF_936440315.1. Classification (NCBI taxonomy): domain Eukaryota; kingdom Metazoa; phylum Chordata; class Actinopteri; order Cypriniformes; family Cyprinidae; genus Barbus; species Barbus barbus. The sequence goes on from NC_136741.1 coordinate 9,942,956, forward strand.
AACACGTCGAACCCTGAAGCAGATGGACTACAGCAGCAGAAGACCACACCGGGTGCCGCTCCTGTCAGCTAAGAACAGGAATCGGAGGCTACAATTTGCACAGGCTCACCAAAATTGGACAATATAGAAGATTGGAAAAACGTTGCCTGGTCTGATAAGTCTCGATTTCTGCTGCGACATTCAGATGGTAGGGTCAGAATTTGGCATAAAGAACATGAAAGCATGGATCCATCTTGCCTTGTCTCAACAGTTCAGGCTGGTGATGTGGGGGATATTTTCTTGGCACACTTTGGGCCCCTTAGTACCAATTGATCATCGTTTAAACGCCACAGCCTATTATATTGTTGTATTGTTGTTCATCCCTTTATGACCACAGTGTACCCATCTTCTGATGGCTACTTCCAACAGGATAATGCACCATGTCACAAAGCTCAAATCATCTCAGACTGGTTTCTTGAACATGACAATGAGTTCACATTACTTAAATGGCCTCCACAGTCACCAGATCTCAATCCAATAGAGCACCTTTGGGATGAGGTGGAATGGGAGATTCGCATCATGGATGTGCAGCCGACAAATCTACAGCAACTGCGTGATGCTATCATGTCAATATGGACCAAAATCTCTGAGGAATGTTTCCAGGTGTACCTAATAAAGTGGCCAGTGAGTGTGTGTATATATACAGGTCCTTCTCAAAAAATTTGCATATTGTGATAAAGTTCATTATTTTCTGTAATGTACTGATAAACATTAGAATTTCATATATTTTAGATTCATTACAACACAACTGAAGTAGTTCAAGCCTTTTATTGTTTTAATATTGAGGATTTTGGCATACAGCTCATGAAAACCCAAAATTCTCAAAAAATTAGCATATTTCATCCGACCAATAAAAGAAAAGTGTTTTTAATACAAAAAAAAAAAAAAGTCAACCTTCAAATAATTATGTTCAGTTATGCACTCAATACTTGGTCGGGAATCCTTTTGCAGAAATGACTGCTTCAATGCGGCGTGGCATGGAGGCAATCAGCCTGTGGCACTGCTGAGGTGTTATGGAGGCCCAGGATGCTTCGATAGCGGCCTTAAGCTCATCCAGAGTGTTGGGTCTTGCGTCTCTCAACTTTCTCTTCACAATATCCCACAGATTCTCTATGGGGTTCAGGTCAGGAGAGTTGGCAGGCCAATTGAGCACAGTAATACCATGGTCAGTAAACCATTTACCAGTGGTTTTGGCACTGTGAGCAGGTGCCAGGTCGTGCTGAAAAATGAAATCTTCATCTCCATAAAGCTTTTCAGCAGATGGAAGCATGAAGTGCTCCAAAATCTCCTGATAGCTAGCTGCATTGACCCTGCCCTTGATAAAACACAGTGGACCAACACCAGCATCACTGACTGTGGGTACTTGACACTGGACTTCAGGCATTTTGGCATTTCCCTCTCCCCAGTCTTCCTCCAGACTCTGGCACCTTGATTTCCGAATGACATGCAAAATTTGCTTTCATCCGAAAAAAGTACTTTGGACCACTGAGCAACAGTCCAGTGCTGCTTCTCTGTAGCCCAGGTCAGGCGCTTCTGCCGCTGTTTCTGGTTCAAAAGTGGCTTGACCTGGGGAATGCGGCACCTGTAGCCCATTTCCTGCACACGCCTGTACACGGTGGCTCTGGATGTTTCTACTCCAGACTCAGTCCACTGCTTCCGCAGGTCCCCCAAGGTCTGGAATCGGTCCTTCTCCACAATCTTCCTCAGGGTCCGGTCACCTCTTCTCGTTGTGCTGCGTTTTCTGCCACACTTTTTCCTTCCCACAGACTTCCCACTGAGGTGCCTTGATACAGCACTCTGGGAACAGCCTATTCGTTCAGAAATTTCTTTCTGTGTCTTACCCTCTTGCTTGATGGTGTCAATGATGGCCTTCTGGACAGCAGTCAGGTCGGCAGTCTTACCCATGATTGCGGTTTTGAGTAATGAACCAGGCTGGGAGTTTTTAAAAGCCTCAGGAATCTTTTGCAGGTGTTTAGAGTTAATTGGTTGATTCAGATGATTAGGTTAATAGCTCGTTTAGAGAACCTTTTCATGATATGCTAATTTTTTGAGATAGGAATTTTGGGTTTTCATGAGCTGTATGCCAAAATCATCAATATTAAAACAATAAAAGGCTTGAACTACTTCAGTTGTGTTGTAATGAATCTAAAATATATGAAAGTCTAATGTTTATCAGTACATTACAGAAAATAATGAACTTTATCACAATATGCTAATTTTTTGAAAAGGACCTGTATGTTAAATCTTATGATAATCCACCAAATGAAAGTTTATGAGTTAACAATCCTACCTCAAGTGAATAAGTCAAGAAAGATAAAACTCTAGAGATTTAATTAGATTTTTCCCTCGACTTTCATCTGGAAAAGTCAACAGTAGTTGCTGAAAGTTATCCAGTATGCAGATTTTGGTCAGTAAGAGTTGACCGATTTCACAGAAAAGCGTGTAGTATATGATTTTTTTCTGTAGCTGTGTGTGATGCCTAGTGTTTTAAAATCTGTTCTTAAACAACAGAAGTGCATTTTTCAACTGTATTAATAGTACCATTGAACTATATTGCAATTGGATTTTACATTTTTAGACATAGCCTTTCAGACAAGACCAGCATTAAAGTCTATCATATTGTTTTTGATATGTTTTTATCATAGGACCGTCTGTATTTCGTGATGGAGTATGTTAATGGTGGGGATCTGATGTACCACATCCAGCAAGTGGGCAAATTTAAGGAGCCACAAGTAGTGTAAGCCACTCTCTCATTGTGTTTATATATCTACAGTATGTATTTCTGGGTTTAAACTTTCAAAACATGTATCACTTTATGTTTGTTTGTAGATTAAGGTGAATTTATGTAAAATAATCTTCTTGTTGCAGGTTCTACGCTGCAGAGATTGCTGTTGGGCTTTTTTTCTTGCACAAGAAAGGAGTCATATACAGGTGAACACACACAAACTACACATTCAGATCCAATTCAGACCTTTCTGTCAATAGTTTGAAAGTGTAAATTAATTGGCTTTAATCAGCAGATTAATGCAATAAAACAGATTAAAGCAATAAAAATAAATAAACAAACAAACTATGACTTTCTGAGTAACAGAGTTGCAAATAACAGGTTTGCAGATTTTGCCTAAATTAATCAGTCAGTAAGGGATAGCTAGTGTGAGACCAAATGTTGATTTCGTATTTTTGTATATTATTTGTATTTTATATTACTTTTTACACTTACTTGTCTTTCCACTAAAGAGTCCAAAATAGTGCTATTTCTTGAAGGTCCCATTTTAAGGAAAATGCTATATGAATTCTATGATTTAAAGGAAAGTACACATTACCTGGTTAGATAATAATTTAATTATATATATTTTTTTTTTTACTCTGAATGTCAAGTTATTTTACTTTCTTAGACCGCTGTAAAGGTCATATGTGTCTCTAATGCATTAAAGAATATCATATTAACCTTTTTGTGAAATGTGTCAAATATTGCCACGACTCATTTCAAATAGCATTAATAAAATACAAAATCGCTATTTAGCCCAGCCTTCAATCAGGAATTCACTTAATTCTGTCTCTCTTTAGGAGCTAAACCTAGTTATTTGGCTTGTTTTTCTTTGAGCGTCTAAATTGGCCTAGGGAAATAGAGCAAACAGATGAACTGACGTCAGCAGGAATGAAAGAGACAGAGTCCTTGTTTCAGAAAAAAAGAAAACGCTGCACTTGCTTTTACATGAACTGCATGAACTACATTTTTGCTGTGCTTATGTGCGGGGAAAAAAGCAGTAAGATGAGTTTGTTTAGATGTATTTTTATATAAAAATATTTAAACAGGAAGACACATCTTTTTTTATGTAACCCCATCCTCCAATTTTCAGAATCACCCTGTTGTACTGTTGTGTTTTTTTTTTTTTTTTTTTTATCACTTTCAGGGATCTGAAATTAGATAATGTCATGCTGGATGCAGAGGGTCATATTAAGGTTGCAGACTTTGGTATGTGCAAGGAGAACATTGTGGAGGGCGTGAGCACCCGTACATTTTGTGGAACGCCAGACTACATTGCTCCAGAGGTGAGTGATTGAGTGTGTTTCCTGCAGGCAGTAGCAGTCCTCCCAGATTGACAGCAAATGCTGAATGTACATGTGACTAGCAGCAGTGCTTAGAAGACCCTGAACCTGTTGTTTTCTCAGAGGCAGTACCTCCTCAAAATATTTTTGGATGAGAAAATAATCCACAGTATTATAATGTTTTTTTTTTTTCACAGTGACACTGTCCAACAGCCATATTAGCAGTTTAAAAAGGAGACACCGTCTCTTTTGCCTTCCTTGAGCCCAATGAATTCCCAAATGACTCCCTATGGGTTGCTGCAAGTGGTTGATTTTTGACTGAAACTGTACGAAATATAGACTAAGTAACTAGCATTTTGCCTCCTTATTTCAAATGCTACATGCTACAGATTTTAACAATTCTAATTCTAAAATTGTAATTTGTAAAACAAAGTTTCAGAAGAAGAGACTTAATTAAATACTGTCAATCATTATTCAAGGATATATGAACAACTGCTTACCTCCTGACCATGACATTTCTTCTGGCATTTGGCCATAGTAATTTGATCATATTTTTCTACAGACATTTCACATTTTAGAGGTGCTCTCAAGCGGAAGTTGTCATAGTTGGGAAAACATATATATATATATATATATATATATATATATATATATATATATAGTGGTGAACAGAAACTGCAACAAATTAATTTGTTGTGTTCACATGTGCTCCAATAGCAAAAGAATAATTCATAATGGCATTTCTATCACTTTACAAAAAAGGGGAAAAATTTAAAGAAGCTGATTATTTCAGAGAGAAAGACGTCAAATTTGCCATCAGTCCCTCAACAGCAGTATTTGTACATTTAAAAAAAATATATATATAAAAAACAATTTTTGCTGCATGTATGATGTTAATAGCTGTGGAAATGCATCTTCACAGTAAATGGTCTATTGTAATTTATGATGCACTCTAATAGAACCATTTTAAACATTTTGCAGTAATGGAAACAACCACTTTTCAGTGCTTTCTTTCTTCCCTTTTTTCTTCATACTGATCTTTTCATATTCAGAGCAGATCCTAGTGTGAAGCTGTCCTTATTTCTCTGTACCGAAGCTCCTCTTCTCTTAACTTTACTTCCCAGAGCAGGCCTTAGCATGAGGATGCCTCCACAAGTGACACATAAGCTCTTACAATGCAGGTTATCTGTGGCACATCAACATTTCATATTGATGAACTTTATCTGCTCTGACATCCTCAGACACACACTCACAGTATCTTTCTCTCTCTGTCCCTCTATGTTTTTTCTCCCCTCAAATACTCAAACTGTAGTGGCATGACATGACAGTGGGTGGCAGAGTTGTCTCCTACAGCAAGTATTTAAAAGTCATGCTGTAAAGGCAGCCACAATGGTCTTTCAGACTTCTTCACACACAAAAAACAGACACTCTGTATCTATATTTTACTAAACAAACCCTCACACATAACCAGACTTAGAATGCTGTTGAATGTTTGTGGTAGAAACCAAATCAGTCAGTGTAGGAGTGGCTGTCAAAGTTTGTATAGTAATGTCCTTGTCATCCTCATAATATTCTTACTAGCTCTGACTAGAGTCTATGACTAGAATTACTAGAAATCATAGCAATAAGAGAGTCAAAATAATGAGAATAAAGCCATAGCATTCGCCATATATTAGTATTAATATAATGTTGGAGCTTTTTTTGTTGTTGTTGTTATTGAAATTACCAATATGATATTTACTTTTTTGTTATGTGGCATTAAAATACCATCACATGTGTCTGTATGTTCACACAGACATAGCACACACACAGTTTTGCTTTCTGAAGCTGCAAAATAAAATAAAGTGTGTGTGTATTTAGTGTATGTATATTAGTGGACATTTGACCTCCATCCTTTTTTGAGAGCATTACTCTCTCTTTCTCTCTCTCTTTCTGTCTCTTTTGCTGACCTACATATTATGCAGGGGTAATGCGTGTTATCTGGGAACACATTGCTGCATGTTAACTTGAGTGTAAAGTGTGTCAAACGTAGAGCAGCAGTAACACACTAACCGTAAATTTGTAAGACATTTATTTTCATATCTTAGTGAGGACCTCCCATTGAGTTCATAAAATAAGATAATTACAATTTGGTCTGTTTCTCGCGTTGCCAAAATATTGTTAGTATAATATTATCTCTTTAAATTCAAGAGGAATAAAGGTGAGGAGTGTAAATCCAGTCTCTGGCCTGAGCCTTTTTTATCAGTTAAATCTGTTTACTTTTATCACTCACTGGGATTAGATGTTATTAGATGATTAGAACATGTGAACTTATGAAGTGCAGTATTATAGAAATTACCAGTGTGAAAATGTCTTTCCATCCATTATTCTGTCACTTGCTTCTTCAGTTTGGTTAATAGTTAAATTGAGAAATTATATTAGTAGATTTTTAGGCCCATTTGTTTTCTCCTCAGTAATTGTTTAGTCAGAATTTGATATTTGTTCTGCGCACCTCAGTTAGCTTGTGTGTATATCAACATCTAGAGCCACGGACGAAACCTTGAGCGGCTACAGCCATGATAGAACTGTAACATAGTGTTAGCGTGATGTCACATAGAAACACACACACACACACTAAATGTGCTATGAACTGCATTAGCCAAGAAAGCTGACTGCAAGCTGTATAAGCTGTGTGAAATTCTGGAATATATGGTAAAAAAAAAAAAAGAAAAGGTGTGCGTTTTCATTATTGACATTTTAAAGGCATACTCATGCTTTCTTACTCCCCACCCACCCAAGTTCAGTTGCAATCTTGCTTGGTTTGTTAAATAAAAGAACATTTTAGGTTTTGTTTTATATCTGGGTCTCTTTCATGCTAAAGAATTACTGTACTCCTAGACAATCTTTCACGTATATAAAAAATGCCTTAGTGCAGTGCTGTGAAAAAGTAAGTACACCCTATGGCGATATACCAAGGTCATATAATTGAACAAATACCACTTTTAAAATAAACAAGAATATTTCTTATCTTACATTGATTTGTGAATCAATTTTGTTTTTTGGGATATTTTGACTAGAACACAAAATAATATAATACAGTATATTTTTATAGTTTATTTGTTGTGGAGATGTGTGCTTCTAGATGGGAAGGGAATGATGGGGAAAATGGTATTCTATAACAGTAGTGATATTTTGGTTGCTAGTATTCAGTAGTAATCTGTAGGGCTTTTTGTGTTGTCTCTTTTCAGATAATAGCATATCAACCGTATGGCTGTTCTGTGGACTGGTGGGCTTATGGAGTCCTGCTATACGAGATGCTGGCGGGACAGGTGAGTACACGTGTATAACCATCAGATCCTACATTGGCAGCTGTTACCTTCTGCCAAACTTATAATACAGTTGTAGCTTTGCTGTTATACAGTTTGCAGTGGCCACATATAATATTGACACCAGCTGCTGTACTCCGAGAAGATCTCTGGGTAAAAATGCACCTCTTCACATCCACAACCTTAGAGAATTTTTTTAGAGAATTCATATCATAAATTTGATACATCTTATCTTAATAAATAAAAAAACACTCTGGTAAGTACCAGTTGTCAGTAATGTATCAAGATGGTAATACCATGGTACTTCATTATATACTAAGATACACTTTGATGGAATTGAAATGGTACCATAAGGTCCTTCAAATAATACCAAGGTATTATCACTTTGTCTAAGCATAATGAGCTTTTTTACTTGTTTTTACCATAGTATATTTTATGCTAATGTAATTGTACTTTTTGTAAGAGTGAGCTTAAAGGGATACTCCACCCCAAAATGCAAATTATTCATTAATCACTTACGCCCATGTCGTTCCAAACCATAAAAGCTTCTTTTGTCCTTGGAACACAATTTAAGATATTTTGGATGAAAACCGGGAGGCTTGTGACTGTCCCATTGACTGCATAGTAAATTGCACTGTCAAGGTCCATAAAAGTATGAAAAGCATCGTCAGAATAGTCCATCTGCCATTAGTAGTTAAATCTGAATTTTATGAAGCGACGAGAATACTTTTTGTACGCAAAGAAGATAAAAATAACGACATTTATTCAACAATTCGTCTCCTCTCTGTCTCTGTGTCAGCGTAGCGCCATTTTGGAAGGCATCCGATGGACGCAAAGTGCGCACGCTATTCTCTGTCATCAGTAACGCATGGATACGTATTGTACGTTTATTTACGCTGATTTGAACGGAAACAGCGTATCCCTGTTTTACTGATGACAGAGAATAGCGTACACTTTGCGTCTAGCGGATAATCTCTAAAATGGCGCTACACTGACACAGAGAGACAGAGAGGAGACAAATTGTTGAATAAATGTCGTTATTTTTATTTTCTTTGCGTACAAAAAGTATTCTCGTCGCTTCATAAAATTCAGAGTGCTGCCGGCACTGGGGAGCTACAGTTCATTGAGGGAGACATGAATGCCAACATGTACTGTGACATACTGAAGCAGAGAGAGGGCCGCAGGGCAGTATTCCAACATGTATTCCATGATGTCGTCATAGAGGAGTGGAAGAGGACTCCAGTGGCAACCTGTGAAGCTCTGGTGAACTCTATGACCAAGAGGGTTAAAGAAGTGCTGGAAAATAATGGTGGCCAAACAAAATATTGACACTTTGGGCCCAATTTGGACATTTTCACTTAGGGGTGTACTCATTTTTGTGGCCAGCGGTTTAGCCATTAATGGCTGTGTGTTGAGTTATTTTGAGGGGACAGCAAATTTACACTGTTATACAAGCTGTACACTCACTACTTTACATTGTAGCAAAGTGTCATTTCTTCAGTGTCGTCACATGAAAAGATATAATAAAATATTTACAAAAATGTGAGGGGTGTACTCACTTCTGTGAGATACTGTATATCAGGATAAAAACTGAATAATATTAATATTATTCTTAATGTTGATTTTGAATGTTTTAATTTTTCTTCAAGCCTCCATTTGATGGTGAGGATGAAGATGAACTTTTCCAGTCCATTATGGAGCACAATGTCTCCTACCCTAAATCCATGTCCAAAGAAGCAGTTTCCATCTGCAAAGGGGTAAGTTCTGTCACATAAAAACAGAATGTTCCAGGTTCCAAAGCTCAGCTGAACCAGTATGACTTCTCTGTAAAACTTTATTTTAGGGTCTCTTAACTAGTTGCTTGTTAGCATGCATATTACTGGAATATTAGCCATTTCTTAGTAGTGATTAAGCACATATTAATGCCTTATTCTAGTAATATGCATGCTAATAAGCAACTAGTTAAGAGACCCTAAAATAAAGTGTTACCAGAAAATCTGGGGGGAAAGGAGGATTATTGCTCTCTAGTTGGTTAATAACAAGAAAACAAAATTCACAATTACGTTATTCTTCTATTTTAATCTTTCATCTTTGCCTAAAAATAGTTGTAGACTTATTGACTTAATAGTTACAAACATTGCATTCTCCAGATCAATGGATGTATGCGGCTGAGACCAGAAAGTAAAAGTTTAGGAGCTCATTTAATACCTGACAAATGAGGAGGATATATCTCAGAAGAAGAGAGCTGAGTCATTCCAAAAATCAGGTCATTAGGTTCCCATGAATCCAAGATATTTCTGACAGAAATGCACTGACATTTGATATCAATGTATCTCAAATTGTGTTCAGTGAAAGTTGCTGAAATGTATATAACAGAAAAAAAATTATTTTGTATTATCACTTCTTTTAATCCCTCATATTACATGAATCTGCTCAGTAATTCACTGCCTATCAGAAATTCACTGCAGGAGCTGATCCAATTTAGATAAAAACCCATGAACCCCTGGTTTCATTTTTAATAAGTCTTATCAGTGTTCAGGTTTCATTTGTCATGAATACAGTTTGTTGTTATTAGATTCACCTTCAGTCTGACAAAAAAAAAAAAAAACTTCTTGTAACAGACAATTTCTTCTTTACTTGACAAGTAAATATGGTAAATCATAAATCTATATTATTTTCATCATTTTAATTAACTAACATCAACAAAGACATGATTAGATTTCATATTTTCTCATTAATATAGGATTTCAGCAATTGCTGTTTCCAGAACATCTTAACATTTGTTTTCAATGAGATACCTGTAAGCTACATCCCTGAAAAAAAAAACTATGTTAGGACTATGTTATTTATGTATAGAACTTAAGAGATTCATTTTATAATGTAGCACATTCTGCATAATGTTTGGTAAGATTACAATATGAAAAAAGAATTACTAATGGAACATCTTGATTGTCTGCTCATTACACTGTTGCGTAATCTTTCGTTCATTACAGTACCCTGTTTTCTACATGTACGGTCACAGACTTAATTCAATTTCCAAAATAATATAAAAATACATTCAATAATATATCCCTTTGTTCTTTTAAGCATTACAAACCAACACACTTTTTAGCAGAAATAAAGCAGTTATATGACATGTCTGAACACTCACATTACATTCTTTCAGCTAAATCACTCTTAAATTACTATACCTTCTCAGTTTAAATGCAATTTAGTAGAGTCTGAATCTATTTAGTATATTGTTTTTTGTTTGTTTTTTGCATTGACCTGTAACGTTTTATTGTTCTTGATCAAAAAAGCCCAAAGAAGCCATGAAAAAATTGATAAAAGACAAACTATACTAGAGGCAGGTGTATTACCTGAACGCTCTGTCGAGGGTGAGGGTATTGCTGAAATTGAAGCTGATGCCCTGTCTGAGTCAAAATTGGCAAATAATCAAACACTCTCTCATGTAGATCCCACAGTAGCAATTAAACTGAAAGAATTGGATCTTGCTTTAAAGCGTCAGGAGCATGACACTCATACAGGCAGACAGAAATATTGAACTGCGCACGTTAGACCTTGAAGCTCAAGCCTTGCAAAGCAAGCCAGTTCCACTCCCTCGATCTAGACCTCCTCCTTCCAGTGTTCCTGATGTTTTGCAGACTGAATTTGATGTAGGTAAATATGTAAAGTTGGTACCTCCTTTTCGTGAAACTGAGGTTGACTCTTATTTTGTTTTTGCAAAATTGAATTGGCCATTGAACTGGTACCAGAGGCATACCGTCAGCGATTCAGATCTTGTTCAAAGTTAGCCAAGCAAACATTTGTAGAATTTGCAAGAGAGAAAAGAATGCTTTTTTGAGAAGTGGTGTTTTGCCACCAAAACCACAACTTTTGAGGAGCTTCAAGAACTTGAGTTGTTGGAGGACTCCAAGAGCTGTGTGCCAGAAAGTCTTGTTGAAAAGGATTTCCAAGCTTTCTGAAGCAGCGATTTTGGCTGATGAATTTATTCTCACCCACAGAACAGTGTTTCCATCTGTACGTTCTGTTAGCAGTCCACCTGTAAGAGAGAGAACCATTAAGGAATTGCAACGAGTTAATGTTTTTAAACTTGATAGCGACTCTAAGACCGTCTCAAAAAGTGGTGCACCTAAAAGGGTATGTTTCTACTGCCTTGACCCTGGACATTTGATTTCAGATTGCAAAGCATGGCAGCAAAAACAATCGGGAACCAAACCCAAAGGTGTAGCGTTTGTTCAGTCTGTTCCTGATCGTTTGCACTCTAGCCAAACCTTGTTCGATCCATTCATTATGGAAAGTGCTGTAGCCCTTTCAAATGACTCTGACTTTAAACCTTTTGTAATGCTGAGAGACACTGGGTCTGCAAAGTCATTAATTTTGGAGAGTGCGTTATCTTTCTCGTCTCAGTCATACATCGGTACAGATGTCTTCATCCGTGGTGTGGAATTAGGCTGCGTGCCCGTACCTCTACAAACTATGTACATAAAATCCAATTTCATTTCAGGCCCTGTGAAAATTGGCGTACGTTCGCATTTACCAGTTGAAGGTGTGAGCATGATTTTGGGAAATGACCTGGTGGGTGGAAAGGTTTTTCCATGTCCAATTGTGTCCGCTGAGCCTGATGTTGGGGCCCAAACTGATGTCTCTAAAATGTTTCCCTCTGTTTTCCCGGCGTGTGCTGTAACTCGTGCTCAGGCACAAAGAATTGATGATGTAGTTGATATTTCAGAATCTTTCTTGCCTTCCTCAGCTGATGTGGTAGAGAGTAAACTGTCAGTTATGCTGCGGCAAGCTGCTGAAACTGCTACGGAAAACCAGCAGCCGCCCATAAAGGTAGGCTGAGAGCAGTTAGCTGCTGCCCAAAGGGCAGACCCGAATCTGACAAAATGTATTGATGCTGCTGTAGACAAGTCACAAGTCTCAAAACGTGGGGTAGGTTATTTCTGGGAGGATGATATACTCATGCGTTGGTGGAGGCCACAGATTGCTGATGATGATAGTCACATGGTCTATCAGATTGTTCTGCCTTCTGGTTACCATGCTCATGTTCTACATTTAGCCCATGAGCATGTATGCTCTGGTCATCTTGGGGTGACTAAAACCTATCAGCGCCTTATTAAACACTTATTTTGGTCTGGTGTAAAATCTGCCGTGTCAAAATTTGTTAAGTCGTGCCATGTTTGTCAGTTGGCTGGAAAGCACTTGTTCTGAATCAAAAAGACAATTAAATTACAATAAATTACAGGGGTGCATTAGCCGTTTCTGAAGGTATTATCATCATTGTAAGAAATAAACTTTTGTTCACATATTGAATTTTTCAGTATACTCGAAGGTACTTTCAGGAAAACTACGGTAATACCATAATACTTTTTGCTACTTTTATTACAAGAAAATCCTGTTAGGTAGAGAAAGAGGTAATGGTGCAAGCAGGACCATTGCGTCATCACACACTGTCTCACTTTTATAATGTTTTCTATCACCTTCTGTCTTTCTGTCAGTTGTAGAGGTGTAAGTTCATCTGTTTTCATTTCTGTGTATTTAGAAATTTGTGTGTGTGTCTTATAAACTGTGCCACCTACTAATGAATACATAGTGGCTGTCAGAAGCTGACCCAGAAAAGCCTGGGTCTATAGCGGTATAATGAATTAGAAATGTACCTGAAATCAATTTTCCTGGCAAATTTAAGTCACCATTTGTTCAAGTTCAAGTTTTTTTGTATAGTGCTTTTTACGATACAAATCGTTGCAACGCAGCTCTACAGAAAATTAAGTTTCCACAATATATTTATATATTGCAGAACCTTAATATATTTAACTTATGGCAAAATTTGGTAATTATGTATGTTGTCAGAGCATTGGCATCCTCTGAGGTCCTGGCATCATCTTTTCTCAGGTGTTCGGTCATCTCAGATCATTTAAGGGTTGGATCCAGACTGAAGCTTCTGTAATTCCTAGTTACCACGGGATGTTAATCCCGTGTCAGAAGCAGAGAAACAAATAGAGACATAATTAGCGTAGCTGCTGTTCCATCTAAGCAAAAATGATTTGTTCAACCCAAGCTAAAGAATAATAATAAACGTACATTTGATCAGATATAACTGTAGTACAAGATTATAAGATGCATTATGTGAATGCTTGGCTAAAGAGATGTGTCTTTAATCTAGATTTAAACAGAGAGAGTGTGTCTGAACCCCGAACGTTATCAGGAAGGCTATTCCAGAGTTTGGGAGCCAAATGTGAAAAAGCTCTACCTCCTTTAGTGGACTTTGCTATCCTAGGTACTACCAAAAGTCCAGAGTTTTGCCACCTTAGGGAGCGGGTTGGATTGTAGCGTGGTAGAAGACAAGTTAGGTACGCAGGAGCTAAACCATTTAGGGCCTTATAGGCAAGTAATAATATTTTGTAAATGATACGGAACTTAATAGGTAGCCAGTGCAGAGACTGTAAAATTGGGGTAATATGATCATATTTTCTTGACCTGGTAAGAACTCTAGCCGTTGCATCTGTAGCTTGTTTTATTGAAGATGCAGGACAACCACCTATCAGTGCATTACAATAGTTCAGTCTAGAGGTCATGAATGCATGAACTAGCTTTGTTAATTAAAATGAGTGCTACTTAGAACCGAATAGCTATTGGAATTGCCAAAGTTTGTAAACTTCTTTGCATGTGAAATATTCGGTAACACTTTAGTTTAAGGACCAATTGCCACAATTAACTAGTTGCTTATTAGCATGCATATTACTAGAATATTGCCTGTTTATTTGTACTTATAAAGCACATATTCTCAATGGCCATATTTTAGATCCCTTAATCCTACCCAATACCTGAACTTAACAACTATCATACTAACTATTAATAAGCTGTAGGAGTTTATTGAGGCAAAGTTACAGTTAATAGTGAGAATTGGACCTTTAAAGAAAGTGTGCTGACCACTTAAACTTAACAACTACCTTAACTATTAATAAACTGCAAATTACGAGTTCACTGAGGCAAAGGTCGTAGTTAATAGCTAGTTAAAAGTGAGAATTGGTCCCAAAACTAAATTAAATATTGTGTGTGGATGGAGCACAGATCTGTCCAAAATATCAATAAATTGGTTTCTCTAGATTCTTTGGGGTTTTTATGAGCAACAACATGTCTTATTTATATAGCATATTGGAAGAAAAAACAGGTATTATATACATTTTTAAAGCTTTCCTAATTGAGTTTACATTTGAGTTTTAAGCCACTTCTACCAACTTTCACAATACTGTCTCAAGTAGACTTAGACAAACAGATATCACTTGGTGATAAAAACAATGAACTGCACAATTTGTGAAATTAATTGCATTATATACACTATAATATCACACCCATGGACAGGATTTTCATTAACACTTTTATGCATTCATTTGCCATTGTCTGGAATTTCTGTTCAGAGAGAAAAAAAAAAAAACTCCACACTTTTTCCCTATTATGACTGCAGAGATTTATGCGTTCAGTTTACAGTCTGAGATTTCCTGATGAGTTTGTAACTGTTGTCCCTTCTGGCCTTTATCTGCAGTACAGATCTACTATGACCATGGAGAATGAACATATTAATTTGAGGATGTCTTGAAGGTGGTTAGCTGTTAGGGTAATCTTTTTTTATGACTTCATATTAAGAAAGTACACTGAATAAAAAGAAAAAGAACAACCTACGAACATTTACACTTTCATAATAGATATCCATATGCAATTGAACCTAGAATAATTGTTGACAAAATGCTCATGTGAATGAATTTTGTCTACCCCTATTTGAAATTGTGTTATCATGAAATTTAATAATGAGCATATGCATGTAAACGGAAAACTGTATATATTAAATGCCAATTTTTATGATTGTCACATTAAGCTTTTTCCTGTTTACATGATAATGATTTTATCTTGTGTCTCAGCTGATGATAAAACACCCTTCAAAGCGTCTGGGCTGCAGCGCAGAGGGGGAGAGAGATATTCGGGAACATGCTTTCTTCCGTCGGATTGACTGGGAACGTCTGGAAAATAGAGAAGTACAGCCTCCATTCAAACCCAAAGTGGTAAGAAAATCCATGCAGGTCTATTCATTTTCAGCATATGTGTGTATTTATCATATACTGATGGAAAAACTAAGAATGCTCTTCGACTGAAAGTTTTTATGGGGAAGTGGCTCTGAAAAGGCATGTATTAAAGTATTTATGGTGATTCAGATTAAGATACTAAGATACAGGAGAGTAAATGTTATTGTATTTATTTTTGCCAGCAATTCACTTTTTAAAAAAAAAATGGAATATTAGCACCTGTGTATTTTACTTTTAACTGTGATACGATGATATAAATTGATATGATGATAATATACCAAAAACATTTTTACCTAAGAATGTACTGAAAATGATAATACAGGTAATACAATAAGTGCCCTGTCAATAAAATGGTAACTCATAGTTTTTACTTCCAAAATGATAAAAGTAACAATCACAAAACAATCATGACAGTATTTTTACAGTAAAATTAAAGTACTATCACTGTATATGCAAAAGTAACTTTAAGTATATAAAGTTAACCAATTTACAGTTTTTATGTAAAAATCACAAACAAAAAAATACAGTGCCAGTACAAATGTAGACCTCTCTGACACTAATGTGTAATCATCTGCCTGTCCTGATGAATGCTTCTTGCTGTGTATAATTTCTGTGCCATCTGATATTTGTTCTAATAATTCTAGTTTTCACAGTTTTTTGGTGAAACGTGTTGAATTTGTAGTGCTTTTCTGAGACAGCGCCTGTGGAGGAAGTGAGAATATTTTTCCAAGATACTAAAAGGATAGAGATAGAGCCATTTGTCATATTAAATAGCTTAGATTGTCCTTTGTGTGTGTGTGTGTGTGTTGTATGAGTGGGAGAGAGAGCGAGAGAGAGGGATGAGCTACAAAAGCAGTCTGCATACATATATATGACTTCTAAAGTGGGTCATACTGTAGTTGTTTCCCCTTCACAAGCACACATGCTCTCCCACACATATATCATTGAATAGGGCATTCTGTCACATCACTGGGGACAAAACAGAAAAGAATAGAGGGGTTAGTTTGTCTCGAGTATTTGTGTGTTTCTTATGATGTCCTATTTTTTTAGTGAGAGTGTGTTATGAACATCACCTGTCAGTTTTAATATTTTTTTGTTTGTTTGTTTTTTTTCAACAATTGTGTGATGTCCCCTGAGGATATCCTGAAGCTGAACTGCAGCTTCCTCTCATGGTCAAAAGTAGGCCAGATACAGAGCCTGTGTCCCTTTCACACTAATGGTGGGGGTTCAACAGGCTTAATTCAGCACAGCTACCATTTTAAACATTTAGCCAATCATTAGTTCCACTGCTGACGTAGGAAGTGCCCTACATGGACCTCTGTGTCTGAAAAATGGCTTTTTATGGTCTCCGTGTTTGTGTGTGATGATGACAGTTGCAACTTTAATTGAACTGCATACTTGTTAGAACATAACCATTCCCTCTCAGTTTCTCATCATTCACATATGATGGGAAAATCTGCCTCATAACAGAGCATGACACATTTATATTTGACCATCTCTCTCAGTGCTTGAGTCACCATTCATCTCTCCTTTCAAATATCATACAATGAGAAGGGGGGAGGGAAATCTTCTATTTTAAGGCACATCTTGAGCTGCATGTCTTATGGAATCTGGCAGCTTTACAAAAGGAAACGCCATCTTTCTTTCTTGCTTTTTGCATGAAATTTGGGAAGTCGGTCGATTAAAGATATTACTTAATTACATGATATGCCAATTGATTGATAAAATGTATTGCAAATCATCACTTAGATCAGTCTACTCCATTTTTTAGTTGTTGGTCTATGTGCACATGCATGAAATGGTAGCTGTGTCACTTTTCACTGTTCTTAAATTGCTTCCATAGAAGGAAAATTCCTTTACATACAGGGGCATGATTAAATTTATTATTTTTGTTAACACCTAAATTGACAGCCTTCTTTAAACATTGAGAGAAGTCATAACAGGAAATGTCGTTGGCTGTTGTTTTAATATTAAAACAATTTTATGAAAGCCCTAACAAGAAGGGTCTGAATCCTGCACACCGCATAACCCACACATGTATATATCATTGATAAGGAGCTTTGAATCATTTATTCGTCATAATAATAGGGTTATTATAAATGTGCTTCTGGTACTTTTTCATACACATGGTATGGAGGTTAAAGAAAGGTATTAATGTTCCTTCAACTTCCAGTTGTCAACATGCTTATGAGGTTTAGAACTACTCACGAGCCTCTCATGAAGAATAGAAAATGAGAATAGCTATAGTGATTACCATGTTGTATAGTCACTCAGAAGATTCTAACAAATACTTTGTTTCACGTTTCATTTTATGTTTTACACTGATTTTAACACATTAATGCAAAGTACTCATGTCAGAAACTGCTGTCGGTTGCCAGTGTGTTTGGCTTCCGCATTTGTGTTCTCCAAACTAGTAGAGCCAATTGCTTTATCATCCAGATGAAGAGGAACTAGGGCATATCATCTGAAATCTTAGGAGTGTTAATCTGTGTGTTGGACATGAGGGAATTGGGAACTAAAGTATAAACAGGCATCAAAATCTCATATTTCCAACAAAGAATGTTAAAAAATTAAACATTTAAAATCCGCTTTATTTGGAGTTCAAACCATGTGCAGATAAAAGAGTGTAACTTTAAGCCATGTTTGTTGTCTGCATTACAATGTATATTTAACAAACCTTTGACTTTCATTTGTGTCTGAATGTGATGCAGGGATTGTGGTATTACAGTAAATTGTGTTAAAAGTAATCTTTTCTTTCCTGTAATCTCTCTCTTGCTACCTCTTTTTTGTTTTATAGTGTGGAAAGGGGGCAGAGAACTTTGACAAGTTCTTCACACGCACACAGCCACAGCTGACCCCTCCTGATGAGCTGGTTATCGCCAACATCGACCAGGCTGAATTCGATGGATTTTCCTTTGTCAACCCTCAATTCGTCCATCCTTCCTTCATCAACAGTGAATAAAACAGGAAAAAGAGGGAATGAATGTGAATCTACCTACTACCCCAAAACTCTGCCTTTGCCTTCACCCTTTTATTTAACAAATGTTAAACCAAAACCACAGTATCTCGAATTGTCATGTCTTTTTTGTTTAAAAATCTAGCAATTATTTTTCACATCATTTCAATGTAGGCCAATCGAAGAGTTTACATTAATGATTGAAAATAGATTGAGAGATTTTTTTTTCACTGAGTAACACTTAAACTCTGGTTAGGAAGGGCTGTTTACATTACAAACTGACTTGTGCAGACCAGTTTTTAAAAGTCTTGGAGGCCATCTTATCTCAAGCCGCTGGTGGCTGACACAGCATGATTTCACCACATCTACCCAAAGCCCTATAACAGATACAGTGTTGTGTGCTTCCTAAGACAGTCTTCCCATTCAGGATTTCTAAAGGTAATCGCCAAAGCCAATGGGGTTTCTGTCTTCCCCTTAGCACTATACCAATTTATCTATTTACAGATTTCAGTACTCACTTTTTGGAGTCTCCAGTATTTTCTCATTGTAAGTGGCGTAAAATGTTTTAAATAAAATACTAAACAGCTCTCAGTCTAATATTTGCACATATTTCAGGTATGACATGACAACTTGGCACACCAATTTAACAACTTGTTTTCATTTTCTGTTTGTTCTATAGTAAAAAAGCATGCCAAGCATTTCTGCAGTTCACAAGCCGACAGAGCTGTGGATTCGTGAGATGTTATAATAGGTTTCATGTTTCAAGATATTTTTTTTATATATATATATATATATATATATATACTGTTGTTGCATAAAAATGGTTTTATTTCACAGTAAACAGATACACACTTTTACCCATAAAAAATGACATAATAAAGGTATTACCTCGTTATCCCTTTAATTCACCAAGTGTTTTTAAAATATCCTCTTTTTTTGCCGTGTGTGCGTGTATGTGTGTGTTTGTGTCTGTGTGTGTTTTGTTTCGGTAATGAGGGATATTATGAGAGGGAGAAATATTTAAGTTTTGGCATTTATGTCAAGCTCTAATTATGTTGTTCTTAAACTTATTGTCTGCATATAAGTAAACACTGAATAGTAAATGCTAATCTCTGCTATACCTGCCGAATGACCTTTACATCATGTTTGGATTTAACATAATTAATTGTAAAATGTAACACTGTTATGCCATATTTCTCCTCTTGCTGCTTCAACATATTGGTTATACTTAATAATACATGCTATTTAAACAGTATAAGAACCTTTTAATACCAACTAAATGTGACTTCATTACATTACAATGGTGAAATTTACAACTGAGGGAAAAGAATGAAAGTGAGTTTGCATTAACTGTTAAAGAGGTAGTGCACCCAAAAATGGAATCATTCTATCATTTTTTTGCTCACCCTCAAGTTGTTCGGAACCTGTATGAGTTTCTTTCTTCTGTTGAACACACAAGAAGATATTTTGAAGAATGTTGGCAAGCAAACAGTTGCCGGCAGCCATTGACTTCCACAGTATGTTTTCCCATACTACGGAAGTCAGTGGCTACCTGCTACTGTTTGGTTACCAGCATGAGTAAATAGCGAGTAAATAAAGACAGAATTTTCATTTTTGGGTGAGCTCTCCCTTTACCATAAAACCGAGGTTGAATTATTAGCTGGTTTAAAAGTTTTTAGTAAATTTCATAGTCCAATTCTATTATTATTGTCCCTTTTAAATGTGTAATTTTGTAATAAACACATCATAACACAGTCAGCTACTATAATGCTATTATTCAGGTAGATATTTGTGTAATTGTTGTTATCATTGGTGTGTACTGTTGTAAACACTGTAACATGAAAATAACCTTGTACTTTGCATAATGAAAACATTTACAAATGTGCTTTCGCCATTCGATTTTCCAACTGTACTTTGTCACCTTTGCTTTTGGCTGTTATGTGTGACCTAAACGGATTCCATGGTTTTAAAATGTGAGCTGATTGGCTGCTGTCATCCTACTATGGCCAGATAACTTGCCTTTACCTGCATGTTTTGGTATGAAAATCCACTTGAAAAGATTTGTGTATTTATGAAGAATGTTTTGTTATTAATGGAATATAAAATTTACAGCATGGAGTATGAACAAGGCAGATACATATGAAATATTTTTGTCCTTTCACTTATTTAATAACTCTTTAATAACAATTATTTTTATGTCTTGATATTGTAGTTTGTGATTCTGTATGTTCTTCCCATCTTTTTCTGCTGTTAGAAGTAATGCAAAGTATGTAGTAAATTTCAGAATTAGATGAAAATCACACATGGGATAATCGGCTTGGTTAGATTTTAGATCACAGGTGTCAGTTTTCTTCTAGCACTAATAAACTTACCCGCTTAATGTTCTTTCCCCTCTTTTTATAACAGGACAGCAAATATATGGAAATGTGACACCATGCCTGTTGTTTAGATTAGCTTACTTCTGTTTTCTCTTTTTTTCTGTGATTTATTGATGTTGATCCTGCCGTAAAATCCCTTCAGTGCTAAAAACACTGAAATTGTATGCAAACCCCATCTTTCTTTTCTTGGGTCTTTGCAAAAACCTGCTTTATGTCAGTGCCATGCTAAACCCAGCAGGACCAGCGTTGCACTAACTGCGTAGCCACTACGATGTTTGCCAGTATTGAATCCAGTATTTTGTGCACTAGTCTCATGTAGCCATACTTTTAACTGAATGTTGTTACTGCTCTTGAGATCGCAGTAGAGCATATTTTGCTGTGTATCTGCCATTCAATCATGTGCACTACCTTGGCTTTTGTCAAGAAAGCTTTAAACCATTTTTTAAAAACAGGTTTAAAATGGCATGCTTTGAGTTTCCTCTGCTGTAAGATGATCCATCTGCCTTACCCAATTCTTTCTATTCCTGTACTGCTGAATTAATGATTGAATACGTGAACAAATGGATGAATGAACTGCTAATAGTATTGTTTTTTCCCCGAAGTTGTTTAGTCTTCCCATGAAGGAAAAGTTCACCCAAAAATGGAAATTCTGTCATCATTTACTCACCCTCTTGACGTTCAAAATCTACAGGTTTGGAAAGACATTAGAGTGAGTGAATGAAAAAAAGGGGGTGAACTAATCTGTTAAATGTGCTGTATCTGCTTCTGTAGTCATATATAGTTATCAATTTTAATTAATTCTTTATTATTTTTGACACCCAAATTACAAAAACAAGGTGGAATTACCTTTTCCCAATTAGTCAGCAATTCATGCTTGTTCCGGTAGCCTACTATTAAGTTTTGTGTTTGTTGAAGAGAAGAGCAAGAACTTTGCTCATCGTTTTATCATTTTAATGTGTAGATTGGTTAGTACATCACTCTGTTGTCCTTTTGCTTTGTGTGACTCAGTCCAGCTGTTTTATTTTCATCTGTTGAGTTTTTCATTTAGAGGACAAACTCAACAGAATGCCTTACTTTGCTCTCTCAAATAGCAAGGTCCTGAATTAAACCCAAAGTACTATCTCTGTTCTTACATACTAATATTGATCCATAACGTATAAATAAACCAAGTAAAATGTTGTATTTTGTAGCAGTGAATGTTAGCCCTGCCTTTATTGTCTTAACAGATTATATGCTTTTTCCATGTAATCCTTGTTGCCATTTATACCTAATGTATGATATTGCAAATAAAGAAGGGAAAATGAAACTCAGTCTGTAGATGTCCCTTCTTGAAGATGAAGCTGACACTGACTGTGGTGATCTGTTATGGTGTCTCATGCACCAGAGCAGGGTGCAGATAAAATTTTAATGCTAAGAGAGTAAAAAAGAAGCATAAAATGGTCATTCTGAATATTTTATCCAGAAGCTCAGGACATTGTAAGTCATCTTACCAGAACATTTCCAACGGGAGTTTTTCCCTTGACGCATCACAGAAGAATATTTAAATTTTCTATTAACACTCAAGAAAAATTCCACACTGCTATGGATTAAAATGAAAACGAAATACGTTTTGTATGCGTGTCTGCTTATCCACTGTCAGAAGCATCTATGTTTGGGTCTTTTACTTTTCAGCAATCCAATTATTCCTAGTAGACTAAAGCAGGACACTGGTCTCCCCACAGATTTTGCACAGCCCATCTAAACCTCAACATCCATAATAAAGTCTCATGTGGTGCATGGACCATTTACGTCCACGGTGGTATACATTCATTCATTTTAAAGAAAACGAGGCTGTGAGGGATACATTCTATACAAAAGGCATGCACTGCCTATAAAGGTCCTAGATTTTGTAATTTTCACAACTCTCAACTTTAAAACAGAACAAGTTGTCATGTTGTTAACAACAATACAATCCACTGTAGTTCCTGCAGACTCGTTTTCGTTCCTGACTGAAGTATAAGCTGAAAGGTTTCAGATTTACCCGACCTTAAACATCCAACTCAAAAAAAAAAATGTGTCGGTAACATATAATATAATAACATTTGTTGTTTTATATGCCGGTCTGACAACCCAATGGAACTTGGCCAGAATGCCGCGAAGCGTTCCTATATTTATGGTTGCTCAGCCTCTGCAACCATAACATTACCCCAAATACAACATCCATAACAGTAGTGACACAGCAAACAATAGGCTACCATCATCTATCTAAAACCAATAAAACAAGAGCAATGACACAGTAGGTTACGCATACAAACAGTCGTTGTGGTCCGTGACCCGTCATTGACGTGCGGAGAGAGGGAGAGAGATGTTAGAGCATCAACTAAGCCCAACACGATGAGAGACGCTTCTCACCCTAAACATGTGTGACGGGTTTTAGAGGTTCGACTTCAGCAAACCTCTCTGCAATGAGATAAAGACTGTTCAACATTTTTGTGAGAAGAACTGAAGCACGTACGTCTCCGCGCAGGTATGTGGAACTACTCTGTTTTGTGCGTTATGTAGGCTATTATATTATAGCACTGGTCAATATGAGTTCATGTGCAGATTTAAAGTGCTGTAACATTTCATAAGACTCGTTCAGATACCACTAAATATCATTGTTATCCACATTTTCTTGTTCAAATTCTCACCAAATTCTCAAACTTTTTTCCATGGATTTTATTTGCTGCATGATTTTGGCAATGCTGTTTTTGTCAATGAACGCAAATGGTGAAGTTGGATTATTGACGTTCTGTGCGGTGTCTGATACAGTGTGTCTCTTAAAGCCATTGGACAAAACATATAACAGGTCCTTGAAGACAAACAACACCTTGTCGAGCAGGCAGACTAATAAAAACAACAAATAAACGTTAGATTACTGTCAATAAAGGGAGAATTTGATTATTTAATATGATTATTTATAATTTTATATGTATACATTTTTAATTAAAATATGTAGTCTATATGTTAACGGGAAAAATATAGGTACAGTACACTGAAGAGAGAATTAATGATGGCTGCCACAGCCCACAGTGTGTTGAAAGCGGGTTCACAGCTTCAATACCAAGGACAGTTTCCCTTTCTCTTTGAGCTTCTAAAGTAGGCTAATAGTTTGCTTTCATTACGAATTTCGCTGCGTGGATTCTTTCCCTCTCAGCTTTAGGCTCCAGTGTCATTTATAGACTACCGCAACATGCTGTCTCATATAATTATCCATTACATCCGTTACTCTTATTTATAACTACTAACATTTTTAGTGTAGCCTACAATATCCCAAAGGTGTTTTGTATCGTATAACCAGAACAATATTGGGTGCCAGTTTACCATAGCCTGCTGTGTTTATCCAACGTACGTCTGCTGATTGTTTGTACAGTCTATGTGCATTTATAGTTTCTATATCAAATTACATTTTACATTCAGAGTATGTATATAAATGTTTACATAATTTGCAGAGCACATCTGATGTCACCAGAGTTTTGTGCTTATCCGCCATATTTATGACCATATGGCAGCAAGAACACATGATCAGAAATACCAAGGAAAAAAATTAAGAAAAAATGGAATTAATATAAATACCAGGTGTCAGAAAAAAAACAGGCGTTGCCAAATTTAACATTCACAGACATACATGTGAGCAATATTACATCTCAGGCCCTGTCCCAAATGGCACCCTAAACCATTGCGTTCTTCCTCTGAATACACACTTTCGTGACATAACGCTGCTCTGACTGTCAGGTAGAAGTTTGCTGAGGAGCTCGCTTCAGTGCAGGCTCAGCAAAAGTGCTACCAGTTGCAGCTCGCATCAAGTTCAAGACACTGATGCTTGCATATAGAACAACCACAGGCTCAGCACCCGCCTACTTCCACTCACTATTACGAATCTACATCCCCTCCAGAAGTCTGAGATCTGCTAGTGAGCGACGCCTCGTGGTACCATCACAGAGAGGCTCAAAATCATTCTCCAGAACATTCTCTTTCACCATTCCTGGCTGGTGGAATAATCTTCCCACCCCTATCCGGAATGGGATCCCTGTCAATATTCAAGCAACAACTGAAAACTCATCTTTTCGACACTACTTGACTTCATCCTAAAAAAAATATCTTTCTCTTTATTTATTCCTTCCCTTGCTAGCTTGTACTTATTTGAACAATGCCTGAGACTTGGTGTTACGAGCACTTCCTCTATCCGATTGCCTCTTCAAGATTAATTTATGCATTATACATTAATACTTTATGTATTCCCCAATTGTAAGTCGCTTTGGATAAAAGCGTCTGCTAAATGACTAAATGTAAATGTAAATTCAAGCTGATTATTAACAGTGTTTCCAAGCTGCCATACTTACATGCAACAACTTCAAAGCGTCCAATATATAAACAATATGATTTACACACTAAATCCCAGCACAATATAATTTTTCATTGCTCACTGCTATTTGTTGCCTCTTGGCGCTTTCTGCTCATCATTTGCATAAAGTTGTAAATGCACCACGCCACTGCCACTCAGTCTTTCTGCCACTCAGTAGGTGTAACCAAAGCCACTTTAAGGCAAGCCTCCAAGAAAGAAAGGAAGAAAAAAAAACTTAACACTACAGTACGCAGGGAATGGTTATCAGTGAAGCATACTGAATAAACTGCTTTTTGTGGGAAACCAGCTTGTCATTTAGTGAATCAACAGGCTATTGGCTAATCTTCAACATACTTCCCATTAAACATTGGTTGTGTCTGAAAGCTGTAAAAAAAGGCTGCCTATGGAAGACACATTAAAAGGCAGGAGGGTATCAGAATTCATTGTTATGTTGCTTCACGTCCTGTGCTTTCAGACCTGTAGATCGTTTGCTTTGTTCCGAAACAGGGATTAATTTGTTACATTGTTGCATTTTCTTCTTGGTTCGGTTCGCTTTCACACGGCAACATTGCAAAGCGTACCAAACTGTGTTTATGCAAGTCACATGTGAGTAAAGCTGTCGTCTTATTGGTCAGAGTTCACTTGTTTAAGTTCCTCTGTGTCATTCATCAAGATGGATTAACAAGTTTGCTCCGCGGGCTCATTGCGGCTTTATAGCTGTCCTGGCAAACGCAAAACGAATGTAGCTGTCATTCCTCTCTAATATATCTATCTATCTATATATAAATATATTTTCATATATATATATATATATATATGTGTGTGAAAGCCTCGATTCGCGCTGGCTGTAACTGCATTATATATATAGCCTATATAATGCAGTTACAGCCAGCGCGAATCGAGGCTTCCTCAGGACAGCATTCTTGTAATGCGCGGAGAAGAGTAATTAATTACACAACATTTTAATATGAAGAGGTGCTCTTTGGTTTTCAACTGCAATAACACTATAATAATATTCTCACTAACAAAATCAAAGTTTCTCACAAATTCTCACTTGCATTCACAAAATAATGATTTGTTACATTTATATAGCGCTTTTCTGGGTACTCAAAGCGCTTGACTGCTAGACACAAAAGACACTGACTGCTGCTTTTTATATAACATATTTCCCGTTAGGAATTATGATACCGCTTGGTTCGTTGGTCCGTTGGGTCGGATTGCTTTCTCACCACAAACGAACCGCTCCAGGGTTCGTTTGAAAGCGTACCGAGACCTCTTCATGAGGTCTCAGTACGCTTGTTTGGTCCGCTTTTGGTGCGCACCCGAGTGCGATTGCTGCATTCTCACCTGCCCAAACGAACCGCACCAATAGGGAAAACGAACTCTAGTGCGATTCAACCGAACTAAATGAGGCAGGTGAGAAAGCACGAGACCTTCATCTGATCGATTTTTGAAACCAGCATAGATTTATTTTTCACTGCTTTGATATACCACAAATCTATGCATAAAATTTTGCGATAGTTGAGCTAAACAAAAAAATATATATATATGGCGTCTAAAAAATGTGGTTGGTGGTCAATATGTGTGTAAATGTAGTTTTTCACTAACGTTTTTCACTTTTAATGTAATTTCTAACAGGAAATTTGTATTGTAGTAATTAAATATTTGCTTAATGAAAGCTCTATTTTGCTGTAGATCATTAAATCTAGCAGTCACAGGCAAGTTTGCTACAGATAAGATTCAGTTTATGGCACTCATTCATTTCAATTGTATTCGCAAACAGTGATTGACTGTCATATAATGTCAAGGCTATAATGTAATTGGTTATCAAGTCACATGTGATCCATGTTGACCATTACACTTTCTCCAATGGTAGAACAACAGGCCTTCTCTGGTGTAACAACAGCTCCACCTGCTATGACATCATGTGCATACCATCTATATCAGCACAGCTTTTTAATTTGAACATTTCATCAATATCAGCACTAGGACTTCTGTAGCACTCTGCTTCTCTCTGTGAGTTTTAGAGAAGCTGTCAGTCTCTGTGTTAAAGGTTTTGGGATTTTTCAGTGACTTCACTTGTGACAACAAGTGAGTGTCTGTATAAGTGAGTCAGTAGATCATTCAGTAACACATTATTTTGAGGTGTCCTTGTTACACGTTACATTACTATTATAATAGCAATAAATTATGCATAATAATCCTAAACTAAACCCTAACCATACAATAAGTATACGTGTAGTTAATTAATAATTACTCAGTACTTAAATGTATAATTACACTGCAACAAGGACACCTTAAAATAAAGTGTAACCAAGAATTTATTTATTACTCATCACTAATTTACTCAAAAATGCTGATTCATGTCAGCGTCAATAGCCTCGTGCATAGGCAGCGCCCCGGAATATAGCGCTGTTGTGCTTCGGGCATCCCGAGTTCGAGTCATGGCTCACGGACCAAAACATATTGAAATTATGCAAACTTACAACCTTGCAATGATTGCTCAGCAGAGAAGCAAGCAATCAATCAATCAAACTTTATTACAGACTCAAGGTCCAGATTTAAAAAAAAAAAAAAAACAATATACAACCCATAGCATCTATCACACACATAAAGAGTTACAAAATACAGCAATGCCAGTGTCTCCACAGCTTTGACTGATTCTGTGTAATACTAACCCCTATCTAACCCCAATGTATCCAGGGTAATTTATTTACTTATTTGTTTATATATATATATATATATATATATTAGGGGTGGCACGGTTCGCGGAAAAAAACCGAACCGCACGGTTCTCCACACACGGTTCGGCACGCGCTAGGACCGCGGTTCACCTGAATTCTGACAACACATGTGGTTTGTTATAAATAACACGTAAAACAAATAGGGTTCGGCTAATGTATGTTTCTGTTAATGGATGCGTATTCTGGCTTCCCAGTACATTATAACAACAGCGTTGAGAAGGAAAAAAATAAAAATAAGTGGACAAATCATTCACTCTTGTTCAATGCGAGTGCGTATGCTGGAATATGAGCATTTATTCCGTCATCACCCGGTGCTGATAGCGCGCGCACAGGTGAGACCTGAACAGCACACGTTGATATCGGTGTTTAGACTAAAGTCATGTAAGCTTTGCCAGCTCAAATATTTAAGAGCCAGAGGACGCGAGCTCGCGCGCGCAGTGAGAAGATTTGTGCGTGCGCTCATCAGAAGCGCACAAACCTGCGCCTCAGAACGCGCGCAAATATGAAGCTCTCTCTGAAGTATTGTGTTTTAATGGATAAATTCACACAAAATTCTGTCAAAATGCCCGTCTTGGTAAGTATCCTATAGCAGACATAGCCGGCTGGGCGTACAGTATCAGTGCTTTCTCTTAAAGTGACAGTTAATATTAAATAAACAGCAACAACAAAGAAATCACTCACTGCTCTTGATTGAATCGCTTTTGTAACTTTAATAAAGAGTAATCTTTAATTTATACAGTCAAATATGCAATGCTGTTTTACCTTTGATTACTTTAATCGTACTTCAATTTCTGTACCTAAAAAACCCCCTGAAAATCACTGATATTTTATTTGTATCTTTACTCTATTGTATTTTTATTTGTGCTGTTGCTTGTAGTTAAAGGTCTGCTTTTATTTGTGTACACTCACAATGAAAACAAAACAGATTTTATATATATAACATGTAATAATATTTAGCATTTTCACATCAAAATAAAAGAAACTGAGCAAAGTAGATGTCTTTTTTTTTTTCCTGTTGTACCGAAATTGTATCGAACCGTGACCCCCGAACCGAGGTACGTACCGAACCGTGACATCTGTGTACCGTGCCACCCCTAATATATATATATATATATATATATATATATATGTGTGTGTATGTGTGTGTGTGTGTGTGTGTGTTAGTATTACATACATTTTAGGTAAACATCCATGCTTTTTGTGGTCAGTTTTTGTTCATCACACATTTTCAGGAATACAGTATCTGAAAGTAATGTGTTAATATAATATGTGACACAAGCAGAACAGAGACCATCTCTTGTCTAATGTCTTAATGTCTTCTCCTGGTATTCCAAAGTAACAGACACTTGTAAAAGGGCAGAACTGCAAATTTTATATTCTGCATGTGAAAGACTTTAAGGCTATATTTAATATTGCGCTGCCAGAGAAAACTAAACTTAACAGCACATGTGAAATGTACTATATGAATAAACTTGACATGCCTTACCAAAGTCTAACAAACAGAAATGGGTGGTAAATAGGAAAATGGGGTGACCAGATTGCAAAACAGAATACAAAGCTAGCATGTGGCTTAAATTTACAGTCCTCTCTCTCATTCAGCATGAATCCAAATGTCAAGTCAAGTCAATATTATTTGTATAGCGCTTTTAACAATGCAAATTGTGTCAAAGCAGCTTTACATTGGCTTGATATAAAGCTGGGTGGCTTTACAGTATTTAGACGGGGACATAGTTTGTCGAAATAGTGTCATTCTCCTCTGGCCAGACAAAAAGCAGAATCAGATTGTGCAAAGGACTCATCTGGTTCCTGTGGTCTTGTCCCGATGGCCGTCTTGGAGACAGGGTCTTCACTGGGGATCAGTCTCTGGGGCTCATCTAGGTGTCCTGGCTGTAGAGGTCATCTCTAGGTGCTGATCCACCATCTGATCTGGATACAGTCTGGATCTGGGTGGCTACGGTGACCTCGGAATAAGAAAGAAACAGACTAATATTAGCGTAGATGCCATTCTTCTAACAATGTAACAAGTATATCAGGTGTTTTGGGAAGTGTTCCCTGTTCCGGTTGACCTAATTAATGCAGCCTAACAATCATTTAACGGATTTGAATTATAGAAATGTGATAGTGTATTATGTGTACGTCAGATTAAAGAGATGGGTCTTTAATCTAGATTTAAACTGACAGAGTGTGTCTGTTTCCCGAACAGTGTTAGGTATGGCCAGAGTTTTGAGATCGCAGCGGACATGAAGGACTATAATGCAATAAGATCTCGCTCAAATACTGAGGTGCCAAGCCATTCAGGGCTTTATAGGTAATTAGCAAGATCTTAAAATGTATACCATGTTTAATAGGGAGCCAGTGCAATGTTGACAGAACCGGGCTAATGTGGTCATACTTCCTGGTTTTAAGAACTCTAGCTGCTGCATTTTGAACCAGCTGGAGTTTGTTTATTAAACGTGCAGAGAAACCACCCAATAAAGCATTACAATAATCTAGCCTTGAGGTCATGAATGCATGAATTAATGTTTTTGCATTTGACATTGAGAGCATAGGTCGTAATTTGGATATATTTTTAAGATGGAAAAATGCAGTTTTACAAATGCTAGTGTAACACGGGGCAACAGAATAAGTATTCTGTGTAATACACTTGACAGATTTTACAATAGGCCTAGGTTCGACTCTGGGAGGATTTAATAATGAATCGTTGGGCCACTTATAGTAAATGAATTAACAGCCGGAACTTTTAATACAAACACATGAAACAATATTTTGAACAATTTTCACAGGTTGAAGGAATATTCAATTTTTCTGGTTCCCACTCAACATCCGTAAATGAAGTGAAAAGATGGTTTAGGATTTGAGTCCAAATGTTTATGAAGTCCATGAATAAAGGGGGGAAGAAAAAAAAAGAAAAGAAAGTGTCTCTAATCCTTCAGCTCCTTTGTATGTATGTGAAATCCTCGAATGTCAGTGTGTGTAAAGGCCTTTTTATGTTATTTACTACCCGGGTAGTGTGTATGTGTGTAGGAGATCTCAGCTTAGCTGTAAACTTCAGCGGATCCATGCAGAATCACGGCTCTGGCTCGCCATTCGGACAATCACTCAAGCAGAATCAGCGTCAAAAAAAAACAATCTGCACAAAACAATGCAGTCACATTAAACATCTATGAATTCCATCAACTTCAGCAACGATATTTTCTATCAGTTGCACAAAAGTACATGTTACTCATGCTCGTGACAACATTTGTAAACGTAACCAAGCTTATAATTACTTAGAAATGCTACATTTCTCTGTATAACATATTTATTTTCACTCGTTGACATTTACATACTTGTGAATGATGCAATCATTCAACCAAAACAGATTAACAAGCGTCATACACCAATTAATTAACTCCGTACGAGTACAAACCCTCTTTAAACATACAAAAAATACATTCTTAAGATCATATATAACTCTGATTGTTTTTTTTTATAACACATGTAAAGAAAGATGAACGTCTAGTAATTCAAAGTAATGCGTAAGCAAGCAAAACTCACCAGAGTTCTCACAAAAGGAAAAGTAGTAATCAAAAGACTGGTTTCGACAGGATGAAGTTGAACTTGCTATAATTAACACTCTTAGAGAAAGAAGTCACACATTAAAATGGAGAAACATAACAAAATTGCTTAATTTTCTAAGACCACATGCGAAGTTCGAACCTTGTGCGTTTCCAGCAGGCTTCTTCGTCTGAACTAGACTCAATTGATTCAACATGTATGCCACAGCGCTAACCGCCCTCTAGTGGCTACGGAGCCCCTTAGAGCTCATGGTGGTGCAAAGATGTTTGCGTTCTTTCGCAAAACTTTTGCGTTCCCTCGCAAAGATGTTTGCGTTCCCTCGCAAAACTTTGCGTTCTCTCGCAAAGATGCTTTGCGTTCTCTCGGGAACGAAAATTTTCCACCACCATGAGCTCTAAGGGCAATCATAAGTGGCAAATCATAGAGTTACACCAAGAGATTCTTACAAGAGATTCTTACTGACATACAGCTAAAGGGAGTGGAGAATGAAGTTAGGATATGATTGAACCATTAAAGGTGAAATTTAAGGGGGTTACACTAGAAACATGTTTTTCGAAGAAAAGATTGCTATCAAGAAGTACGCCTGGGTTCCTAACTGATGACGAAGAATTTACAGAGCAGCCATCAAGTATTAGACAGTGATCTAGGTTATTACATGCTAAAGTTTTTGGTCCAATAATTTATCGTTTTTTTCAGAATTTAGCAGTAAGAAATTGCTAGTCATCCAGTTTTTGATATTAACTATACATTCCGTTAGTTTTGCAAATTGGTAAGTTTCATCAGGTTGCGAAGAAATATAGAGCTGGGTATCATCAGCATAACAGTGAAAGCTAACACCATGTTTCCTACAGATATCTCCCAAGGGTAACATGTAAAGCGTGAAAAGTAAGGGGCCAAGTACTGAGCCTTGAGGTACTCCATACTGCACTTGTGATTGGTATGATGCCTCTTCATTTACTGCCACAAATTGATGGCGGTCAGATAAGTACGATTTGAACCATGCCAGTGCACTTCCTCTAATGCCAACATAATTTTATAGTCTATTTAAAAGAATGTTGTGATCGATAGTGTCAAACGTGGCGCTAAGATCCAGTAGCACTAATAGAGAAATACAACCACGATCAGATGATAATAGCAAGTCGCTTGTAACTCTAATGAGAGCAGTCTCAGTACTATGATATGGTCTAAAACCTGACTAGAAATCCTAACATATATAATTTTTCTCTAAGAAGGAACATAGTTGTGATGATACTACCTTTTCTAATATCTTTGACAGAAAAGGGAGATTCGAGATCGGTCTGTAATTAATTAATTCTTTGGGGTCAAGTTGTGGTTTTTTAATGAGAGGCTTAATAACAGCCAGTTTGAAGGTTTTTGGCACATATCCTAATGACAATGATGAGTTAATAATATTCAGAAGAGGATCTATTACTTCTGGAACCACCTCTTTTAGGAGCTTAGATGGAACAGGGTCTAAAATACAGGCTGTTGGTTTAGATGATTTGACAAGTTTATACAATTCTTCATTTCCAATAGAAGAGAATGAGTGGAATTGTTCCTCAAGGGATCTATAGTGCACTATCTGATGTGATACTGTGGCTGACAGCTGCATGGTTACAATTTTATCTCTAATAGTTTCGATCTTGGAAGTAAAGTAGCTCATAAAGTCATTACTACTGTGCTGCTGGGTAATGTCTGCACCTGCTGATGTTATATGTTTTGTTAATTTAGCCACTGTATTAAATAAATATTAGGGGGTGTGTTTGTTTTCTTCTAAAAGAGACGTAAAGTAAGCAGATCTAGCGGTTTTTAATGCTTTTCTGTAGGATAGGGTACTTTCCCACCAAGCAATACAAAATACCTCTAATTTTGTTTTTCTCCAGCTGCTCTCCATTTTCCGGGCTGCTCTCTTTAGGGCCCCGAGTATGCTCATTATACCACCAAATGTTTCCATAGATGCAATGTAACGTTTAATTGCTATTATTTCTTTTGTAAGCAATGCTTTGTACCAAATATCTTTCATAATATTCTCCTAAATCAGCATTCAAAATAAAAAAATAAAACAAAATTGTTACACAATTGTTATGACGATATATTTTCTGTATGTGTTTTGTATGCAGCTCATTTTATTTTTTTAAAGCAATGAAGGATGTTTATGACTAATATTAGCAGTGTAGTTTTATTAAACATACAAAGAGTGCATGTCTGCTTATTATTATAATAGAATCAAAATCAACTATAAATCACAATCGGAAGTCATTACAAGCACTCGATGATGGTTTAAAGTGGGTAAGCAAATACATGAATAATTAAATACATTTTCAAGTGTAGCTTGCTAATTGTACTTCTAATTATATTTTAGGATGTAGCCTATTCTTTTAAGCATTATAGATAGCTTGTGTTTCTGGTGTAGAACCAAACTTGTTTGTTAATTTAGAAGTTAAATCCATTTACGCAATACATATCTGAGGAAAAATACATTTGATTCGCCTCGCTTTTTTGCATCGCACTCAGTGTGGAAAGGCCTTAACACTTGGCCAGGGGCGGTTGTCAAATTGACTAGCACAGCTCTTCTACAGGCTACATAAAAATGAATAAACAGTCTATTTGTTAATAATCCATCACATCACATACTCTGTGACTTTGTTACTTCCTGTTGCTTGTGACCAACCAACTAATTAAGATTTGGTCGACTAAGCCTCTTCTCATCAACTAGGTCTGCCCTTAACTATTTAAAGAAAATATTAAGTTCAGATAACACAACCTATAAAGACATGCTGGGAATGAAAGCGAGATGAGATGGATCCAAATGCAAGCAGACTTTAATAACAAGATGTAGAAACAAACACGGGTAAATCAAAGAACAAGGCAAAAACAGGGGTTTATATGCACAGGGTAACAAGGAGGGTGGAGCTAATGAATTTATATGACAAAAAATGAGGAAAGCTATGGCAACACACAAGGTAGCATAGGGAACTGAAACAGGAAGAAAGCAAAGAACAATAGGAATACAATGCAAAACAAGAGGCCTTAAAAACAGAAACCAAGACAAGGAACACAGACAGGGATCATGTGTAGCGTTTGGAACAATCAGACACACATTTATTCATTATATTTAATGAATAATCCACAAGCCCTCTCATTCAGCAAACAATCTGTGAGGGTCTATGGACCCTTCCCCTGAAAGAGCACCCTAAAGGGATCAGTTACCAGGGAAACCATCTGATCAGACTGTTTATTGCTCAAAAGTATGTGAGATGCAAAGTGAAGTAAGAACAGACCCTTCTGAAACCCATGCAATGCCCATAAAAACAGAACTTTCCTCGTTTTACTCATAGACAAACCTTTCTACGAATAAACATGTGTGTATGATTTTACCTGTCTTGTATAGTCTCTTGCAATGTATTTTGTTTTATGCATGCTTGAAGTACTAGTTAATGTACCCACCTATATCGTGTCTCCTACCAAATTAATGCTCATTTGATGACGCACACTTTGGTGTACACCACCTCCTCATAGAATGCCATGTGTGTTTGGAATTTAATCAAAGTATAGACTGCCAGAGCCATTCGAACCAGGCTCTCAGACAAAGGGTCATAAAACCCCCCAATGTTTCCAGCCTCCCGCTTCGAAATTCAGCCTTTCTCATTGGTCAAGCCCATCCTGAAAGGTGTGACCTAACTTTAAAGGACTCACGCACAGGTCCGTCCTTCTCTTCTGCTAAATCTTCCAATAGCTGCCCGTGTGGTTGGACTCATGGAGAGCCTGAGCAGATGTGGGCGTGCCCGGCAGGCCCCATCCTATAGAGCCGTGTGCGATCTCCCTAGCCTCCATTCACCATCATGGAAATGCCCTCGTTCAGACATTTCTCCCTCCCTGCTTCCGGCAGTCTCTGCATCTTCATCTCTGGATTACAGCCTGCAGTTCCACTGCGGCCCACAAGGCCAGCAGGCCCCATTTTACACCCAGCCATGTGCTTACTTAGGAGAGAGGACTCTCTCAACCCCAACAGAGTCAAGAACAACCTCGGAATTTCAAGAGATTGCAACTTCGGCCATTGAATGGAACATCCAGACCTTCTTCAGAGGCTTCACAAGACTCTCGTTCCACAGCCAAGTCAAATGCAAGTATCGTTCCTTTCACCACACCGAGGTTTGTTGTAAGCTATCGTATACTGTGCTTTGAATTAGAGACTGATGGTTCTTTCAGATGGTCAACTCATCCTCATTTCCCCTGTTTCTGTCCGGTTTCATTCATCATCTCATTTACCTTTCCCATGTACCATGTATGTGTGATTTGTGTGTGTGTGTGTGTATATGTGTGTTTGTTTAGACTAGTTATGTGTTTGTGATTTAGTTAATAAAACTTTGTGCACAATACAAATGAGTATTTGTTTCTGATTCTCTGCTTGCAACAAAGTCAATTTAACTATTTTGATATTGTTACATGCTCTGAGTAGTACTGTATCTTAAAAAGGGTATTTTCTCTTATCCTGGAAATTAAGAATTCTTTGAATTCATAAATAATCAATACTGAGCATTCGCTAGACAACCTGGTCAACTGATTGTACTGTAAATTCTGCTTTATCAAGCTAATTCTATTAACTTATCCAAATATTAGAATTTATTATAAAGAGTTGTGATTAATTATTGATATTCCCCCTTTGAACTAATTTACTACAATTAAATAGTCCCCCCTCAAAGGAGTGGCTTCCAGATGTTCCAAAAGAGGAGTCCAAGAGGGAGGTGGAGTCGAGGTGGACCAGGGGAAGGGATGGGGTGCCAAGCCCGTGTTGTGGAGGACGGCATGGAGACAGAGGTGGAACAGCGAGCCAGGGTGGAGCCGGTGACCAAGGCGAAGCTGGAGACCAGGGGTAGCTGGCGGAGCAGGGGGCCAGGGTAGAGATGACGGGACTTAAGACCCCCACAGTGGAGCAGAAGACCACCACAGCAAAGCGGACGGGACCGAAGACCTCCATGGCGGAGCAGAAGACCACCAGAGCAGGCGGGACTGAAGATCCCCACCATGGAGCAGAAGACCACCCCAGCTAAGTGGACAGGATCAAAAATATTCAGACGACCACCAGGGTGGAGCTAATGGAACTGGAGACCCCCAAGGTGGAGCTGATAGAACTGAGAACCACCAAAGTGGAGTAGACAAAACTGAAACACCTTTCAGCAGAGCAGACGGAGCAGTGGACCACCAGAGGATCCACTGTGGATCAGCCGTGACAGGGCAGACTGAGATTTCAGAGACAGCCTCTTGGCCATGACAGGATTTGACAGAGTGTTCAGGGACAGGCGTGGCACCCTCGGGAGAATATGGATTGGACACTGCCAAGTCGGGAGGATCTGGGGCTTAATTTATAAAATATTCCGCCGAAACCATCTTAAATTTGGTCATCTCTCAAATATACATACGTGTGATCCATAGAATGAATGTATGCACAGAAAACGCACGTACGCCTCTCTTTCAGATGTGAAATCTGTGAATCGCAAATTATCTTGAACTTGCGAGCACCTGAATGGTTTCAGCTCTCAGCCTTGTAAAGGACTCCTAATTAATGTCATTAACATATAAACAATCACCAGTCATGGTCCAAATCCTTTAATTTACAACAGTGATTTTTTATTTAATTTCCAGAATCCTGCAGTACCCCGACAAGAAAAAGTGTGTATCTGGCTCAGACCCAGATGTGACGCCAAGCACTTATCCATGTCAAAGGCAGATTTTACAAATATGAGCATTGGCGTGGATTTAAGCGTATACACACTCTAAGATCAAATCTGTGCGTACACACTTTATAAATGAGGCCCATGGAGCGGATACCACGCCATGATGTCCAGAAACACTTGGAATGGCGTCCCTGATGGCTGATGACACTGGCGTGGCATCCATGATTCCAGGAGACTCTGGCATTGTGGCCATGATGGCAGTCAAGTAGAGGCTCTGACATGGAAGTTGTTACAAATTCAAGGCTCGCAAGCCTCAGTGTAGGGCATGCTGGAATACTTGGTCAGTCAAGCCAAAGTCCCTTTCAAGCAAAGTCCGTTCACTCGGCCACCATATTTGCAATGCCTCCGGGCAGCTCAAACAAGACCAAGGCCTATCAATGAATGGGGGAATCCTGAAATCTCAAAAACGGCTCGCTGAACTCACGATTAAATTACATATTTCAAATCAGCAATAAAATCTGAAATGAACTGCCCCATGAATGTGAACTGCCCCATATAACATAACAATCTAGAAACATACTTAATGCAAAGAACAATTCCTGTGTTGTTAGTATTAGACTTGTTGTTAGACTCCTTTTGTAGGCTCTTTTAAGATTTAAGAACTATTTTCATTACATTTTAAAATATGTATTAAAGGGGTCATATAATGCCGATTTTCCACAAGTTATTATTATTCTTTAGGGTCTTAATGAAAAGTTTATAACATAGTTTGGTTAAAATTTTTCATTGGTAGTGTAAAAAACACCTTTTTTACCCTGTCAAAAACAGCTCTTGTCAGAGCAAGCCGTATTGTGTAATTTTCCTTTAAATGTTAATGAGCTCTGCTGACCCCGCCCCTCTCTTCTGAGCCACTTTCTGAGGGCTGCATTACTTTAGTGGCATTCATCGTGAAACTTGCTAATTAGCACATTATTAGAAAAGGCGATTTGCAAATATTCATTTAAAAAACCTTGTACTCACTTCTTCTGGAGGTGAAGCTGGATCACAAACGATTCGAGCAAACATAGATGCATTTAGGTAGATCGAGGGCGCATTCCCTTCAAAACCAAACGTAATCCTCTTCAGCTGCTCAGATGTCGGGAGCAAATGACGACTGCTATGTTCATTATTACATCCAACAACAAAACACCTCAATCGCTTAGGAGTCATTCTTGTCTACATCTGCTCCGGTGGTGAAACAAGTGATGACAGTATGGAGCGAATTTTTTGCCAATATTCATTAAACAAATCCAGTGTTTTGCAAATAAACGTAATCTGCTTTGCAAAGAAAAACGCGACTTTCAAACAAACGCAAAGTGATTTGCAAATACAAAACTCTATTTGAGAGAAAATGCAGAGGCATGGACAAATATATGTATTGTGTGTTACAAGTGTAAGACTCATTTTCAGATTTTCTCACATGCGTGCGGGCAGATTTTCTCACACGTGCAATTGAGCAACTTTCTTTTCCAAAAACACCAGATGGCGCTGTTGGCAGTGGTGTAGCGCAAATCCGCGGGTCTGGGTTGGGGTTATATTGGATGCGTTGCAATATTGGAAATATTATATATTCTGTTTTAAACCAAGGTGAGTCAGTGGATATCACACAAGCAATGTGCAAAGTTTGTGCAAGACTTAATGCCGGTCAGAACAATTTCCCCTCCGCACTCCGAGCATAAAAATTGCTACCGCTCACTGATATCAGAAGCACCGCTCCGCCTTCTCCGTGTCTAAAGTAGCCTATGTTTGAAATGCATGTTTGAAATATCATAACGTATATTAAAAGAAAAAATTAAATAATTGAAGCGTTTTCTTGAAACACTGTGCAAACTTTTTTCAAATGTCAAGCTAATAACATGGTTGTCAGCATTAAAAGGTATAATTGCTGCTTTTTGCAGTGCAAATTTAGTTTGTGATGAAAATAACAGTAGGCTACGTTTTCGTCAGTTATTTTACCTACGGATCGCTGCATTTCTTACAGATTTCTGCTCATTCGAAATCGGATATAGATGAAGTAGCGCTGTAATTAAATTAGTTTGAATGCATTATTGAGAGAGCGATTGCATGTGAATAAGTGTTGTACCTGTTTAAATGATGTTTTCACTTGAAAATACTCAGTATCTAGAAGGAACAAACAAATTTCTTGAGAACTATAACTTCCCGTTCATGTCAGTTGCCGTCCTTCACATTCTTTATGATTTGAGTGATCCTTCTCTATCACGCAAGCTAAATGTTTAACATGCGAATTCTTGCTAAATATGCAGTTATATTACGGGTTGTTGGCATGTTACTCGTGATGGAGCAATGGTGGAGCACTCTTGGAGCGAGTGAAAAGCACGACACTCCGACTTTTAAAAAATCCGCTCCTACCTCCAGTAAAAATCACTCTACTCCACGCTCCGCTCATACTCTGATGCCAGTGAACGTCTTTCAACATGAAAGTGAAAGTAAAAAATTACGGCTTTTTTATTTGTCGACGTATGCATTAACGGCGCATATTCAGAGACAACGAGAAACGAATCTCCTACTTAATATGCGATATAAAACTGTTTTATTTATTTCCTTAATGTTTCTCTTGTGGCCCGAACATATTCAAAAGGTATTTCGTGTTGAACAGGTTGTTTTTGAAGTCGGCGCTAAAAATAAGCTGTCATTAAGTTTATTTGATGACTGAAGTGTTAACAGTTTTATTTAGGCTATA
Source organism: Barbus barbus (assembly GCF_936440315.1). Lineage (NCBI taxonomy): Eukaryota > Metazoa > Chordata > Actinopteri > Cypriniformes > Cyprinidae > Barbus > Barbus barbus. Next base: position 9,982,845 of record NC_136741.1, read on the forward strand.
GGCCTATAATTGTAGGCTATAATAGACCTGTATAAAAAAAAATATTTTTAACATTTTCAGTGAGGAGTAGTAGCCTAAGCTAACAGTCTAATCTTTTATTATCCTCACAGCGCGTCAGTTATGCGGTGATGCACAAAATTATTGTAATATTAATTTAATAATAAAAGTAACCTAATAATAATAGCCAGAATGTAAAATGACATTAATTGAAAATGCCATATACTCTTAATAATGAGAATATTTAATGCTTTTGACAATATCTCTGGCTATCGTCTATACATGATCATTGTCTTTCAACGCACTCCATTGTCTTATCGCGTACCCTTCCACTACGCCACTGGCTGTTGGTCAATTTACGCTAGTCTCCCGAGACCCAAAATACCTTTTTACCTTTTCAGACCAATATGAGTGGGGAACAGGTGAGCTTCTGTCTTATCTCGATAATTAACCATTTAGATGTTTTCACAAAGCGACCCTACTACAGTGTCAGTGAAATTAACAGCAAGTGCTGTAAAGTTGTTAACATGATTGATTAGTTCAAAAATCATTAGTGACATAGTCAAGTCAAGTCAAGTCACCTTTATTTATATAGCGCTTTTAACAATGCAAATTGTGTCAAAGCAACTGCACAATATCAAAATAGGAAAATAGAGTGTCAGTAATGTAAAATGACAAGATTAAACACTCAATTTTCAGTTAAAGGCATTTCATTATTGAATTCAGTGATGTCATCGTCCAGCTCAGTTCAGTTTAAATAGTGTCTGTGCACAAGCTGTACGGCAAACTGTATCTATACAACCAATTATTTATGTAAATACCTCACATAAAATTTCTCTCTATGCTGATGATATTTTGCTTTTTGTTTCTAATATTGCTGTGTCCGTTCCTGAGTGCTTAAATCTTTTTAACATATTTGGTAGTCTTTCAGGTTACAAAATAAACTGGAACAAATCGGCTCTAATGCCTCTGAATGAGGCAGCTAGACAAGAATCTAATAGTTTACCTCCTCTTATCCCCATAGTCCAACAGTTTACATATTTGGGTATTAATATATCCCCCTCAATACATCTTATTTCTAATTGTAATTATAAATCTCTTCTGAATAAGATTAAGGAGGACTTAGACAGGTGGTCACCCTTATGTTTAGCTCTTCATGGAAGAATATCTACAATTAAAATGAATGTGCTCCCCAGGGTAAATTTTTTATTTTCCATGTTGCCTCTTCCTCCGCCTGAACATTTTTTCAAGGAGCTTAATATGGCCATTTCTAGTTTTATATGGTTGAAGAAAAAACCCAGAATCCGACTTAAGACGATGCAGCGTAAGAAATTAGATGGAGGTCTGTCATTGCCTAATTTTGAATTATATAATTTAGCCTTTCAAATAAGAGGAATCAGAACATGGATTAATTCGGACTCTTCGGTTCCATGGCGAGTTATGGAAGCAAATATTATCCATCCAGTTCGATTACAGGATCTCCTCTTTTCAGGTATTTCAAAATCCTTAAAGAAAACTTATGGACCAATTATTGAATATTCACTTGATGTATGGAAAAAGGTTGAGAAAATTACGGGAGGACCCTTTTTATATACTAAGACAACCCCATTATGGCACAACAACCGTTTATGCACGGGCAACAAACCCTTTGTTTTTAAAACCTGGTCAGACTCTGGTGTTCATACATTGAATGACATTTATTGTGATGATGGCCTCAAATCGTTTCAGGACTTAAGTGCAGAGCTTTCTTTACCTGGATTCTCTTTTTTTCTATATTTAAGACTGAGGTCAGCTTTAAAAGCCTACGGCGTTCCGTGGGACACAAATGTGCTCACTCATCCTCTGTGGGAATGGTTGAGCATTGATACTCCTTCTAGTGGTTTAGTTTCTAAGATTTACAATTCAATCCTCTTACTGCAATATACTTATATTCCAGCTATCCACTCTTGGGAAAGGGATGGTCTTGTTCAAGCTGATTGGGACGTAGTATGGGCCAGATGTTTTACTGCCTCTAAGAATCTTGCACATCAGATGATACATTATAAGTGTATTAACAGAGCCTATTTCACTCCCAGTGTACTATATAAGATGAAGGTTAGATCTGATCCTTACTGTCATTTATGTAATAAATCTACAATAGGCTCGTACTTGCACATGTTTTGGGAATGTCCGGTTGTGGTTCCTTTTTGGGAATCTGTGTGTTCCATTCTTTCGGACTACATGCAATTAGATGTACCTCGAGATCCCCTGCTGTTTCTTCTATTGGATGATTCCAGTCTCCAGTTGAATGTTCATCAAAAAAGGACCTTATCAGCTGCAAGTACTGCTGCCAAAAAGACTATTTTGAAATTATGGATAGAACCATCCACTCCCATAACTTTCACTTGGCTATCATACTTCAGAGACATTGTTTTGCTGGAAGGTACCACTGCCAGGCTCAATGGCGCAAAGGGCAACACTATTCAGAGTTGGATAAATGTTTCTGAGATGTTGCTAGATAGACTGAAAAGTTGACATCCCTACAATGCTTATCGGACTTTTATCACTTTTATTATTTTTCTTTCTCTCTCTCTCTGTATAAGTGGACAGCTTCATGGCATCTGTTTGTATATAGTTCTTTTGAACCGCGAACTGTGATTTGTTTCTGAAATGAAACTAAATCTGAATAAAAATGTTGATCACAAAAAAAAATAGTGTCTGTGCAATCAGGTCTAAGATATCGCTGGAAATGAAGTGTCCCCAACTAAGCAAGCCAGAGGCGACAGTGGCAAGGAACCAAAACTTCATCGGTGACAGAGTGGAGAAAAAAACCTTGGGAGAAACCAGGCTCAGTCGGGGGGCCATTTCTCCTCTGGCCAAACGAACCAGCAGTTCAATTCCAACTGCAGCAAAGTCAGATTGTAAGGGCTCAACTGGTTCCAGTGGTCTTTTCCTGATGGCTGTCTAAGTGGCAGGGTCCTCACTGGGGATCTGTCTCTGGAGCTCATCTAGGTGTCCTGGTCTCTGCTGACGTTCAGGGCTGTAGAGGTCATCTCTGGGTGCTGATCCACCATCTGATCTGGATACGAACTGAATCTGGTGACTGCAGTGACCATCTGGGCTGGATACGGACCGGATCGGGTGGCTACGGTGACCTCGGAATAAGAGGGAAACAGACTAATATTAGCGTAGATGTCAATCTTCTTACGATGTAACAAGTACATTGTGTGTTATGGGAAGTGTTCCCGGTTCCGGTTGACCTAGTTAATGCAGCCTAACAATCCTTTAACGGATTTGAATATTAGAAGTGTATTAGTGTTTTATGTGTACGCCAGGTTAAAGAGATGGGTCTTAAATCTAGATTTAAACTGACAAAGTGTGTCTGCCTCCCGAACAGTGTTAGGTAGATTGTTCCAGAGTCTGGGCTCTAAATAGAAAAAGGATCTGCCCCACGCAGATGATTTTGATATTTTAGGTATTATCAAATGGCCAGAGTTTTGAGAACGTAATGGACGTGGAGGACTATAATGCAATAAGAGCTCGTTCAAGTACTGAGGAGCCAAACCATTCAGGGCTTTATAAGTTATTAACAAGATTTTAAAATCTATACAATGTTTAATAGGGAGCCAGTGCAGTGTTGACAGAACCGGGCTAATGTGGTCACACTTCCTGGTTCTAGTAAGAACTCTAGCTGCTGCATTTTGAACCATCTGTAGTTTGTTTATTAAAGGTCCCATGACATGCTGTTTTTTGGATGCTTTTATATAGGCCTAAGTGGTCCCTAGTACTCTATCTGAAGTCTTGTTCCCGAAATTCAGCCTTGGTGCAGAATTTCAGCCACTACGAGCCAGTACCACAATGAGATTTCCTTAGGATGTGCCATTTCTGTGTCTGTAGTTTTAAATGCTAATGCGGAGGAGAGAGGCGGGGCAAGGTGGAGGGTGGGTGTGTGGCCTGCAGCTTGCGGCCACGGTACCATGCGCTAATGTTGACAGTGGATGTATCGCAATGGCTCGTAGACACGCAGTCGTTCAAGCTTTTCAGTTTGACCCAGAATCTGATCCGGATGGAGAAGTACCGGATGAAGAAGTTGCAACTCAGTGGCTACAGCAGGACGTCTCCGAATGGTTAGTTTAAAATATTGTGTCTGGATACGGTCAGTGTTTCCCAAGTCAAGTCAAGTCACCTTTATTTATATAGCGCTTTTTACAATGCAAATTGTGTCAAAGCACTGCACAATATCAAAAAAAGGAAAATAATGTGTCAATAAGTTTAAATAGTGTCTTTGCAATAAGGTCGGCGATATCGCTGGAAATGAAGCGTCCCCAACTAAGCAAGCCAGAGGCGACAGCGGCAAGGAACCAAAACTCCATCGGTGACAGAATGGAGAAAAAACCTTGGGAGAAACCAGGCTCAGTCGGGGGGCTAATTCTCCTCTGGCCAAACAAACCAGCAGTTCAGTTCCAAACTGCAGCAAGTCAGATTAAATGGGCTCAGCTGGTTCCAGTGGTCTTTTCCGATGACTGTCTAAGTGGCGGGGTCCTCAATGGGGATCTGTCTCTGGCGTTCATCCAGGTGTTTGGCCTCTGCCTACGATCAGGGACACATACGTCATCTCCCGGCGCTGATCCTCCATCTCAGGTGTTCGGTCATCTCAGATCATGTAATGGTTAGATCCAGACTGAAGTTCTGTAATTCCTGGCTACCACGGGATGTTAATCGTAGAGACAAGCAGAGACATGATTAGCGTAGCTGCTGTTCCATCTAAGCAAAAATAAATTGTTCAACCCAAGCTAAAGAATAATAATAATGTACATTTGATCAGATATAACTGCAGTACAAGATTATAAAATGCATTGTGTGTATGCTTGGCTAAAGAGATGTGTCTTTAATCTAGATTTAAACAGAGAGAGTGTGTCTGAACCCCGAATGTTATCAGGAAGGCTATTCCAGAGTTTGGGAGCCAAATGTGAAAAAGCTCTACCTCCTTTAGTGGACTTTGCTATCCTAGGTACTACCAAAAGTCCAGAGTTTTGCGACTTTAGAGAGCGGGTTGGATTATAGCGTGGTAGAAGACAAGTTAGGTACGCAGGTGCTAAACCATTTAGGGCCTTATAGGCAAGTAATAATAATTTGTAAATGATACGGAACTTAATAGGTAGCCAGTGCAGAGACTGTAAAATTGGAGTAATATGATCATATTTTCTTGATCTGGTAAGAACTCTAGCCGCTGCATTTTGGACTATCTGTAGCTTGTTTATTGAAGATGCAGGACAACCAGCTAGCAGTGCATTACAGTAGTCCAGTCTAGAGGTCATGAATGCATGAACTAGCTTTTCTACATCAGAAACAGGTAGCATGCTTCGAAGCTTGGCAATGTTTCTAAGATGGAAGAATGCTGTTTTTGTAACATGGGAAATATGATTTTCAAAGGACAAGTTGCTGTCTAAAATAACACTCAGATTTTTGACTTTAGAGGACGTAACAGTACATCCGTCTAGTTGCAAATTATAATCCACGAGATTCTGTGTACTGTTTTTTGGTCCAATAAGTAATATCTCTGTCTTGTCTGAATTTAGTAGGAGGAAATTATTGGTCATCCAATCTTTTACACTTTTTACACAATCTATTAGCTTAGATAGTTGAGAAGTTTCATCTGGTCTTGTTGAGATATATAATTGAGTATCATCAGCATAGCAATGAAAACTTATCCCGTGTTTTCTAATAATATTTCCAAGGGGCAACATGTAAATTGAAAATAGCAGAGGACCTAGGACAGATCCTTGTGGTACTCCATACTTTACTGGTGATAATTGAGATGACTCCCCATTTAAATGAACAAAGTGGTAGCGATCGGACAGGTAGGATCTAAACCATCTTAAAGCCTGTCCTTGAATACCAATATAGTTTTGTAATCGATCTATGAGTATATTATGGTCTATAGTGTCAAACGCAGCACTAAGATCAAGTAATACTAGCAATGAGGTGCAGCCTTGATCTGAAGCAAGTAGTAAGTCATTCGTAATTTTAACAAGTGCAGTTTCTGTACTATGATTGGGCCTGAAACCTGATTGAAATTCTTCATAGAGATAATTTTTTTGCAAAAAGGAGCATAATTGAGTAGACACAACTTTTTCTAAAATTTTTGACATAAATGGAAGATTTGAAATGGGGCTGTAATTTGCCAGTTCATTTGAATCTAGTTGTGGTTTCTTAATAAGAGGCTTAATAACCGCCACCTTGAATGGTTTTGGGACGTGACCTAAATATAACGATGAGTTAATAATATTGAGAAGCGGTTTTTCTGCTACTGGTAACAACTCTTTCAGTAATTTAGTAGGTACAGGATCTAATAAACACGTTGTTGGTTTAGATGCACTGATAAGTTTTATTTAGCTCTTCCTGTCCTATAGTTGTAAAGCACGGCAGTTTTTCTTTGGGTGCGATGAATGAAGCTGAAATACTAGACGCAGTAGAATCTACATTTGATATTGTATTTCTGATGTTATCTATTTTATCAGTAAAGAAATTCATAAAGTCATGACTATTAAACTGTGGGGGAATATTTAGATCGGGTGGTGTCTGTTTATTTGTTAATCTAGCCACTGTGCTAAATAAGAACCTTGGATTGTTTTGGTTATTATCTATGAGTTTGCGGATATGCTCTACCCTGGCAGCTTTTAGAGCCTGTCTATAGTTGGACATACTTTTTTTCCACGCAATTCTAAAAACTTCTAATTTAGTTTTTCTCCATTTGCGCTCAAGAATACGAGTTTCTTTCTTGAGAGAACGGGTATAACTGTTGTACCATGGCGCAGTACGTTTTTCTCTAACCTTTTTCAATTTGAGGGGGGCAACAGCTTCTAATGTATTAGAGAAGATAGTGCCCATGTTGCTAGTCATTTCGTCTAGTTCATGCGTATTTATTGGTACACAGAGCAGTTGAGATAAATCAGGCAGGTTATTTGTGAATCTGTCTTTGGTGGCTGGAACAATAGTTCTGCCCAGACGATAACGCGGAGCCATATAACTAATATCAGTAATAGGCAGCATGCACGATATAAGGAAATGATCAGTAACATCGTCACTTTGAGGTACGATATCTATATCAGTAAGATCAAGTCCATGCGATATAATTAAATCTAGCGTATGATTAAAACGATGAGTGGGTCCGGTGACGTTTTGCTTGACTCCAAAAGAGTTTATTAGGTCAGTAAACGCAAGTCCTAACGCATCATTTGTATTATCAACGTGAATGTTAAAATCTCCGACAATTAGCAGTTTATCAACATTAACTAGTAGATCTGAGAGGAAATCTGCAAATTCTTTTAGGAAATCTGTATATGGCCCTGGCGGTCTATACACAGTAGCCAGAGCAAGAGACAGGAGAGATTTCTTTTGCATATCTAACAGTGTAACATTAAGCAGAAGTATTTTGAATGAGTTAAACCTCCTGTATCCTGTTTTCTGAGTAACATTGAGAATATCACTATATATTGTTGCCACACCGCCGCCACGACCAGTCTGACGGGGCTCATGTTTATAACAGTAGCTTGGTGGAGTAGACTCATTTAGACCAAAATATTCATTTGGTTTAAGCCAGGTTTCAGTCAGGCAGAGTACATCAAAATGATTATCTGTGATCATTTCATTTACAATAACTGCTTTGGGTGCGAGTGATCTAATGTTTAAGAGCCCAAGTTTTAAAAATAGTTTTTGTTCATTTATTTTGCGTTTTTCTGGTTTAATCACGGTCAGATTTTTTTCTAGATCCTGCATTGAATTTATATTTTGATCTCGCTATTCGGGGAACAGACACAGTCTGTATAGATTGGACAACGCAATTATTTCTATTTTTTAAGTGGGTAGAACAAAAGTCGTCATAGCAGTTATTTGAGAATTGGCTTACTAGTCAGATGGAGCGTAGCGTCCTGGAGATGTTGTTTCCCACACATAGACTTTACTTGGGTGGACCGGAACAATATCCACCACCCGCTGCCATCAGCTCCCGTGTTTCACACACACGAGCGTGACTTTAGCACAATATTTAGTAACTTTCAGAACCTTTTGGCGGATTTTTTCCTAACATACTAACAAACCTAGCGACTTTAAAAAAAAATTTAAAAAAAAACCTATCATTCAGTTGTAAGATGTCTCCAGTACTGCCCTGCGAGCGCGAGGACTGACTCTCCCAGTGCAGTGTCGCCTCTCTCGGCAAAGCAGCGTTTCCAAGCACTTGTCGCTTACTGACTGTTTGGACTTTTAAATATGAACATCTGTTAATATGCGCAGTTTGTTACTCAGACGCAAAACACTAATATAGCCAAAACCACTGCATATAGTTGCTTTTTAGTGTAAGTTAGATGTATATTGATTTTATCAGACGATGTTGCGATTATAAATCAGGATTTAAGGAGTACAGTGAGAGTGATTCAGGCTTAACATGTATTATTAATGGGTCGTGTTTACTATTTATACTTGTTTTATGTATGACAACAGAAAATATGTAAATGTGAACAGCTTTATTGGGCATTCAGTTGTACTACAGTATGTGACAGTTCATAGAGTAGAACCGATCTGAAGTGCCAAAAAACAATGCTTCGCTCGTTTGCACGCCATGATGTCTCTCGCTCGCCTCGCACGGTCATAGCTCATTTTCTCATGGGCGGACAAAGCAGAGAAAGGGGAGGTAACCTTTCCCTGTATGACGAAATAAAGGGAAGATTCCAGATTGGGCCATCTGAGCTTACATTTTCTCAAAGGCGAAGCAGGATTCGCAGGGCTCGGTTTACACCTATCACCATTTCTAGCCACTGGGGGACCATGGACAGGCTAGGGGAACTCATAATAATGTTAAAAAACCTCATAAAGTGAAATTTTCATGCCATGGGACCTTTAAGCGTGCAGAATAACTGCCCAATAAAGCATTACAATAATCTAACCTTGAGGTCATAAATGCATGAAGTAACATTTCTGCATTTGACATTGAGAGCATAGGTCTCAGTTTAGATATATTTTTAAGATGAAAAAAAGCAGTTTTACAAATGCTAGAAACGTGGCTGTCAAATGAGAGATTATTATCAAATAGCACACCTAGGTTCCTGGCTGATGACGAAGAATTTATAGAGGAGCCATGAAGTGTTAGACAGTGTTCTAGGTTATTACTTTTAGGGGTTTTAGGTCCGATAATTAACACCTCTGTTTTTTCAGAATTATCAGTAAGAAATTACTTGTCATCCAGTTTTTTATATCGACTATGCATTCCATAAGTTTCTCAAATTGGTGTGTTTCACCGGGCCGCAAAGAAATATAGAGCTGAGTATCATCAGCATAACAGTGAAAGCTAACCCCGTGTTTCCTGATGATATTTCCCAAGGGTAACATGTAAAGCATGAAAAGTAACGGCCCTAGTACTGAGCCTTGAGGTACTCCATACTGCACTTGTGATCGATATGATACCTCTTCATTCACTGCTACAAATTGATGGCGGTCAGGTATGATTTGAACCATGCTAATGCACTTCCACTAATGCCAAGAAAGTTTTCTAGTGTATTCAAAAGAATGTTGTGATCGATAAGATCCAGTAGCACTAATAGAGAGATGCAACCATGATCAGATGATAAGAGCGGGTCATTTGTAACTCTAATGAGAGCAGTTTCAGGACTATGTTATAGTCTAAATCCTGACTGGAAATCCTCACAGATATAATTTTTCTCTGAGAAGGAATATAATTGTGAGGATATAGTATAGATTTTGGAAGTAAAATAGTTCATAAAGTCATTACTGCTGTGCTGTTGGGAAATGTCAACACCTGTTGATGCTTGATTGTTTGCTATTTTTGCCACTGTATTGAATAAATACCTGGGGTTATGTTTTTTTTTTTCTAAAAGAGACGAAAAGTAATCAGATGTAGCAGTTTTAAATGCTTTTCTGTAGGATAGGGTACTTTCCTGTCAAGCAATACGAAATACCTCTAGTTTAGTTTTCCTCCAGCTGCGCTCCATTTTCCAGGCTGCTCTCTTTAGGGCGCGAGTGTGCTCATTATACCACTCTGTTGGACTCTTTTCCTTAATCTTCCTGAAGCGTAAAGGAGCAACCGTATCTAAAGTGCGACCCAAAAGAGAGACCCCATAGTTTCTGTTACATCATAAAAATTTTCTGCGCTGTTGGATATGCTGAGGAATTTAGATAAATCAGGAAGATTACTTACAGAGCAGTCCTTTGTGGTAGAAGTGATGGTTCTACCATATTTGTAAGGAGGAGTTGAATTTACAGCAGAGTCACTCCGAGAAGAGTCCTCGCTGTCCAGAGTGTGTCTTCAATCGTGTAGCACACTGTTTATTAAACCACTGTTTATTAAAATGCTGAATCTAGTATAATATCAGCGTGAACTTGATCCTTCTCCCCAATTCACTGGACAAGAGTGACACCAGAAGAGAAATATTCATCATTTTGCTTAACTAAAAAATACGTAATTATTTTAGACAAATGATTGCACAGTGTTACTCTCAGAGAGTCGCCACAGTCAACGCTGTCTCCACCAATGACACTCACCAGATACCAATCCCCTGATTTCTGATCACCGCCACCTGTCAGCACTAATCAGCAGCACTCTTCCCGTTCACTCACTGTCTGGTCTCAAACATTCCATGTTGACTAACCTGTCCCACTTACCTTTTGTCTATTTACCAGTTGCTCCAGTGTTCCTATCCCTGTTCTCCACCGTCTCCACGCTCCGCTGTTACCTCTGGATCCCCTGGAAAAGGAAAAAGGACATTCACACTCAGATAAGCCCCTAGAGACATTCCCATTCCCCGCCTGCTTACCTGGACATTCTGCTCATGTCATTCCCCTCTGCTACTGCTCAATAAACCTGTTGACTGTATTGCACTTACCTCTGAGCCCTGTGTCTATCTGCTGACAGTTACATCATTTAAAAAAAGTTTTAGATATTATACTAAATAATGTGATTTGTTTTAATTTTTAATTAATAATTAATGACCTATTGGGTGATATTACTATATCTAATACTAAATTAAATTGTCTAAGCTTTCATTTTTGGTACACAATATTGTTGCTATCCATTATACATTTGCATTTTATTATTACAATATATTGTGAAACGATATATTGTTATACCCCTGCATTGTTTTGAACGTTGAATAATTGTATCAATATATATGTATATTCTATATCCCGTGATCCAACAGAGGATAAGAGGCAAGGAGAATGGATCAGTTTTTATAGGGAAAGACAGTCTAGTTAAATGTTTTGCCATGTCACTACTGATTTTTGAACTAATCAATCACGTTTACAGCACTTGTTGTAAATTTCACTGACACTGTAGTAGGGTCGCTTTGTGAAAACATCTAAATGGTTAATTATAGAGATAGTAAGACTCACCTCAGCTGTTCCCCATCATATTGGTCTGAAAAGGTAAAGAGGTGTTTCGGGTCTCGGGAGACTAGTGTAAATTGACCAACAGCGCCATCTGCTGTTTTTGGAAAAGAAAGTTGCTCAATTGCACGTGAGAAAATCTGCCCAAGCCAAGTTTCCTCATAAAAAGGCAAACGAGTCTCACAGTTGTAACAGTACATATATTTGTCTATACCTCTGCATTTTCTCTCAAACAGAGTTTTGTATTTGCAAATAACTTGTTTGAAAGTCGAGTTTTTCTTTGCAAAGCAGATTGTGTTTATTTGCAAAACACTGGATTTGTTTGATGAATATTGGCACAAAATTCACTCCATATGACAGCTCACTCAGGGCGGGTCTGAGGTAAGACACCAGTGCAGTCTGTGCTGAAATGCTACTGTCAATCAAACAATCGTGGGAGCGGCCTTCGTCCGTGTGACCTCACATGACCGGCTCGATTTGAGAAAGGGGTAAAGATTTTAGAAGATTAAAAAAAAAAACACTGGGTGGATTTTTATCATTATAGGGTGGTTGTGTACACACACTGCCAACAAACATTTCAGTTCAAACAACTTATAAAAGTGCATGTAGCATTATATGACCCCTTTAAAAAACAATTTGGATGTTAAATTACAGTTAAAGGTAAGCTTTTTTCTTCCCCTCTCTCACTACAGCTCCTGTTTTCTACAGCTTGTGTCCTCTGCTGCTGATGTGAAAGATGAGTTTGTGTGGCAGGAAGGCACTGACACTCCTTAGCAGTGTGTTTGCCGTGTGTAGTCTGGGGCTGCTGGGTATTGCTGTCAGCACTGACTACTGGCTCTATCTTGAGGAGGGGGTCATCCTGCCTCTCAATCAGAGCACTGAAATCCGTATGTCTCTCCATTCAGGTCTCTGGAGAGTCTGTTTTCTTGCAGGTGAGTGAATGTCTGTGTGTCAATATATGGACTTTCTGTGAGACACTGCCGCTTGTTAGTCCTGAAGGTGTGCATTTAACATCTTAGTTTACGAATAGACTTATCCTCAAGCCCAGACCTTGCAAATGAGAATAGAGTCTTAACACTGACATGCTAACTCCACGGACTGTGCTAAAAATCATCCAGTCGTCAAGGTAATTTAGCACACGGACACTCCAGAGCCTCAGCGGGGCCAGAGCAGCAACCATGCACTTAATAAATATGCAAGGTGCTAAGGCTATGGAAATACTTGAAATTAGTATGCCTTGACACCAAAAGCAAACCTGAGAAACTTCATGTGTCTCTGAAAAAATCTGAATGTGGAAAGAAGCATCCTTCAGATCTATTGTGACAAACCAGCTAAAGTGAGAATGGCTTGGAGAGATATTTGGGGTGATACTGAAAAGGGTTACACACAAGCAAATTGGAGGTTAGTGGTGGTGCACACGCTGAGATATCTCTTAAAGGCAATGTCCCGCTAGCTACATTTAAGCAACATGATTGGGGCCAGGATTTCTCACCTACCCAAAGTTGTTGATGAAATCTCTTGATTTTGAGAGCAACATTTTCCAGACTGAACATTGTTGGACAATTTATGCTGCACAGACTATCATAAATGATACAATACATAAAATACATCCCTGTGTATCAGCCTGTAATTTGTGTTAATTCTGTTTTTGAAACAAGGATTTCTCTATACTATCTTTGGTCTATAATCCAGTCATTTTCACTAACTAATCTTTCAACACTGTACAGTCTTGCATAGCAGATTCTGTACCTCTTCCTGTTTCACCCTGTACTGCCCTTACCTCACAAATAGCATACTGGTATGTTTACTTAAATAATGGGACTTTGTAGATATAGAGGCAACAAATTATTTATATTCCTCTTCCATTTAGAGTCACCAGCTCCAGCGACAGTGTTACCAACTGGTAAATCAGGTATCTTCCCTTCTCTCACCTCTGTTTCGCTCTTTAAGATTTCTTAGATTTTTTTTTGAAAGACATTTATACTTTTATTTCATACGGACACAATAAATTAATCAAAATTGTCAGAAAAGACATTTAAAATGTTAAAGATTTATATTTTATATAAGTGCTTGATGGATGTTTTGAAAAAAAAAAGTGTATCATGGTTTCCACAAAAAAAAAAAAAATATATATATATATATATATATATATATATATATAAATAGGCAGTGCAAATGTTTTAATCACTGATAATGATGTTTCTTCAGCACCAAGTCAGAATATTAAGATGATTTTTGACGGTTCATGTGACACTGAAGTCTGGAGTGATGAAAATTCAGCTTTACAATTTCACCCTGAGCTAAATTAGATTTAAAAATATCTTAAAATACAAAAAAAAAAAAAAACATTTTACATTTTAACAATATTTCACAATATTAATATTTTTTACTGCATTTTTTTTCATCTGACTAAATGCAGCCTTGGTGAGAATTAGATATTTATTCCAAAAATATTGTAAAAATTTTACAGATCCCAAACTTTCAAACGGTAATGTATTCAACTGATATAATTATTATTGCAGACACAGTGAATATCATGTTTGTCATTCTTAAAATCATTTAATTCTGTTCATTAGATCTTGCAAAACATACGTTGTGAGAGTTATTCTTAATGGATTATATAACAGCATTTTGCACAGGGGTCACATCCATATAGGTCCAAATGGTTCTGGACGAGTATTCGTTATTGAGTGGCCTTGTTACTAAAAACCCTACAAAGTAAAATGTTTGACCTGCAAACCTTTGCACTCAACAATGTAGCTGACACAGGGGCGGTTCTAGACCACAGTAACTGGGGAGGCTAGGCAGGGGCCACTTGTGGGTTTAGGGGGCTCAATTTTAAAATTCATCTTAACCTTAAGTATTATTCATTCATTCATTGTTCACCATGTCATGTATCACTGCAGTCTCTAAAAGTAATCTATAACAATTTCAACTAAATTAAATATTTAATCATGTTTCATTTATTTGACAAACAATTTTGTATTGTAGTATCAGGGGCATCATGCACTCGTTATTTTTGAGGGGGCACGAGTGAAGGGGGGGGGGGCTCTCGTGCTTGTCATGTGACACACAGCAGCCACAATACCACTGTATAACTGATATAGGCCTATATAATAATAATAATAATAAAAAACATTAAACCATCACAGAAAATTGTTATGGTTTCCACTACAAATACCATTTCAAACATTAAAAACCATCATCTTTTAACCATTAAAAAATGGTTTTCGGTAGTGTGTTTTGGGACATATTCCATTAGGTTTCAAGTAAAAGCAATACAAGTCCCATTATAACCAGTAAAACCATTACTAATTTTGTAATGGTGTCTATTGTTTTTGGTTATATTTTATTTTAATTTTTTTTATTCGATATATCCCTAAAATATATCATGAAATATCTCAATTCTGAAATAGGTGTTAAGTAAATGCATTTTGCACCTTTACATCTGTCAATATTTGGAAGTGTGTAATCTGATTACATATATTTATCTTTATTTAAAATGAATATGATCACTGTATCCTGTATTTTATTGTATTTTATGCTTTCATGGTAGCATTTTTCAGGTTTTTATTTATTTTTTTTTTCAAGGAGAGGAGAAGGGGCGCTGCTTTACAATAGAGTATGTGATGCCCATGAATGTTCAAATGATGTCAGAGTCTACGGCCAGCGTTCTGAGTGAGTAAAAGTCTCCTAAATGTGATGTAAAAATGGCTCTTTTGAAATAAAAATCCATCTTTCTAAATGTTGTTTAGTCACTGGCCACTGCAGCACTAACAAAAATAATTGATTCTACAGTAGTGGATTAAAAAAAAAAAAAAAAACTTGGAACAACCTCAGAAACAAACTACCTAAACAACTGAGCACAAGTTTAAAAGGCAATGGAGTGGTTACAATATTAATTTAATTTAATTTAGACAGACATAAGCATTTAGACAGACATAAGCATTTATTTATTTTATTTGTTTATTTTTATTTCAGTGTACCCATTATGCAGTGTATTAATTAATGTAGTTCTTGATTTGCATATGTATGATACATTGACACATTGCCATTGTGTCAGAGGTCTCTAAATGGTTGCATGATTTTCAGTTTGTCTGAGTAAGAATTGATATCCAATAATACTTCATGTTTGTGTAGTCAACTAATCAGTGGCATTTAAACCCTCACATGACCCTCACATGAGCACCAAGCCTCACATGTATACTGTGATTTTGTTCTGTATGTGCCCTTTAGGGTCCACAAGAGGGCATTAGTTAACATTACAGATAACAATAATAATAATAATAATAATGTAATTAATTTTTTTTTTTTTGTCTGCTACATTAATGGTGAGAGGTTGTAGAAGTATCGGGTATCCATCATAAGTAATCATTTATTTTGGTTTGTTCACAGAAATGATTCGCTCTGCTACTCCTTTCCCGCTGGTCAGTCTATTCTTCATGTTCATTGGCTTTGTGCTGAGTAATATTGGACACATCCGCCCTCAACGCACTATTCTGGCTTTCATCTCAGGAATCTTTTTTATCCTGTCAGGTGGATATTTGTTTAAAGCAGTGTTCAGTACATATATAGCCAGTAAGAATGAATCATGTCATGTTGCTGAACAAAAGTATACTTCTTGATAATAAGTTTCAGAGGAGAACTTTTTTCTAATGACTGAATAGATAAAAAAAAAAACTGATAGTAAGAATAATGATAAAACTGTTCATGTTTGGAAGACTTGGTTTTTAGCTCTTAAAGTGACAGCTCTCTGAAGGGCCAAAAATCTTTTTCAGGTCAGAATGTATGGAGCGAGATTAGTTTCAATAATAATTCACGCAAAAGACACAATTTACATGCATGAAACATAATTCACATGCATGAATCAAATATATATATTTGTTGTGCATGTGGATTGGTTTATGTGAATATATATATATATATATATATTCACATAAACCAATCCAATTAATCCTGATTAAAAGATAATCGTTGCCCAGCACTAATATATATATACAGTATATATATTAGTGCTGGGCAACGATTATCTTTTAATCAGGATTAATTGGATTGGTTTATATATATATATATATATATATATATATATATTAGTGCTGGGCAACGATTATCTTTTAATCAGGATTAATTGCATGATTGTCTGCGATTAATCACATTTGCATTGTAATGCACAAAATTCAATAATGCATTCAAAAGTAGTGTATTGTGCTCTTTTTTATTTTAAAAGTACTGCTATATGAATAAAAGTGCAATAACATTTAGTTTGCAAACACTTTAAACAAATAAGGTGTTTTTTTACAGCAGTATTCCTTTTACATGGTAGCAGTTAAAATATTTATTGTAAATCTCAACTTATAACATCAATGTAATTAAATTAAATGTAAAACAAGCTATTTGCCACTGCCAGGGCATTAACATTTTTATAGAAAATATAGAAAAAAAAAGTTGTGATTATGAGCACGTTGCATTATTTTCTTTAAAATAAATAATATGAACAGTGGTTTGTGAATGTTGATGCTTAGCCTAAATAATTTTATTGGGAGCATTCATGTGAGCGCTGCTGCTCTCATTGGTTGAGACGCGTGATGACACCCATTCCAAGCCAGTACAGATCAACATCCCACCCCTGTGACCCATGCTTTGTCTGCATGTGAATTCAGAGCCAACGGACTTTCATAAAAAAAAAAAAAAACTGCGTTAATTTATTTATTTATTTAGTCATTTAGCAGACGCTTTTATCCAAAGCGACTTACAAATGAGGACATAAGAAGCAATCAAAACCAACAAAAGAGCAACAACGTGCAAGTGCTATTACAAGTCTTGGTTAGCCTAACGCAGTACAGATAATTATTATTATTATTATTGTTATTTTTTAATAAAAAGACATAGATAAAATACAATTAGAATAGATAGTGCTAGAGTTAGAGGGTCAAGTAAAGATGGAACAGATGAGTTTTTAGCCGTTTCTTGAAGATGGGTAAGGATTCGGCTGCTCGGATCGAGTTGGGCAGGTCATTCCACCAGATGGGAACAGTTAATGAAAAAGTCCTTAAATGTTTTTCTGTGTCTTTGGGATGGTACAATAATTCGTTGTTCACTTGAAGAACGCAAGCTTCTAGAGGGCACATTAGTCTGAAGTAAAGAATTTAGGTAAAGGGGTGCAGAGCCAGTGGTGGTTCTGTAGGCAAACATTAATGCCTTAAATTTAATGCGAGCAGCTATTGGTAGCCAGTGCAAATTGATGAACAGAGGCGTGACGTGCGTTCTTTTCGGCTCATTAAAGATTAATCTTGCAGCAGCATTTTGGATTAATTGTAGAGGTTTAATAGAATTGGCTGGAAGACCTGCCAAGAGAGCATTGCAATAGTCAAGTCTGGACAGAACAAGAGCCTGAACAAGGAGTTGTGTTGCATGTTCCGAGAGAAAGGGCCTGATCTTCTTAATATTATATAATGCAAATCTGCAGGACCGGGCAGTTTTAACAATGTGGTCTGAGAAATTCAGCTTATCATCAATCACAACTCCAAGGTTTCTGGCTGTTTTTGAAGGAGTTATGGTAGATGAGCCTAACTGGAAGCTGAGATTGTGATGAAGCGATGGGTTAGCTGAAAATACAAGCAGTTCTGTCTTAGCTAGGTTAAGTTGAAGGTGATGGTTAATGCGCGATAAAATAATTGTCGGCGTAAATCAATTACGTTAACGCGGTAATAACGATAAATATATACATATTTCTCTCTCCATAGGCAGAGGTTCACCCAAAATTACTCTATATAGTGTTTGTGAATTAGGTTTCATGCATGTGAATTGGGCTTCGCATGTGTGTTAGGGGTCTGGTGTGTATACAACAAAGCGCATGACGAAGGAGTAAAAATCAAAGAGTATTTTAATAATCCACAGAAGGAACTTGGCACAACAAAACATAAATCCAAAATAATAGAAGACAAAGGAACATGGGAGAACACAGGCTTTAAATACTAAACGTAATCAGGGAGGAACAGAAAACAGGTGTGTAACTAACTAATCAAAAACCATGGAAACAAACGAGGCAAGAAGACGGAGACATAGAAACTAAACTGAAACAGATCATACATGTAACATATCGCCCCCCTCCCAGAACGGTGCATCCTCACACCGACAAAAGTCCAAAAGAGGAGGGAGGGTGGGGGTTCAGGAGGCAGGCATGGAGCAGACGAGGGGCAGGCAACAGAAAAGGGGCAGAAAAAGTCCAAGAAATAAGTCCATGGGGGAGTGGAGGGTGGGAGGAGCAAGAGTGCAGAAGGCCTTGACGACACCCTGGGGATGACTGACGGAGACTGAGCCGAACATACGGAGAGCCAGAGTGACATTGAGGGTCTGGAGGGCTTAGGCGGAGCCAGCCGCTCAGGCAAGTGAGGCGGAGGCAGCGATCCGGAGTGACAGAGGACGAAGGTGGAGCTGAAGGGAAGAAGGAGCCTGATAGAGACGGAGGGGCGGAGTGACGAGGCTTAGCCAGAGTAGTGGAGTCCCAAGGCGGCGGATGGTCGACGACCGACCAAGGTGGAGCCGGAGGGACGAGGGAGCCTGGTGGAGCTGGTGGGAGGACGGGCCACGGTGGAGACGAGGGAGCTATGAGCCAACGTGGAGCCGATGGTTCGGAAGACCGAGATGGAGTCCAGGGCTCAGAGGCTGGAGGTGGAGACAGGGGATCCTCACACCTTGGCAGAGTCGAAGGATCAAAGCGCCCAGCTGGCGCAGACTGAGGATGAGCTGAGGGGCTGACAGGCACCAGCGGGACTTGGGCTGAGGAACTGACTGGTTTGAGAGGAGAGGGAGGCTGGGAGGGAACACAGGAGGATTTGAGCTGGGCGGAACCAGCGGAGACGCAAGAGATTCAGGGCTGGATAATACCTCCCCAAACAAGTCTATAAGATCCACTTCGAAGATATCCTTAAGTTCCTCAAAATGGTTCCCAGACACCAGTTGCAGCTCACCCTCAGCTCACCATCTGTGGCGTGGGCTCGCCGCTGGTCTGCCGATATCCAGCTCCATTGGCTTTGAGTCTGGAGGATCCCTCGACTCCGCCCTCAGCCTCCGAGACCCAGACTCCACCTTGGTCCTGCGACCCAGCGGTTCCACCTTGGCTTCCAGCTCCCTCGTCTCCACCGGAGCCCGTCAGTCCACCAGCTCCGCCGGGCTCCCTCGTCCCTCCGGCTCCGCCTTGGTCAGTCGTCCCTCTACCTCCACCTCAGGACTACAGTCCTCTGGCTACACCTCGTCCCTTCATCCCTCTGACTCCGTTGGGCTCCTCCTTTCCTCCAGCTCCACCTCAGTTCTCTGTTGCTCCGGCTCTGCCGCGGCCTTCCGGAGCCCCGCCTTCACCTCTGTCGCCGAAGCCTCCGACTCCGCCTTGGCCCTCCGGAGTCTCGGCTTCACCTTGGCTCTTCGGCTCTCTGTCACCGCCTCGGGCTCCACCACCACCTGCTCCGAACTGTTACATGTCTGTGCTTTCCCCTGTGACCTAGTTTTGCCAATTCTGTTTAATTAGTCATTGAGTTCACCTGTCGAGCCCTCATTATCTGCACTATATTAGTTCCTGTCCTTTGAGTTTGAGTTTGTCGGTTATTGTTGATGTCTACATGTTTGTGCAGCTAGCTTCTAAGATTTCCTTGTATCCTCTCCTTAGATTATTATTAAATGTTTGTATTTAGATATTTCTCCTTCGTCGTGCACCTTCCTCAGCACAACTCGTAACAATGGGTGCATTGTGTCTTTTGCGTGAATTATAATTGAGACTAATTTCACTCCATAAATATGTGTCACTACAACTCATTCCCTCTTTATTTTTCTTTGGCTAATTTTCTCTTTATTTCTGATGCAGGTCTGTCCCTGGTGGTGGGTCTGGTCATGTATATATCCAGTATTAACGATGAGATGCTAAACAGAACAAAAACAAATGAAGCTTATTTCAGTTATAAATATGGCTGGTCTTTTGCTTTTGCTGCAGTCTCCTTCCTGCTTACTGAGGTAACACTTCCACTTGTCTTTGTATATTTGTGTAAACAGTGGGTCTCATTCACTAGCTGTGTGAAAAATTTGTGTGCATACATTTTATAATGCTTAATTTACCAATACGTTTGAACTAAAAATGATTCTAAATTAAGTTAAAGAACCAACTGTGTGCAGTTTGCTCCTTCAGAATCCAGACATTCTCCACAGCATTTCAGTTCAAGCCTTTTTATGGAATCAGGACCACATGCAATTATGCACTATTGTTTCTCCAGTATCTCCAGTTGCCCAACAGGTCATTCCTGGTATTCTGTGCCTTTTGTGTCCCCAGTGAAGATCATAGTTGAACGTGAAAAAAAAAAAAGTTTACAGCATTTTAAACCACCAAATATCACAAATATATTTATTCAATTTTCATGATAAATACTATTTTGGATTTCATAAAAAAACATAGTGAAAAACCAAACTTAGAACTGCACTCTAACCACTGTTTTGCTATGTTCACGCTGTCAGCCAAAATCTGATTATTTGTGTATTTCATTGGAATCTGATTTAAATTATTGACTTGTCCATACTGTGTATCGTAGCTGTTCAGATCTGATTTGTGTGTCCTGTGGCCAGTGTTAGTAAGGTTACTTTGGAACATTGATTACAGATTACAAGTTATCCTATTTAAAATGTAATAAGTAGTGTAACTATTTCAAGTACTTTATTAAAGTAATGAAACTGATTACATTTGATTTTTGATTACTTTTCTAAATGTCTAATATTTTCAACTGCAAGTTGGTTTTAATCAAACATGTAAACCAGGCTAGGTTAACCTTACAGTAGTACTCAAATCTGATTACTGTCAGACTTTCAAAATCCTTCATCACTTGAATTAAGATTATAATATTTTAATTTTAAAGCACAGCCACCACAAAATCAGATTTATTTTCAGATCATTCTGAGGTTAAATACAGATTTAAAATCATAACAAGATATAGTTTAAAAGCTATGATCTGTTTTTTAAATTAAAAGTAGACTGACATTGATTATATTATCAGCTGCTCACTGTCCATTACTCAGCACTTGCTTGATCTATAACCTGTTTTTATATTATCATCTCTTCACTGTATTTTACTCAGCACTTGCTTGATCTCCAAGCTGTTTTTCATAAGATCCTGGCTTAACATTTAAAGTCTGGAATGTAAATTCAAGATTCACATTTCACTGCTGGTTATACTCTGTATAATTGTGTATGTGACAAATAAAAATCTTGAAATTCTGCCTTAAAGAAGTAACAATCTTGAGACATGTCATCAATGATAAAATTATTTTGGCTGTTTCCAGTAAAGTGGAAGCCCTTTGTTCTAAAAAAAATCACAAAGTCGTCCAGCATTTTGTTGGATTAGCCGTGCAATACCACCAGTTTCTTCCCTGTTTTTCTAGGTTCACTGATACGTCCAAGCGTTTTCGTGCATACCCCGATGCCATCAGGCATTTAAGCAATTGAAAATGTACTTAATGATTTCACCCATCTTGGGACATCCGAATTTAGAATATTCCTTCATTGTGTGTACAAATGCCAGTGGGGCTAGTGTATAAAAGAAGACAAGGCACTGAGGAGGTAATAGCTTATGCAAGTACAATCTTAATTAATCAGAGTCAAACTACTTTGAAATAGGAAAGAATGTTTAGCCACAACTTTTTTAACCTCTGCAACTGTACTGGTGAAACTACATTTGTTAGCATACCTTATGCTTTATTTATTTATTTACAATATATATTTATTTATTTTTTTCTCACTATTTTGCTTTAACTTTCTCTGCACATGAGCTGAGGTGCGGAAAGCCCTAGCATGGAGATAGTTTGGGTGTGCTTAATGCAAATTATTAACCATTATAATATTCTGTCGTTTAGAATAATATCAATTAATTTATACTGTAACCAGGTGGTTAAGTGCTAATTCATGTGTATGCACCTGCTGTGAACACTGCGGAATTTATTTCTTGCTAAATTTTCCTGTGTGTGTATAAACATAAAAAAATCACACCGTTAATAGTGAATTAGACCCAGTTTCCTAAACACCCAAAAGAGAAAAAATATTCATTCATTTCATATGCTCTTCAATCTCTCTCTCTCACCACCAGGCAGCAGGTGTAATGTCTGTGTACCTGTTTATGAAGCGGTACACTGCAGAGGAGATGTGCAGGCCACATCCGGGTTTCTACCGACCTCGCCTCAGCAACTGTTCTGACTACTCTGGTCAGTTCCTGCATCCAGATGCCTGGGCTCGTGGACGCAGCCCCTCAGAGATCTCCAGTGTTGCATCCCTTCAAATGAATTCAAACTACCCTGCGCTCCTCAAGTGTCCTGACTATGATCAGATGTCCTCATCGCCCTGTTGAGATTGCAAATACACAATATTGAAATCTGAGAATGAGAGAGCTCTAGCTAGTTCTTAAAGATGCTGTACTGGCATGGCTTTGGCACCTGAGATTGTGTTGTATTTGGATAGAGGATAAACTTTATTTCCTTGTCTTCGAGAGCCTTCAGAACTAATGCAGTGATTGAGTTTAATACATCGGTTGATGGTATCATTTTCTCTGTTATTCGTAGTTTACCACACTGATGTGTAGCTAATAGTACCTCTGTCTTTTTCTTAAAAGTCTGAATTTTTTAGAGTAATTTTATTCAAACAGTTGGTTTTTAATAAAAACTGCAGCTTTAATTGAAAACCGATGTATGTTTTATTGTAAAATAGAGAACTAGAAATGATGGTATAAAATAAGTATTTAAATTATTATATGTACTGATTCATCATGCTTTTAAAGCACATACTCAATGAGAAGACACATGCTAGTGTGACTCAACAATAATCTGGTTTCTGCCCTTATGCACTTTAAGAAAGTAACCATAACACAGAATTTAAATATATTGATATTTTATATAATTGTTATGTGTTGTTTTGTCACTGGTTGAGACTAGCTGTGGTCTTTTGATTAAGAGGCATTTTGTGTTTGATATGAATGTTAAAATTAATGTAGTGTTTTTTTATTTATTTTTTTTGCTAGTGCTTCACATTCTGATCTAATCAGAAGATCAACACATCAGTGATGCAGTGATTTTTACAAGAAAAACATTCTGTTATTATTGATTGTTTCACTGTTCATATATATATTGTAGAAAAAAAATAAACATGTAAGGAAAATTCTATGTATGTTTTATAACCAATTTCTCCACTGTATGTATATAATCCATAATATGTTTTTGTCATGATTTGATACAAATTATATAGAGCAATTACAATTTCCCCACTTGATAAAATGTTAAAGCAGCAGCATTTTCTTTTCTTTTTTGCCTTATACAGTAATTGACCTATTGTACTCTTACAGGTTTCAACATAAATTATCATCTTGCAAATACCATCAATTGCCAGTTGGATTTGTTTGATAAGAAAAGGCAGTCATAAATAAATCTGAAAATAAGAACATAATTTTCTACTCTGCACAATGTTAATTTTCTTATTTCTAACCAAATATAAGAGTCATATGTTAAATATGTATATATGTTAAAGGCACTTTAAATTGATGTCACACTATATTATTGTGTAGCCACTGCATTGAAAGTGTGTATAATGAAAAAATATATCATGATGTTAAAACATGACATTAGAGTATTTCAGAAATTAATTTTTGAATTAAAATCTGCCCAAAACAGACAACATATTTTTTGAAACCGTCAGATTCGCCCACAAAAAGGAGCAATGCTTAGCCAAAACTAATAAAGACTAAAGACCCAATACTTTTTCAAGGGTGCCTGGTACTGCATGCTTAAAAATAATAATAAATTAAAAAACAAAATCTGCGTAATTTTCAATATTATGCTTTAACCTCGGATAGAAACGGAAATACTGGAATTCTGTAGTTTACCCTAATATGCTTTTTAAAAATGTAGAAATTGCATGTACGGAATGGGTATTTTTTATCAGTGTTTATATGTGAAGCTCACATAAAATGACAATTCTTTCATAGTTTACCTTAAACTGATTAACCATCTTTATTCTGTGGAACTGTGGAAGATATTTTATAAGTCACTAATGTACAAACCACATTGGATTCCACTGACTTTCATTGTGTGGGCAAAAACAGAGACAAGTTTTTCATATTAAAATAGTTATCTGAACCAATAATTCTGCAAGTGCAAGGTCTTCCTTATATCTGACACATTTGACATCTTTGAGTCCTCATAATAATGGCAACAATAACATTTAAGCTTTTCAATACTTTTTTTGTGGGCTTCTAGGCATGCTTTATATCAAGCACAGACATAAATATGGATACCAGTTTAAACTATTTTTATGTTTAAATTTATTTCAATACAATGTCTTCTTTAAATTGTTATGAGAAAATTATGGTTTGAAGCCATAAAATGTTTCACTAATGTTATGTAAGACGTCTGCAAGTTGATCAACTGACAAAATAAAATAAAAAATAAAATTATAAATGGTGATCATAATAAATATATTTAATAAAAAACTGTTATCATTGTCCAATGTCCAATGTTATCATTGAATTAACAACATTGACAAACACTTAATTATCTGACAATCAACTACAATAAATTAACTAAAGTATTATAGTATTTTCTGCTGTATAACTTTAATAACATAACTTATTTTGCATTAGTGGATGTAAGTTACCAACATGCTATTTGTAAACTACATTATTTGACTATATATAGCCTAGTATGTCCACTACGAAAACATTTTTACACCAATTACCACACTGCTGCTGGTCTTGGTGGTTTCCCCAGACGTGGGGTGTTTGGAAGTCAGCAAATTTTACTGCTGAAGTGTTTCGCCATCTAAAAAAAGATATGAGAAACACTGCTCTAAATATCCGAGCTGATAATATAGAGAATGAGGACTCAAGTGCAGAAATATTATTGTAATTCAAGCTGTATTTATAATCATACTTTTTCATACTTTATACTAAAACTGAATGTACAGACAAAAAATGTAAATGGTATAAATGTGAAATCGAGACCAAAAAACTAGGTCCTAAACATTGACTGCTAAGATAAAAAAAAAGGTAGTAATTGGACACGTTACAGATATAGAAAAAAAATAGAATGTAATGTTTTTGTTTTATTTCATATATCATGTGTCAGAAAATCATATCTTCAGATTACTTGGCTCATGTTCTAGAGATACCACATAACCTAATTTCTTTATTGAATTTTTTTAATTAAATTTTTTTTTTTTTTTATTAAATCTACCTGTACATCTTTTCCACAGTTCATGCCACAATCTATAACCAATATGGACTTCAATTGCAATGGACTTCAATGCAATTTTATTCCACTAGGTGGAAGTAAAGGATTATTTAGTCCATGAATCAGGAGCTTGTTTGTCCTTCCTTCATGCTTTATCTTTTTCTTTTCTTTTTTTCTTAAGGAAATATACACCATAATAGTGGCAGAGTTGGCTATACTTGCACAATCTACAAGTCTTTTATGCAAGCTCCAGGTAAGCCCATGTAATTTTTTACAAGCCTGGCTTTACATGTTTTGGGAGTTGTCTTGGCACTTATGGACACCAAGCTTCTGGAAGGCTTTCCAAAAGTGTGAAGTGTTAAGAAAGCGAATACCGTCATAGTGTTATATGGATAAAACCTCAAAAGGTTGAAGACTGTTCTACAATATACACTGAAACATTGCCTGATGCCTTGTACTGAATGTTTCACATGAAAATGCTGATGCCCATGCTGATTTTTACATAATGTCTAAAGATATGCCCATTCCCAGCACGGATCTTGTGGCTGGACTGAAATGATAGATTATTAGTTAACAGTAGTTAGCTTGTTCTACAGAAATTACGTTGACTGGCATTTGCCATCTGTGATGCTATTTCAGAGGAACTCCATTAAGGTTCTGTATGTTGATTTTAGGAAACACTCCTCCACTTCCACACATAAAAATATATATTTTTTAATGCACATGAATGATAAGAACATATGTGCTGATTTTCCTTGTTGCACTCACAGCCTGAATCGTGTTATAAACACGAGAGAGATCTCAATGTTGTGTATGTTGAGAATCAGCCAATATGAGATATACAGTAAAGATGTTCTTACATTGTAGCCTAACAACAAGCTCTTGAGAAATCAGTGATAATTGCCAGTATAATTTTATCATTTTCGTTTTTAACTGAAATTAAATTACGACTGTGTGTAGACTATAATGGCAATGATGATGTAAGTTCTGTCAATACAAATCATCTTCAAGTTCTAGAGGAAAAAAAATCTGCTTATATAGGACTCCTCTCTTCCTGCTTCAGCCCAGCTGGCATCCCCCAAGTCTAAAAGGACCTCAGAACTCCCTAGAGCCTTGATTCCAGCTGGGACAACTGATGTGGTGCATTGTGCATCTCTCTTGAGAATGACATCTCACATTTGTAAAATGGCTTAATGTGCCATATTTGATTTATGCACCCAAATGTGAACAAAAACTAATTATGGAAAATAAAACAAACATAATATTAGATGTAACTAACTATATCAATTATGAAATTATTTTCTAAGGAGTTTCTGTTGAATCTCTATCTTACTTTCACTCTCTGTTGTCTAAAGTGATGATATATAACTTAATTCCCACCATATTTCTGCTATTATCTATCAAACTAATTTGATTGTTTGCTTTTTAAAACCGCGAGTGCAGTGCGCTAGCATTAGTTAGCCGGTTAGCTTGTCACTCGCGTTTCTATTCACGCCTACTATTGTTTTCTTTTTTCTCGCTCCATTTTTCACGAGTTCATCAAACAACAGTGGTAAGCGAATCATTCTTCAATCACGGTGAGTAATGGCTTCTTCTCCTGCTATTTTTGTTTGCCATATGTACGGTTTATCTCTCTCTGTCGACGACGAGGGATTCACATGTGATAAATGCAGGGAAATAGTTAGGCTGACAGAGAAGATTTCAGATTTAGAGACACGGATCCAAACTTTAGATACTACTTTGGATGCGACTAGCTCAGGGAGTCCTGTACATTGTTCGGTTCCGATTGAGCCCGTGCAGCAGGGCAACTGGGTGACTGTGAGGCAGCCTAGTCACGGGTCAAAACACCACTCTTCCGTTCCGATCAAAACATCAAACAGGTTCTCCTCACTCAGTGACGCACCCACTGAGAAACCTGATGAAAGTGCTCTAGTTACTGGCAATTCTATTGTACGGAACGTGAAAATAGAGACACCAGCCACCATAGTCCATTGTTTTACCGGGAGCCAGAGCGCCTGACATCTTGACAAATTTAAAGTGCTGGTTAATGCTAAATGTAAATTCAGTACGATTGTTATTCACGTCGGTGCTAATGACGTTCGACTTCGCTAGTCAGAGATCACTAAATATAATGTTAAAGAGGTGCGTGAACTTGCAAGTACGATGCCAGACACTGTAATATGCTCTGGTCCCCTCCCTGCTTACCGTGGCGATGAGATTCATAGCAGACTGTCGTCACATAACTTAGGTTTCATAGACAATTGGAAGAATTTTTGGGGCAGACCTGACCTGTTGAAAAGAGATGGTCTTCATCCCTCTTGGGGTGGTGCCGCTCTTCTCTCTAGAAATATGGCACATAGTCTTAGAGTTCGTACTTGACTAACTGGGGCCCAGATCAGGAAGCAGACAGACTGGCTAAACCGACCGTCTGCTAGCCACCTCACGTAAACAGAAGTCAGTTAATTCTCTGCACATAGAGACTCTTTCACCTAGATATCACACTATAGAGACTGTGTCTGTTTCCCGAACTAAAAAATACAGAAAACATCCAAACCAAAGTAAGAGTAACAATTTAATTGATGTTCAACAAATAAAAAACAGATATAATACACATAAACAAATGATAAAGCTTGGCTTATTGAATATTAGATCCCTTTCTACAAAAGCACTTTTTGTAAATTATATGATCACTGACCATAAACTAGATGTTCTTTGTTTGACAGAAACCTGGCTAAAACCAGATGACTACATTACTTTAAACAAGTCTACGCCCCAAGATTACTGTAACAAACATGAACCGCGTCCAAAAGGTAAAGGGGGAGGTGTTGCCACAATTTATAGCAATATTTTCAGTATTTCTCAGAGGTCAGGTTTCAAGTATAATTTGTTTGAATTAATGGTGCTTCATATAACGTTATCCAAAGAAACAAGTGTTAATGATAAATTCCCTGCGATGTTTGTACTGGCTACTGTATACAGACCATATTAGCCCGGTTCTGTCAACACTGCACTGGCTCCCTATGAAACATCATATAGATTTTAAAATCTTGTTAACTACTTATAAAGCCCTGAATGGCTTAGCTCCTCAGTACTTGAGCGAGCTCTTATTGCATTATAGTCATCCACGTCCACTCTGTTCTCAAAACTCTGGCCGTTTGATAATACCTAGAATATCAAAATCGACTGCGGGCGGCAGATCCTTTTCCTATTTAGCGCCCAAACTCTGGATCAATCTACCTAACACTGTTCGGGAGGCAGGCACACTCTGTCAATTTAAATCTAGATTAAAGACCCATTTCTTTAACCTGGTTTACACATAACACACTAATACGCTTCTATTCAAATCCATTAAAGGATTGTTAGGCTGCATTAATTAGATCAACCAGAACCGGGAACACTCCCCATAACACACGATGTACTCGTTACATCGTAAGAAGAATGGCATCTACGCTAATATTTGTCTGTTTCTTTCTTATTCTGTTTCTCAGTCCGTGTCCGGATCAGATGGTGGATCGGCGCCGGGAGATGATGTCTCTCTGATCGTCGGTGGAGGCAGGGACACCTGGATGAGCCCCGGGGACATATCCTCAATGAAGACCTCGACTTAAATGCAATAAAACTAAAAATAAAAATAAAAGAAAATAACTAAAAAATATAATAAAATAAATAATACTATTATTGTTAGAAATTGCAAAAATATAAAATAGAAATAAATATATTTATACATTTAAAATATTAATTAAAACAATAAATAAACAATTATCTCCTGGCCAGAGGAGAACTGACCCCCCAACCGAGCCTAGTTTCTCCCAAGGTTTTTTTTTTCTTCATTCTGTCACAGAGAGAGTTTTGGTTCCTTGCCGCTGTCACCTCTGGCTTGCTCAGTTGGGGACACTTAATTTCTAGTGATTATCGTCAATTTGATTTAGCAGATACTATTTAAACTAAACTGATCTAGACAATGACATCTCTGGACTCAATAATGAAATGCCTTAACTGAAAATTGAGTGTTTAATTTTATTTTTATACATTACTGGCACTCTGTCCTCCAATTTAATACTGTTAAGTGCTTTGACACATTCTGTATTGTTAAAAGCGCTATATAAATAAAGATGACTTGACTATTTATTTAATACAGTGGCTAAATGAACAAAAAATATAACATCAGCAGGTGCAGACATTACCCAGCAGCACAGTAGTAATGACTTTATGAACTACTTTACTTCCAAGATCGAAACTATTAAAGATAAAATTGTAACCATGCAGCTGTCAGCCACAGTATCGCATCAGACACTACAGATCCCCTGAGGAACAATTCCACTCATTCTCTTGGATTTTATTGGAAATGAAGAATTGTATAAATTTGTTAAATCATCTAAACAAACAACCTGTATTTTAGACCCTGTTCCATCTAAGCTCCTAAAAGAGGTGGTTCCAGAAGTAATAGATCCT
The DNA here is from genome assembly GCF_936440315.1 of Barbus barbus. Lineage (NCBI taxonomy): Eukaryota > Metazoa > Chordata > Actinopteri > Cypriniformes > Cyprinidae > Barbus > Barbus barbus. The sequence continues at coordinate 10,012,914 of NC_136741.1, forward strand.
CTTCTGAATATTATTAACTCATCATTGTCATTAGGATATGTGCCAAAAACCTTCAAACTGGCTGTTATTAAGCCTCATTTAAAAACTACAACTTGACCCCAAAGAATTAATTAAAGACCAATCTCGAATCTCCCTTTTCTGTCAAAGATATTAGAAAAGGTAGTATCACATCTGTTTTCAACATTAATATCAACAAATCAGCATATTAGAATTATTTCTGTAGGATCATGTAACACTGAAGACTGTAGTAATGATGCTGAAAATTCAGATTTCCAAAACAGAAATAAATTGCATTTTAAAATGTATTAAAATAGAAAACAGTTATTTTAAACTGTAAAAATATTTCACAATTACTGTTTTTGCTGTATTTTTGATCAAATAAATGAAGCTTTGGTGAGCAGAAGAGACTTCTTTTAAAAACATTAAAATTCTTGCTGATCTAAAACTTTTGAGCGGTAGTGTACATAAATACAATTTTATTCATGTACATTGCCCCTGAAAAGTTTCTTGGAGGTAGATTAATTTGCAGTATACAATAAATACTAGTTATTCTATTACAATTTCCACCTATAGACCTAACAGGGTGGAATCTAACAGGGTGGACAATTTTGAGCTAAATTAGCTGTAGTTTTTTTTTTGAGTGATCAACATTTAGCTCTCTAACCTTCTATAGATGAACATAACTTGTATATGTCAGATCAGTTTTCTTATTTTTCTTTGATCGGACAAACATTCTCCATAATATAGCTTAACAAGGTGGAACTTTAAGAGTGTGACAAGCAGGAGAACATTTCAAAAATGTAAAAAAAAAAAAAATGTAGGAGTGAGAGTTGACACTTATATATATAGTTTCACATAATTTATATGTATGATTAGATGAAGTTTAGCCTAATCCATAACATAATTTTAAAATATTTTGAGGTTTTTATCATTTCATGGTTTATATTTCTAGTGTAAGTTGATTACTTTGCACTGAGGACATGATAAAACTATCATGTATCAACACCTATACAGTTAAATACCTATACAATAAAAAGTTGTGTAAAAAAAACTAAATATTGTTTATGTCTATTATCTCTGTTTAAGTGATAAAGTAGACCTATTATGTATAATTTAAGCAATTTCTTATAAATGTGACTATTTTAGAGATAATACGAGTAAGTAAATCATAGAGACAGAAAAGTCACTGTATAACAGGAATGACCCTAATGCTACAACAGCATCGGCCTCCTTTTCTGTACCGTGCAGGATAGTATCAGCCTTATCTGGCTCATTTTCTGTGGTTTTTATAATGTTAAAGTTCCTGTCATCTGTTTGCATTGTCACCTGAAGCATCAGTAGGCAGGGGCAGGCTTCAGGGGCAGGCTTACGAAAACACCGAAAGGGTGTTGTTCATTTCATATCTCCTTTATTGATTCACATTAATTAATTTCAAGCTTGCGCACTCAATGCTGCGCAAGAGTTGCACAATAGTCTCAACAGAAATACGGCGTGATTATAAAAAAGATGGTGCAACACAGACTGGGTGAATTTATGAATGAACGTGTGAATTGTCTGTCACAAAATGATGTTAAGTATCCGCGCACAAGTGGGTAAAAGCAAATCCTTGACCTTTCCGGGTATATCTGCGTGTCACTCACCACTGGATCTTATGCACCTGCAGCGCTTCTGTGAACTGAGAAAAAAACAATAAAACTATAGGCTTACATAAAAAGGAATATATATGCCTATATACACTAAATATATATCACTTAAATCATTGACAGATTAACGAAATGAAATAAGAAGAAAAATGCTGAGTTAGGCTTACGGTTCATTGTGACGCGTTCCAAAGTTCTCGGAAAGGAAAACGAGATGGCAGAAATTAGTTTTCTTTATTTTGCCAAAGCTTGACAGTTTTGAATGATATCTTACATCTGTATAACCAACCAGCGTTGGTATGGCAATATGGCGCCGGCGCCTCACGCGGACAAAGACAACATTTTTGCGACATTGCAGCCAGTTCATTACCAAAATAAAATACAGTTAAAGAAACGTATAAAAAGTTACAGTGCTCCATTGTCCAATCTGTTGCGTCCCGCGTGTCCAGCGCCTCAGTGTGCTATATGTGAAGGATCATGTTTTGCATCCATGAAAGTACAATAGTTTAGCATCCAGATACTTCGACACTAATATGGAAACATTTGGATTCGTGCTGTTTCACCTTTCATTTGTTTTGGATTTACGTTTTTATAGCCTATAGGCTATATCCTTAAGTTTAGAGGATTTGTTGTGGAGATAAACTAATAACTGTGTTTATAATGTTTGTAAAAAAAAAATTGATTTACCGGCATTTCAGCCTTCATCATTTCTGAATAATAGCCTAAAATGCGACGCTACAGCCTATTTGTTTGTTTTTCTCAAAACGCAATTTTATACAAGTAGCGTTTTTTTAAACAATGCAGCATTTTTAAATATCTTTAAAAATACTTTAATGTCTTTAAAGCATTAATAGATTTTTTCTTTTGTTTAGTATAGGCAAATCTAGAAAAGATGATGTTGGCTGTGACTAAGCGCAGCGGGTTAAGATCGATTCCTGTTTTTCCTTTCGTTTTCTGTAAAGAAAACAAATTTATTTTATTATTATTATTATTATTATTATTATAGGCAAAGACAATTAAAAAAATCTGAACGGTAATAATACAGAGGAATGAAGGAACAGAAACATTAAAATATCGATTCTGCTCGGAGTGAACCGATTGACTTATTTTTTTTCGTTTTCAAGCCCAGACTATGCCTAGATAATATTATGTAGTAAAACTATATAAACCGCTACAAAAATGCAGTAGCTAAATGCAATTCAATCTAAATTAAAACCTCTGGTGTATGGTGAACATTAAAGTCAATCTTTTTTTATGTCACTTTCGAATAAATCACAGTAAAGGAGACAGAATGAACATCGATATGAATATGGGAGTTAGCTTATTTGTTTTATTAGAAATTCATGACATAAGGTGATAATACCAGATATACATTTATTCTGTTGGGCAGCAAAACACGATCCAATCATCCAGGTCTCTTGTTCTGCATGCAAACAACATCAAAAAAAATAATTACAAAGTTTGATCTGTCAAATTAATGATTTTTGTGAAATTGCCTCAGCATATGGTAAAATGACGATTCTAATTGCCATTACAAACTCAAAATTGGGTCAGCTTTTTTTTCAACAATGGCAATGATAGGAATTGACAGGAGAGAAAAGGAAAAAAGGGAAGGACCACAAGCAGGCTCTCAAACTTTGGTTGTCCAAGCGCTGCTCACAACACCCTATTGGTTCTGACACCCTGTTGGTGTTTGTGAGTGACAGTGATTCCCACATTCTAAATCCAACTGCCAACTTTATAAAAGAGTTTGAGGAACCAGGTCTAATAAGACTTTTTAAGCCCACTGAGCTTTAAGTTTAAAAGGTTCTATAGTATTTAATTTAATATCAAAAACCCTGATGAATTTAAATAGGCAATACATTTGATGTTAAGATCTTTGTTTTATACATACAAGCCAGTTTGAGTGAAGATTTTCTTCTGATCTATACAGGTTACAGCTCTATACATAAACCGGATTTGTGCAGACCCAAAAATGACCACAGTTCCTGAGAGGGTCATAAATTATAAATTACAGAAGCACATTCTTCTCAAAACAATAGTGAGCACACCAATCCATTTCAAGCTTGTAAACACAGTTTGTGGGTGCATTTCAGGAAGCTGTAGACTTGGAATTTCTTAGAATAATTGTACTTTTTCACATAAGAGTGAGATTGCCATTTTCTTTGCACCTGTAAGATCTGAAATTATTCCAAAATGTCTGGCCAACCTTTCAGCAACCAGAGCAGACCAAACATTTGCATTCTTGCTCAGGGCAGTTTAGAGCATCACTGTGCCCAGGCAAAAGAGAATTATTGTTAAAATGGTCATCAATAAAATTAGATTTATTAAGCACAAAACCAAAGTAGCATTCACGTATCTTAAAAAAATCAAATAAAATAATTCCACTTACAGGATATTAATTATGCTTTCTGGAGCAAAATCTTCAAATCTGCAAATTAGTGCAGATTAACTTTTCCAGTTACATCAGCGTTTGAACATGCTAGTCAGATGTTAATAATTTTTCAATCCTTCACACAGATAATCACAATTTCTTCGCAACACTTCTCCATTTAAACCATCCCATTGTCGTAAACTTTCCCTGTATGTCTGTTAATGTACAGCATTATTACACAAAGGTTCCAGCTACATAATGCCAGCTCCGCTCTTCATATTACATCTCAAAGATTTTATACAATATGATGTTAAATGTAACATATATGTAAATAAAAATAATATAAAGATTGAAAAGCTTGGCTTCTTGCTGGCATGGTTGGATGTAAAAGGGTGTGTTACACATCTATATTCTTCAGTGCCAGTTCGCAAGGGGGAAAAAAAAGATACTGAGCTAAATTTATGACCTCTGCTTGTCAAGCTCTGACGTTGTATCAAAGAGGTCTAGATATATTTTGAGACAGTGGTTTACCTGCTGTAATCTGGAATTCTTGCTCTATATCTGTTCAGGCTCAGCGTCCATGCAGGTTTCCCAAGGATTTCTAGGCATCTGTGGCATGGAGACCAGCAGCAGACCAATTCCACTGAGGAGGAGCAGGACAAAACCCGTGCATGCACACGCAAAAGACCAGGAATAGTAATACTCGATCCAGATAGTCTCCTCACTTTCTATCATCCTCTTGACTGACTGACGCATTACCTCTACCGAGATGATGGCACACAGACCTGAGGACAGAAAATATATGAGAATCAATGTACAGTGGCCTCAAAAAGCATCTCTTTTTTTTAAATGTTTTAATTACAAAGTGTTTGTACTATCTTTCATTAAAATAAATGTTGATTGTTATCTAATGTTCAATGCTCATTTAAACAAGTGTCTAAATACCTTTTTTGGACACAACATTTTGTTAATGTCATTTTCTAAAATGCAGTGTGTCGTATTAATTATTTGTAAGAGAATGATTAGATGTTCCATCCTACCTGCAAAAGCAAAAAACATGCCAGCAGGCTTGTACAGATAGTCCTTTCCCTTTCTGAGGGAACCCAACACACACAATGTGCCCAGAATTATGAAGACAAGACTGAAGACGGCTATGGCAGCTGCTGAGATGTTGTATTCTGAGTAGAGAAAGAGCTATTGTTGTCAAGGACAATGATTTTCAAATACAATATAATATATCATGCTTCAGAGCTCTTTCCTAGAAGTTTCTATAAACATAATAATTCAGTTTGTCCGCTATATACCTGTGATTCTTTCCCAGTTCATTACCTTTTACAGCACATATTGCAGAAGTAATGGTGTACAGTGTTGGTTTGAACTCACCTCTCTGAGTTTTAACTTCAAAGATCTCAGAATCTTCCCCTGGTGTGAAGTGTCTGAAGTAAGAACAGTTGATTTCTGGGGAAAAAAATAAATACAAATTTAAATATTATTAATGATTTAATTAAATTAATATTATTTATTATACCTTTTAAAGAAACCTGATATAAGAAAGAAAAAAAAAAAAAAAAAAAAAAAAAAAAAAAAAAATATATATATATATATATATATATTTTTTTTTTTTTTTTTTTTTTTATGCAAACAAACATGCTATTTACAGGTGACAAATCAGATACAGAGTAACAACAAAACATACATGACAGCCAACATGGTTTGTGTGAGTATGTGTGTGTGTGTGTGTGTGTGTGTGTGACTGGGTGTTGGGTTCGGAAGTATAACTAAACAAAATAATAAAAAAATTAATAAATTAATCAAAAAAAAAGTACAACAGTAATAATAATAATAATAATAGTAACATTAATAACAAAAATTAGAGGATAGTAATTAACTAAAAAAAAAAAATGTGGGGAAAGTTGGAGGATTAGAAATAGGACAAGATAGTAATAATAATAATAATAATAATAATAATAATAATATAGTAGTAATCATAGTATTAATAACAAAATAATAATAATATTAATAATAGAGAGAAAATAATAATAATAATAAAGCTAAAAAGAGTAAGATATTGTAAAGCTGCCTCGGGCCCTCCGTGGGCAAGGCATAGTTTAGGCCCAGGACGAGCCATCTAGGAGAGGAGCTGCAGGGCACAAGGACCAAAGTCTCACCCCCGGCCGCCACTCACATGCCATGTTTACCTTACATATGGACTGTATATGTATTGTTAAGTGTATGATGCATTAAAAAAAATTGTGACGTGCAGTGTGAAGCCAGCCCAGTGCAAAGCCCAGGCCCCCATGCTCACGTCCCACTTACCCTGTGTGTGTCTGATATACATGTATGCTTTTTTTTTTTCTTCTTTTTTTCCCCCCTCTTCTCCTCCCTCTCCTTCCTCCTCTCTCCTCTTCCCTTGCTTGTTTTAAAATAGATGTATGTATACCGTCTAGTGATGCATTAAAAGAAACAAGGCATGTAGTGCTGAACCTGCCAGAGGCAAGAAAACCAGGCCAAAGCTGGTACAGGTTGGAGATACAAGGCCCCCGGCCCCACAGCGCACCCACCAGCCACTAATATATTTAAGAATATTTAAGTGAATGTATGTTTTATATTCTGAAAAGAAAAATACAAAAAGACTGAGAAAATAAAAAACTACTTTTGCTGATCTGCCTCTTATTATTAGCCAGGGCTTATTCAGTCCCACAGAAGAATTCTTGTGTGAGTCACCTGTTGCCTTAAGTGTCAACTGCAGAGTTGTTTTTTTTTTTTTTTATGTCCCATGTAAATTTCACGAGCAGCTAAATATAAATGCTGAGTTATCTGACAACTGTTGAAGAGTTGGCTCCATGAGACTGCCAATGTGACCAAACTGAACACATGAGGCCGAAGGCAAAGTTTGCTGTGCTTTGATGAGACAATCACTGTTCAAAAAAGGGGAGAACAGGTTTTTAACAATATCTTCCAATCTGCTGTTGTTCACCTTCAATGGTGTTGCTTTATTTAGAGAAATGACTGAAAGATTGTTGTAGTGCAGCATGGCATGTTGAGCTAGTCTTTCATGTTGTGCCAAATAATAAACAAATGGTAGAATCATGTGCCTTGTATTGATGCAATCATTGGCAAGGAGGGCTAAAACATATCATATGTCTTCTTTTAATATGACACAGAGCAAAGCTGATTGCAACACTATTCCTAATACTCACTGCGCACTTCCAGAAACTCTCATATGAATCTATATTAAAAGTAATGACTGTAATAATGCCATGTCTTACGCCAGATATTATGTTTCCAAAGGTTTTTGTCATGCTGTAATTTAATTTCCACCACCTCCTTTCATGTTCAAATAGAATTAGTGCCTCTTTTTGCAACTGCTTTGCAATGCAGTACCAGTAGGGAGTATAGGGAGAGGAAGAAGCATTCAAGTAAAGTAATTTATATTTAATACTACAAACACAGATCAGCAAAATTTTTATATTCTCAAAAGCATGTCGCTGAAAAAGCATAATGTAAGTTATAATTTTATTCTCGTGATGATTTGGGCCACAGTCAAAGTGGTATTATTTGAGGGCTAATAGGGATTTATGTGTTGAGAAAAAGGTGGCAGGCATCTATACTGTTCTCTCAGATGTGACCGTCAGTCACAGTAATGGAATCATACCACTCTTAAATTCAGAGTGTCTCCCCTCTTGGGACAGCTGACTATTTACACAGCCTAATTATAGATTTTACTGACTACATTTACAAGGGCAGTCACACACATACTCACACAGCTGCTACGTTTTAACATGTTAAAAACAGTAAATTAAACTTAAGTATAAGCTTCAATTAAAGTTTGGGGCAAAAAAAATTACACTTTTACTGATCAGCGTGTTTAATATGGTTAGTGTTAGGTGTCGGGGCTTTAAGGATATGATCCCAAAAAGGTTGCATAAATTAATGATTTTAATAATTTGTTTAATTATAAAAAATAATAATCATTATTATTAAGTTGTTATTATAGCTGTATAGCAGCACTATAATTAGTGCAAAGAAAATACTGCTATTCTAATTAATGTAAACTGTCTCTGTCGACATATATATTCTATACTTTTAACCTCCCTCACCAAGGCTTTGTCACTTCCTGTCTGTCAGGTTCAGAGTTACTAACAGTCCACACCTGTTAGGTACTTCCTGTCACTCTGCTTACAGCTTTCCCACTTTAGCAGTGATCTCCACGCTGGAGTTGTCAGCACCTAAACAAGTCCCACAGACAGGGAAATCCCAGAAGATCTGCAGACCATCCATGGGCCTGACTAAGGGCTAGAAGACTATGGATTAAAGGAGGGCTAAAAGATTGTCAAGTCAATATTATTTGTATAGCGCTTTTAACAATGTAAATTGTGTCAAAGCAGCTTTATATCGGCTTGATATAAAACTGGGTGGCTTTGTATCAGCTTTACAGTATTTAGACGGGGAAATAGTTTGTCGAAATAGTGTCATTCTCCTCTGGCCAGACAAAATCAGCAGTTTAAATCTAGACTAAAGCAGAATCAGATTGTGCAAAGGACTCATTTTATGGAACTCTCTGCGTGAAGACACTCTGAAAACCTCTGATTATATATAAATACTTTGGATGTGTGTTTTTGGAAGGAGGAAAGGGCTAAATTTAGACAAAGTTTGGGGGTGGGGGCTAATATTTTGCTTTAAATATTTAACTTTTGGTTAAAACGATTAGAAGTCAAATTTAGGCTAGTTTAAATCATATAAAATGTATTCCTCGCGTTCCTCTTATTTGTACTACAACTGTTTTTTGTGAGCAATACAAACACTACAAGTCAAAGGTTTGGACATATCTACTTATTCTTTATTATTACTATTTTACTAATTATCCACTATTTTATACAAACTAATAGGCCTTGTAGAGTCATCAAAACTATGAAACAAAAACATAAATGGGTGTGTGGGAATCATGTATAGACTAAAATCGTTAAATAAATAAAACTTCTTATAATTATAAATTAACTTATACTTTATAATTAAAAAAATAAGATTTTGGCATCTTCAAAGTTTAGCCACCCTTTGCCTAGAGAACAGCTCTGTACATTTATTCTCTCAACAAACTAATTATTAATTATACAAAGTGTTAGCCAAGAATTATACAGGATTTAGACAGAATTATACATGATCGGTATAGGATTAGGGTTGACACTATAGTACTATAATTTATCCTTATATTAAAAGCTATTGATCTAAAGGTCTGCGTTTTGCATGGTTGAAATTAGTTTTGTTGACAAACATAAATTGTGCTTATGTATGAATGATTATATTTGTACAAAATTAACATCAAAACTAAAACTAATGGATAAAAAGGCATGCATAACATGCCTGCATGCATGGTAAGTCCTTATGTCATTTAAAAAAACACCTTAGATAATTAGATAATCTGTCACTTACCCCCTGGTAAACTGATAGGTCCACAACCTTTACCAATTAATTCCTCGTCCTCAATATAGATGTGTTTCTTACAAAGTCTCCAAAGGCCAAAGTGGGCTGCCTCACATGTTGTGTTTACGTTCTCCACTCGAGGACTCAACACGGCCCAGTGGTCTGTCACCACCGCTGTTAACATGCACACTGAGCCCACCATGATCACAAAAAACAAGATTTTTGTCTTGGTTTCCTTCTGCATTTTGTCAAGAATCCACTGCTAATGGACAAATAAAATAAATTTACACAAAAATAACTAATGAAGTGAAACAGTGAAAGAATCACTGAATATCTGGACAGTATAGTACAGAGACCTGGTCCAGATCGTTCCTGATTCTTAAGGTCTCTGTGCAGCACTGTACTTGTGCACGGATAAAAGGAGCCAAATGACAGTGTCCTAGTATTTATGCTGAGAGACCAGACTCAAACTGCAGCTGTTGGGGCTTCTCAGGAAAGTTGATGACCAAACGGACTTGTCTCACATGAGGTCTGTGGGGGGTAAGTTGGGCTTCTATAAATGTGAGCTGTGAGTCTAATGTCTAACTGTTGACAGATCAGGTTCCATGCACCATTTCTAGGGCGTTACAATTCCATGACCAGAATTACTCATTAGGATTAAGTGGGATTTAATATAATATGAATCAAACTGGACTGATAAAATAGTCTCAATATTGATACACTGAAATAAAAGTTATTGTGCAGAAAATAAAATTCAGCTGTTATTGTAGTTTTTTCCAAAAACAGCCAAATCTGCTGGATTTTCCTCTTCATATTCCTCATAATGTATGGGTGTTGCTTCGGTTCCCAGCTTTTGCTGTCAGCCATGATAAACCATGCCTCCAGCAAATGATGAAGCATTATATGTGTGTAACAACTTCAGTCTAAATGTTCTCAAGGAAGAATGATGTTGTATTTTTTTTATGTATTGGTTGTGCGTAGAAGATTCTGCTACATGTGTGGTACTCGCATAGTTTTCAAAGGCTAATGAGTTAGGAATTTTGTTCATTCCCTTAAAACAAATGTGACTGGCTTGAACTGGAACTTAAGGGCCACCCTTTTGAAATTGACTCCCCCTTCACAGCCTTGTATATATATATATATATATAATAAGACATGTTCACAAGTTACTGAGATTAAGTCCAAGTCAAAACAAGTCTCTGGAGTACAGTTGAGTCATATCTCAAATCTGTCAAGGATAAGTCTGTCAATCTTTTAGCAAGTATTTGCTTTTTTTTGCAGCCGTTTATTTTTTAAATAGCAATTCAGTATTCATCCAATTAAGCTAAATTACTTTCAGTGTTGGGGAAAGTTACTTCTTAAAGTAATGCGTTACAGTATTGTTATACTCCCTAAAAAAGCAACTACTTACATTGTGTTACATTTTAAATCTGGGCTGGGCTTGCTTGTTTGTTTTTAATATAAAAAGTTCTATTTTTGGCAAATGTAAAACCCCATTTCACACCAAAAGTGAAATGAATAAGCCTCAGGTTGAATGAAATGTAAATTCACATCTGTACAGTAGAGGATGCAGCTCAAACAAACCTTTTAATTGTGCTGCCATTCTGGATTGCATGAAGAATAGGACACAGGAGAAGAAGTAGTTCAACACTCTTTAGCAATAAAAATAAAAAGAAACATGTTTATCTAAAGTCATGTTTGCTTAGTAGTATGGTTATATTGGATCATTGAAGGTCAGCAGAAAATACTGCATGGTTAATAAAATGGAACTAAATACATAAAGCATATTTGTTATTTGACATATTTCATTATTTTTACACAGCGACTCTGCACATACTCTCAGTTTCTCTCAACATGGGGGCAGGAAAGCTGTCAGTCACTAAATGGGAATACAAAGTAACTGGCATTCATTACTTGAAAAAGTAACTGAGATATATTCTTGTAAATTGTTGTAATTACTGTAAAGATGTAATGCATTATTAGTTTCTTGAAAAAAGTAATCGGATTCCATAATGCACATTACTTGTAATCTGTTACCCCCAACGCTGATTACTTTTCTTCTGTGTTATTTTATCCTTGCCTTCATCCTGAAATATGCAGAGATATGCTCCAGCATTCCCATATGACCTACAGAGGATAAGCGGATATAATGGATGGATGAATGGAAATATGGATGAGTGGACTGATAGCATGGACTGTGGGTCTGTATAAGGATAAGTTGTATACTGTACAGGTACATCGCAAAAAATTTGAATATCATGAAAAGGGTCAATATTTTTTGTCACTCATTTCAGAAAGTGAAACCCATATATTATATAGATTCATTACACAGAGTGAAATATTTCAAGCCTATAATATTCAATTTGAATATTAAATAAGATCAATTAAAAAAAAGGATATTTTAAACAGAAATGTCAGGCTTCTGAAAAGTATGTTCATTTCTATGCACTCAATACTTGGTTGGGCCTCCTTTTGCATGAATTACTGCATCGATGAGGCGTGGCATGGAGGCAATCAGCCTGTGGCACTGCTCAGGTGGTATGGAAGCCCAGGTTGCTTTGATAGCGGCCTTCAGGTCATCTGCATTGTTGGGTCTGGTGTCTCTCATCTTCCTCTTGTAGTAACTTTAGAACTATTGTTCTAATTTTAGCTTTTAGGGAATCTATTCTTAAGATTCGATATTTATATGATTAATTGATATTAATCAAAATGTCCAACTTATACCTTATTAACCATACCTCATTAACGACTTGTCCAGCAAGCATTAAACCAGTATGCCTTAACAATTCAGATTAATTCCGTGGCCACAGTAATACTGAATTGATTAGGTAATGTTGATATTAGGTAACATTAGCATAGGTAACGCGATCTTTGGCAAATAGTTTGACTTGAAAAAAATCACATAGCAAGAGACAAGAGATTTCTTAATAGAATCAAAGTTTATTTCACTACTCTACCACAATACTAAGCTAAATAACACAAAACAGAATACGTAAACACACACACACATTGCAGGCAATGAATTGTTTTGATCTGAAGAGAGTTTAAGGTTCTAATGCTTGTTTTCAAGAATGCTCCAACTTCAACCTGAGGGAGTCACAAGCAAAGAACTTCACTATCTTTACTCTTAAAGATGAATACAACCAGTTTCCAGCAGAATTAAGAAGGATTGTTTGATTTTACTTTAAGTTGAGTTCCATTCCTTCCTGGTTAAGGGAACCTAGTGTGTGCGGATTGGCTGCTGATGTGTCATCGTCACGGGGAACCCTTCTCGCAATTGGTTGGTTTCTCTGTGGAGTGGTGACGCGCTCAGGAAGTTAATTTCAGTTCTATGGCTTCAGGTGTTAAAGTTTCTTTAGAAGTTTGACTGAGTCTTGATCGTTGTTCAATGCTCGGCCATGATGTTAATGGCAAGAAGCGCTTAACAGCGCGATCAGAGCAGGAACCGAAGTTTCAAAACAGCGCGCGAGCAAGCAGAGAGAGCGAGACACAGCTGGGCATCTTTCTTTAACTGGCTGATTTGGGATCCACCCACGGGCGACTGACCCAATTGAATTCTTCCGGTGGGGCGGAGCCCCGCCCTGCACGGCTTCTTTACGTGCATACATTATCTGTTCAGTTATTTTATCACATGAAGAAACTATTGACAGCAGATTTCTATTAGTGTTGTAATCCTACATTATGATGAGAAAAGTCAACTTTCATCCACACCAGATTATTGCTGACGAAATCAGCTCTCATTCAACATCAAACATTAGGTATTTGGCATACACAAAGTACATGCCTTAATTTGATATACTTACATGGGTTAATACATCGATTAAACGATCCTAAATTCTAAATAAATCACACCAAGCATGTGAAACTAAACAATAGTGATCGTGAGACATTGAAAGATTACAACAATACCATAGATTCCAATAACACAGCAAGCTTATGAATTACATGAAATACAACCTTAATATATATTGTAAATATATTGTATATATTGTTTCCGAGTATATTGCTTCAAGAGCAGAAACAATTATAATTTGTTCTTTTTGCAATCCTTAGGCAAGATTCGAGTCTCTTTGTCCGTTACTGAGAAGAAAATGATTGTTAAATGAGAGAGAGAGAGAGAGAGGGGTTGTCCGGGGGTCACGAGTATTCCATTGGACACGCATCTGGAGATCTTCTTAGCTCGGACGTGTGTCGTAAACACATCATTGAATTACTGCATTACAGGATCAGAAGTTATCAAGACTGGTCTGTGCTGGATCCTTTCCAGATGACAAGGTCTTTGCCCTGTTCCTGGTTTAATTATTTTTAAGTGGTAAGAAAGCCACAGTAACGCGGTCACGAACATTGAAGGTTCTGTTCTTTAAAGACATCCAGATGTTCCTCTCAGATATCTCCTGTTTTTTAAAGGTCTCCTGAGATAAGGAGATGTAGGGCAGGAAATCGGCCAGCCAGTCAAATGCTGGGAGTGGGAGCTTTGATTCCTGCTCAGGAATGTCCCAAATTATCTGTGTGTCCTGGTCTACCAAGCTCTACACTCTTAACAATACCCCATAGATTCTCTATGGGGTTCAGGTCAGGTGAGTTTGCTGGCCAATCAAGCACAGGAACACCATGGTCATTGAACCAGCTTTTGGTACCTTTGGCAGTGTGGGCAGGTGCCAAGTACTGCTGGAAAATGAAATCAGCATCTCCGTGAAGCAGAAGGAAGCTCTAAAATTTCCTGGTAGATGGCTGTGGACTTCAGAAAACACAGGGGACCAACCCCAGCAGATGACATGGCACCCCAAATCATCACTGACTGTGGAAACTTCACACTGGACTTCAAGCAACATGGATTATGTTCCTCTCCACTCTTCCACCAGATTCTGGAACCTTGATTTCCAAATGAAATGCAAAAAATTTACTTTCATCTGAAAAGAGGACTTTGGACCACTGAGCAACAGTCCAGTTCTTTTTTGCCTTAGCTCAGGTAAGATGCTTCTGACGATGTTTCTGTTTCAGAAGTGGCTTGGTAACCCTTTTCCTGAAGACGTCTGAGCGTGGTGACTCTTGATGCACTGACTCCAGCTTCAGTCCACTCCTTGTGAAGCTCTCCCAAGTGTTTGAATCAGCTTTGCTTGACAGTATTCTCAAGCTTGCGGTCATCCCTGTTGCTTGTGCACCTTTTCCTACCCAAATTCTTCAACTTTGCATTTAATATGCTTTGATACAGCACTCTGTAAACAGCCACACCTCTCAGTAATGACCCTCTGTGACTTTCCCTCTTTGTGGAGGGCATCAAAGTTCGTCTTCAGGATCATTGCCAAGTCAGCAGTCATTATTGTGGTTTCAAAGAACAAGAGATACCCGGAATTTATACTGTAGGGATGGGCATTAATTGAAACTCAAATGTACATATTCCAATATTTTCAGATACTGATTTTTGACTTTCATGAGCTGCAAGCTCTAATCATCAAAATTAAAAAAAATAAAACTTTTGAAATGTTTCACTTTGCATGTAATGAATCTAAAATATATAAAAGTTTCACTTTTTGAAATAAGTTACAAGAAAAAAAATAACTTTTTCACGATATTCTACTTTTTTCACGATATTCTACTTTTTTTTAGTACCTGTATATTATTGCAAAACTGACAGACATGATTTCAGTAATAATTCTCCTGCTATTTTTGTCCAGTCTTCACTATCATATAAAGATGTTTTATATTCAAACTAGTTTACCCAACAGCAGTATTTCAGCAATATTGCTGTCATGACTTCAATTATTGTATTTAACTTGGTATGCCAAGTTGGGAACATTCATAGAGTAATAAATCAACCTCAGTTGGTTACTTATAAATTGTAGATTTGGACCACAGAGGGCATTAATACTATAAAACCATAATAAAAGTAGCTGATATGAATAACCTTTGATTATGTGTGATGCCTGGCTTCAGAATATCTGGAATATAGTGCAGAAGTGCTAACTGCTTTTATTTATTATTTTCGAACATTTTAATAAACTTCTTAACAGAATGTTGACTTTAGGTTTGGAAAATTAGTTATTAAATCTCTGATGAAGTCTGATGTTGATGAACTTGTGCCAAAATCTTTGATGTTTATGCCACAAATTTGATATATATTATACTGAGGTTTTGAATCGATAATGCAAAGTAGTTGTTTGAATGATGCCATTGTGTTGATTTTTGGCAAGTCAGTTGAACCTGTTAGGAACCTGTTGAACCTTATTCTTATTTCCTAATCTAAGAAAAATGTTATGAACGTTCTTATTTTTCTAAAGATTGTTCTTAAGACAAAACTTACTTGTTTCATATTGAATGAACTTGGGTGCATGGCATGATCGGGTGCAGGACCCCGGAGCGTGCAGGTGAGTATCTACAGGTAGGGTGGCGTGCTAATCGTCTTCAGTCACTGGTGTCTGTAGAGAACAAGAAATACAGGACATTAGAGACCTCAAGTGGAGTCGAAGCTCACCCTGTTCTCCTTCTCCTCAGTTTAAATCAGGCGTGTCAAACTCAGTTCCTGGAGGGCCGGAGCCCTGCAGTGTTTAGATGCAACCCTAAACACACCTGATCCAACTAATCAAGTCCTTCAGGCTTATTTGAAAGCTACATGCTTTGTGTGTTGGAGCAGGGTTGGAACAAAACTGTGCAGGGCTGCGGCCCTCCAGGAACTGAGTTTGACACCCCTGGTTTAAATGAAGTCCAGGTGAGTAGCTTCAGGTGCCAACGATCAGCACGCGTCCTGGAGTAATCATTGTGAGCGCGCTGTATCCATGGCGATGCTGTTTCCGCATTGGGTGACTTGCCACACTAATTATGTGAAATTTGGGAAATTAGTAATTATAGTTCACACGTTTAAAAACATGCAGTAATGTTTCACACAGGCTTTGATTTGATTTGAGAAAAGAAAAGAATGGTCCTTGTTACAGTGTAATTATACAGTTATGTACTGTGTAATATTAATTAACAACATGCGCTTAGTACAGAGTTAGGATTATATTTTGGCTTTTGGATGATTGCATGCAATTACATAATTTAACAATTTACTCTTATTAATATAGTAAGTGTAACATGAAAGAACACAGTAAAATAAAATAAGTAGTGAGAGTAAAATGTCAGTCATAATCCTTTAAAAAAGTGGTTCTCATTTAATTGATTGACTGAAAAGTGCAAAACCATTTGTGCCCTCTATTCTGATCATCTGTCTTCAACATCATTGTTATCCCCATTTATTTTCTGATGAAAAACGAGCAAAATAACAAAACTGAATGAAAATTTTGTAAGTAGGCCTATGCTGTTGTTATTTTCTCTATACATCTTTAATAAGTCATTTTAGTCATGAAAAATTGCTCAAAATAATTTTTATTATAATACAAATGTGATATGAAAGAAATACGTTGCAATAAATCTTGTAATTTACTCTTAAAGCACATCTAATACGTTTATTCACAGTGCATTATTCACAGGTTCTGAAATTATTTAAATGTGTGGAGAAATAGGGTATTCCATCCCAGCACTAGGAACCACTGTCTCACAAGACCTCAGGGAAGCATTTAAAAAATAAAAACAAAAAAAAACCTCACCATGTTGACATTGTGAAATGAAAACCGATTGGAACTAATCACCACAGTGGTTATTGCATCCCAAATGTGGAAAATCCATAACTGTATTATTACTCTTCCATCCTATATTTTGTTTTTTTTTAAAGATCACCAGACTGACATCTCTCCAAACATTCAGTGGATTCTGTCCTTGGCTTTAGGAATGCTGCAGCTGACTGGCTGCATATCCTGTGAATGGTGTAATGTGAGTGCATGACAGTAAAGTTTTGCTTCATTAGATAAATGCTTAGAACAGTGAACTGTTCTGCATCTAGGGTCCTTGTGCAAGTCATCCATGACACATTAGGAACCAGATGAACAAGTTACTCATGTGTGACAATTTCCCTTAGGGTTTTTTATTCTCCATGATGCCAGATGTTTCATTTTGGCATGGAGAATGATGGACAGAGGGAATGAACAGTAGTTTTAGGCAATGACATTTTTCTACATAGAAAAACACCCATTTTTTGGGTAGTGTGTTCCAGCTTATTCCATCTGACAATTGTAATAAAGTTTCAATTCAATTTCCCTCATAAAAATATATTATATTTATATTTTAGGTCATCAACAAACTTTTAATTCATTTTCATTTTAAAGGCAAAAAGCAAACAACTATTTCTTGTGGCAGTGTTTCATTGTAACGGAGATGGCTTCGTTTAATGAAGAAACGCAAAACTAAATTTTCATCTATAGTCAAAAGACTCGCTGAAACCATTTAATTCACAAGGTTGGAACTAAAGGGAAGTCGTGGCCTAATGGTTAGAGAGTCGGACTTGTAATCCGAAGGTCGCGGGTTCGAGTCTCGGGCCGGCAGGAATTGTAGGTGGGGGGAGTGAATGTCCAGCGCTCTCTCCACCCTCAATACCATGACTGAGGTGCCCTTGAGCAAGGCACCAAACCCCCAACTGCTCCCCGGGCGCTGCAGCATAAAATGGCTGCCCACTGCTCCGGGTGTGTGTTCACGGTGTGTGTGTGTGTTCACTGCTGTGTGTGTGCACGTTGGATGGGTTAAATGCAGAGCACGAATTCCGAGTATGGGTCACCATACTTGGCTGAATGTCACTTCACTAAACTCCGCAGGAAGGTAGGACTCCAGGAGTAAGGTTGGCTACCCCTGCCAGAAAGAATATGGCACGCACAAACAAACACATTCACTCACCGGCCACTTTATTAGGTACACCTGTAACAACACGAAGTTCCCTTGGAGTTAGCTGAACTCCTCTCGTTCACAGAAAAGGCTTGGTAAGAGCAGAACGATTGATACCGCTCGGCTCTGAAGTGAAAAGCTAAGTATGCGTTGCACCTGCTGCCTATTTATACTCGCACTGCGATCGGCGGCAGCTGTATGCAATCATTGCATGCCAATATGCATTGGCTTGTTTAGTTTACACTCAAAGTAGATTGGTCTCTCTAGCGAGATCCCCAATTCGTTGGACATTGATGTGATGTCAAAAGTGACCAACTGAAAGGGAACTAATTGTTCAGAGAGCTGTTATTTTGAACAACAAAAAAATCAATAATTCTCATTTGAGAATTGAACCAAAGGGATTGAGTAAAACTGTAAATAATTATAAATGCATCATGTAACTGCAAACTGCATTTTTACACAGGAGTGATCCTGTGATTCAGACTGTCCTTCACATCTTTAGAAACACAGTTGTGGACTTGCAGAAAGTTGGTATGTTCAAGATCAGTATTATATAGGAGGCCAGAGCACCTGCCTTTAGTGGATGCTCTCTCCCCACCGTATACATTAAAATTTCCCCCAAAGGCAGTGAAGAGCCGGTGACGCCAAGTGAGGCAAGGGAAATGTTTTTAGATGGCTCTCTGGACTGAGAACAGGACCGTTGTTGTCTGTAATGGTAAGGAGATGTGCTTGTGTAGGGAGATGATGAAGGGGAAGGGACAGTTTTAATAAACTCAAAGTGTTTGAAATGAGCCTCTTTGTTCTTTTCAATGTAGATGTTGACGGCCAACACACCAATGACCTCCGCCACAATGAAGGAGAGTACACCTGAGAAGAAGGACCATCCATTGCTGTGCAGGTTTTTCTTGTCTTCTCCTTTCTTATCACTAGGGTCTCCAGCATTACTGATGTAAACAATGATGCCGATGATATTGCTAAGACCTGATGAAAAGTAACAAATATATATATATAAACTTCTAATTGGATTACTCACATAATCTAGCCATAATCTTGTCAAATCATGACTAAATGTTTTCTTAATTCCAAGATGAGAATCATGACAGTTCTCATAGAATGCACTTTCATAATGTCTTTCTACAGTCTTGCAATGATTCTTTTATTGAAATTCTAAATTTAAGTGAATTAATGTACATACGTAATGGGTTTTTAAGTTGATTGAGTGCATCAATTAATTAATCAAGTTAAAAATGCATGTTATATATATGCATTATTTCAAAGATATTTTTGCAGAAAATATGCAGAAAATTAAATTAGTAAAATTAAATTAAAACTTAATCTTAAAAATGTATAATATATTTATGTCATTTCTTTACCTCCATGTATAGCAATTCTACTTTTTTTCAATTAAAAATACATTTATATGCTATAATTACTAAACTTGTGATTTGCGATTAGAGACTCCTCCTGAAAGTTAAGGTTACTGTTAATGGCAAGTGCTGTACCTGCAGATACAAATAGGATTCCTGCACTCAAGAGAATGTTATTCCTGCTGCTATAAATCTGGCCCAGTCCAACACAAAGTCCCCCCAAGAGAAGCAGGATGGTACTCAGGATGGGAAGAGACTGGATGCTCGCACTAATCCTGCAACACACAAAGGCATTTTAGGCAACCATTATACCATTATACACATACACTAGCTAACATTATTACACACCATATTGAAACAAATGGCCTATACAAATAAAATAAATTAAATTCTTCTTTAATTTTTCATACAGACCAGTGGTGGAATACCACTTTGATTCATTCTTTATGATAAAAAAAATGAACTCACGGAGGAGATACTCTGAGCTGTCTGTGTCATAGTCATTATCCACAGAAAAATTATTGATCCAATAGCAGCTCCCATTGTTGATCCCTGTGCCACACATAGGTGATGCTGAATTTTATGTAATGAAACTATGATGTTTCAATTGAGTGCTTTTCACTGTTCTATGTATTCGTATACATTTACTATTAAAAGAAAATTTGACAGTATGACATGATGCATTTGTCCCAAAAGCAGTAAAACTTGTTTAATGCAACAATCATATTTCGATGGAACTGCTCCACACCACTAATTGTATGTGTGTGTATATATATATATATATATATAAAAAATGAATTATTTATTATAGATCAGTGCTCCTCACCAATTACCTTACCGAAAAACATAATTCCAGTTGTTTAGACCCGCTTTTCAGAAGGAATATTCAGAAGCTAGCTTAGCTTATATATTTCTCCTATTTATATTTATTTTATGCGCATATGACCTTACTCTAAAAGGTCTCTTAATTTATTATTAAACTTTTATTTAGTCTCAATTAATATTAATTACTTTATGCAATATAACATTTTGTTAAATATCTATGCCACAGGTATTTTCTTGTTTCCATTTTCATCATCTTTTATCATCTGCTCTCTCAGTGACTTTCTTTAAAGTCACATCTAAGGACAGAATTTATTATTATAATTAACTATCTCAAATAAACGTCAAAAGTGTTCTTCGGTATTTCTACCTGAGAATTAATTTGATGGTCAGTGTTTTAAAAGGATTATTCAGAAGACAAATGAAAGGGCCTCTGGCGCATCTTTGAAGCTAGACTCATTAATGCACAAAAGAAACAATAGTTTTACAGGCAGGCCTATTTTTTGGCTGAGATTTGTTTTGAAAAGTTAAAGGACTGATTTAAAAAAAAAAAAAAAAAAAATCACCAGCATGTAGAACTTAAATATTTTTAATTGGGCAGCATTTTCAACACTAATAAATACAGTTTAGTATATTATATGAACATGAATTTATTGCTATAAAGTTTACACATACCAACATTACCAGGGTTTAGTGGCTGAGATTAAATCCGTGTAGGCTGTAAAAGTTTTCATTCATGCCATATGTCTGGCAGAATGTTTTAATTCAATACATTCTCCCTTCTTCAAACTGTGTCTCTTAAATTCATTAAGCATATTAAATGCATTTAATAAGATCACTCCACTATTATAAAAAATTACAACTTTTATTTCCATTTGCACCTATAGTCTACATAATATAATTCAGCCCATCCTTTTACCTTCGATACAGCAGATCCTCCAAAGTCCAGAATGCGTGAGATCTCCTCGTGTTTTCTTTGGATGCTGCAAGGTGTGGGTATCATCTGTTGCGTTGGTCGTGTTACAGATGTAAGCAGTAGAGCCAGAAGTCGGTTCCGATCGCGACAGTCATCAGGCCGATCGCTGCGAACGCGCCCAGGCACGTCAAAACAATCTGAACGCCACGATCACACCCAGCCATGAGCGCAGACAAGACTGAACTGAACGCATCAAGACAACTTCACAGTACATTTCACATACCTCTTATGAGTGTCTAAAATCAGCCACGCATGATGAGCACGAGTCAAAAAAAAAAAAACAGTTTCATCCGCTCAAATTAACGCAGGTTTTATCGGAAAACTAAATTGTGAAAGTAAAAATAAATAAATAAATAGAATAGATGATTTTGTATTTTACATCAACGACACTTTTTTAACTAAAAGTCACATACACATGTAGCTATACATTACAGTTGAAGACAAAATGATTAGCCCCTTTATGAAATTTCAGTTCTTTTTCAGATATTTCCCAAGTGATGTTTAACAGAACAAGGGAATTTTTAAATGTATTTCTTATATTTTCCATCTGGAGTTATTTCAATTTGCCTGGAATAAAAGATTTAAAAATAATAATAATAAAATAAATAAAATGCTAAGGTCAATATTATTAGCCCTCTTAAGAAATTATGTTTGATTGGCTGGAACAAACCACTGTTGTCCAATGACTTGCCTGACTAACCTAACTTGCCTAATTAACGTAATTAATCCTATAAACCTTTATATTGCTCTGTAAACTGAGGATTAGTATCTTGCAAAACAACTAGTAAAATAACATGTGACCCTGGACCACAAAACCAGTCATAAGTGTCAATTTTTCGAAATTGAGATATTTATATATTATAGGCTATATCTTCATCTGATGCAAAGCTTTCCATTGGTTAGATAGGATTGGACAATATTTGGCCGAGATACAACTATTTGAAAATCTGGAATCTGAGGGTGCAAAAAATCAAAATACTGAGAAAATTGCCTTTAAAGTTGTCCAAATGAATTTCTTAGCTATGCATATTACTAATCAAAAATTAAGTTTTGATATATTTACAGTAATAATGTAAATCAAATCCTAATGATTTTTGGCATAAAAGAAAAATCAATCATTTTGACCGATACAATGTATTTTTGACTATTGATATAAATATACCCCGGCGACTTAAGACTGGTTTTGTGGTCCAGGGTCACATATGTACTGTCATAACGGCAAAGACAAAAAAAATAAAAATTAGACTTGAGAAAAAGAATTGTCAATGCTCAAAGGAGGAGAAGCAAATACACGTTTATCAAAGCATTTTCAAGTATCAAGAACACCCTTGAGAAGTATTATTAAGACGTTTGAAGAGACCCACGCAGTGGAGAACAGAGGCGGGAAGTGAAAGATTTCAAAAACTTTATAAAGAAAACTAGTGTGAGAGGTTTCTAAAGACCCAAGAACAACTGCCAAGACACTAGTGAATGATTTAGCCAAGTCTGGGATTGATATCTCAACATAGACGGTCAGTAGAGGCCTACGCAGGAATAGACTGTGAGGTTGCAGACCAAGAAAAAAATCCACTTCTGAAGAAGAGACCCCTCCAAGCTAGACTGAAGTTTGAAGGACAACCTGGAGAAAAAACTATGCATACTAGAAACGTGTCCTTTGGTCAGATGAGACAAAAATAGAGCTATTTGGCCATAGAGATGTTGCCTATGTTTGGAGAAAGAAGGGACAGGTGCTCTACACAAACACCATTTCCAGAGTGAAACATGGCAGTGGGAGTATAATGCTATGGGGATGTTTAAGTGCGTTTGGAACTGGGAATATCGTCAGGGTCAAAGGAATCAGGAAAACAGAAGACTATGAGAAGATTTTGAAAGACAACCTCAAGCATTCTGCTACAAAACATGGTTTGGGTAAACGTTTTGTTTTCCAGCATGATAGCGACTCAAAGCATACCTCATTTCTGGTGTAGAACTACCTCAAAATGAGCAAAGTGAACATCCTTGACTGGCCTGCACAAAGCCCAGACCAAACCAATGGAAAATCTGTGAGGCAACCTGAAGACCAGAGTCCATGCTAGGAGACCAACAAATCTGGAGGGTCTTGAGAGATGTGCTATAGGAAGACTATAATATATATAAGGAAGACTCGTGAGGAGACATGCCTAAAACTTGCTGAGAACTACAACAAATGACTAAAGACTATTATCAAGCAAAATGGATACACCATTGACTATAAACATCAGAGGGCTAACAAGTTTGACCTGTAGACTTTTTTATTCTTGGTTATAATTTTGTTTCTATTTGTATTACTAACATCCCAAGCTTCCTAAATAAACTATTATGTTTAGAAATGCTGTGTTGAAAAAAACTTATCTCTGTTAAACAGAGAAGCTAACAACTAATAATTAAATAATTGTGTCTTCAACTGTATATAAATGTTTATCCAGAAGGGTTTGTTACCCCAGTAGGGACCATTTTAGCCCTTATCGCTATCAATTTTAAGAGACATAGAGAACGCCCCCCAATGGTTATTTTAATTATTATTTTTTTTATTTATGTTATAACCATTGTAAACTTAACCTTCCAATTTAAGCGATGCAGATGTATTTGTATGGTACAAATTGGAAGGTTAACGGCTGAACTCTACAGCGGTTATGCTTAAATTAATAAGTAAGGAATAATTGACGACGGGCCGTTGAATTATTAGAAAAATAATGCACACCCGAGGTGGTGATGCGGCCACGACGCGAAGCGGAGTGGCCGTTACACCTCGGGTGTGCATTATTTTTCTAATAATTCAACGGTCCGGAGTCAATTATTCCGCTTATACTACGGTTGCCACACCTCAAGACATCGATCAGATTATATATTTCAAGGGATTCGTCCGGTTTTTCTACTTAAATCGCTATTGTGAGTAGGATTATTTCTTCCGCATCTCATCCAACGACTCTTTTGCTAGTTCCAAAACGTCATTTTAAAGCTGGCAATGGAGGCTTGAGCCGTTGATAGCAGACTAATGCAGTTAATAATGAAGTTATTAGAAAGAGAGCGAGAGAGACAGAGACACAGAGAAAGAGAAACAGAGAGAGAGAGAGAGAGAGAGAGCTTGTATGAATTAGGCTACCTCTGTGTGTCCCTCAACAGTGTTCTGAAGCACCGTCTCTAAACTGTAAGTCTGCTTTAAGATGCAGCGCTGTTATTACCTCGCTAGTGAGAAATGTCATGTGTAGCCTTTAAGTTGC